>NC_133407.1:174145681-174448712 GCF_049350105.2 Macaca mulatta | reverse complement strand
GCCTCTTTTGTGTGTATATATATATTTATAAAATATAAAACATATACAATATATCTTACATATTATATAAATATAGGTATTATATAATTTATAAATATAATTTATAAGTATAAATTTATAAATATATAAGTATACAAATTATAATACATATTGTATTATATATCCTATATATAATATATAGTATAGATTATATTATGTATTTATTATATATATACGTTTCACAAAACAGTTAAATTCCCATGGTTCTGTGTGGTGACATCTCAAGGAACAGAAGCTGTTGATTCGACTCCACGTACCAGGACACAAGCTCTCACATGAAACATCTGAGAAACTATTCAACAAATGTATAGTTGATCCTCTCCTTTTGTTAAAAGTCTATACATTTCCTTTTTGTTTTAGTAAATAGGCAATGGATTCATACAACTTGAAGAGGAAAGAGGCCGACAGATACATTCAGTATATTTTCCAGAGCCTGAAGCTCCTAGGAAAGAATATGAATTAACTCAGTCAATGTGGCTGGGTGCAAATTACACGATGTAAATAGATGTCGGGAAAATTAATAGATTTTATATCATACTTACATCATTGTGCCAATTATTAGAATCTGAAATAAATATCTAGAAAGATTTCTAGTTATAAAATCTCAAATTGTATAGATTACTTTTTCTTTTGCCCAAATTTTGGGAATTCAACTCCCTCTTTTACCATAGCCATGTTCCCAAATCAAGGTCCTAGCATCCTCAATAAGAATTGGTTCTTTTAGGTAGCATTTTTGTTGTTGCTGTTGTTACAGCTTGAGACTTCAAATTGAATTGCTCTGCAAGGGTTTTCTGATCTTAAGTATAACAAGATGGTGGTGAAGGTGAGGTATGGGAATTCATTGAGTTGATGTCAAAAAAGTCCTTCAAGTTTTGGGAGCCTGATATACTCCTCTCCTCAAAAGCTAACTTTATCCATACATTCATTTATTTAATAAATATTTGTTGAATGTCAGCCAGTCTTACAGATCCTGAAAAACGGAACAGGAAGTAGAAAGATAAATATTTCTACCCTCATGGAGCTTATTATAGTCTAGCACAGAGGAGCAGAAATGGGTAATAATTTAAATGTAAATTCCGGCTTGGAATGTGGTAAGTACTAAGGAGAAAAAAATAGCACAGGGAAAAGGGATTGTATATATTAGATTTTTTAAAATTATCTTTTTTATGGGGCAACACCTTCTTCTGTAAAATAGAATGAGTGCTCCTGATTGTGCGTATTAAAGAGGAAGATTAAAACTTTAAATAAGGTCTTCAGAAAGGCCTCACCAACAAGATGAGTAAGGACCTGAAAGAAGTGGCCTAAGGATGTGAGGCCCATATTTGAGGAAGAACAATCCAAGCTGGTACAAAGGCACTGGGGCAGGAAGTTCCATAGGCCGTTTGAAAAACAGGAAGCAAGCCAATGTAGTTGCCACAGAGAGAAGGGAGTGGACAGGGGAGTTGAGAGAGTTAAAGAGGTAACAAAATAAGAAGCTGAGATGTGAAGCCTAAGGGGTCTCCATCAGACTGAATGGGACAATAATAAAGTCGTTTCTAATGATCTGCCAAATTACAAAGCAGAAGATGAAGTCATGGACAGCTGCTGAAATATCAGGGAGCCAAAATGTCCCATGTTTTAAAGAAAAACCCATTCTCTACCAGACTTTTTGATTTCTGTACTGATTTTAAATTTAGCTATGAGAATAAAACAAAAGAAAACTGACTTAAGGGAAGGTCAGGAACTCGGCTGTTAAAAAGCCTTTCTAAGGAAGATATGCAATATTTTCCAGGTATGCTTAGACTGAATTCATTAGGCTTGTCCACAGTGAATGATGACCTCTGAGTCACTCACAGCGCTGTGATGCTGCAAGTCATCCACCCCTCTGCTGCTTTCCTGTTCTCCGTCTTATTCTGCTTTGATTTTTGTTTTTTTTAAATAAGTCCATCATCCCATTCAGCCTGATTTCTACGGCAGGCTGAGTTCTACAATCAGTTCTCAGTTCACAATGAAATTTTCATCAGCTGAGTCATTGCAGTTGAATAGACATAGTCCCGTCCCCAGGAAGAGGACAAGATGACCTAATTGGGCTTTTTCATTTCTACCACCAGTGATACCATGAATACAACACAATAAGTAGTGTGCTTAGCATTGTAAAAGAGTAGAACTTCTCTATATTTAAAATAATCAGCGCTCATTAGAAGCAGAACAGTGTAAATTAGTGACTCTAACACTGGAAGTTAGAACATGAAAGTCTAATTCCTAGTTTTATTACTGATTTACCATGAGATCTTAATTGATGTGTGGCATTGTCCTCAGCCTTATTGTCTATAGCTGGAGAATCTAAGCCTTCTTTTATTCTGTAGCTTCTGATTATTGGCAGTATCAGAAATGAATCGGAGCACAGTAATCAAAGCCATTTCCATTTGGCTCAAGAATTATTAATTTACTTTTGTGAAACTGACTTTTTGGGAAGTCACAGCATTTGTAATTAAAGTATAAAGCACACAGCTGATTCAATAAAAATTAGAAATTATATGTACTGTATATGCTTTGTATCTCATGACCTTCCTCCCTTTCTTACTCCTCTTTCGTCCTTCCTTTCTCCTCTTTTTTCCTTCCTTCACTGTCCAAAGTAAATCTGTCCTTCATCTTTATTTTCAAGCAAGCTTTCTAGATCACACCTTGTCTAGAGGCTGGAAAATACTTAGTTTTTAAGAAGGGAAGTTGGAACCTCCTGGACTTTAAATGCTCATGTTTATAATATCTTTTCTCAGATAAAATAGCAGGTTAAAAAAAAAAAAAAAGCCCAGGTAACTAGATCAGATTATAAGTACCAGCATCCAAGGTCAGAAAAATCCATGCACAACAGTTTCCATGGACTACCCTGCTTTGAGTAGACCAAGGAAGCCGTCAGCAGAGGCAGGCTTTTTGCTGCATGCAATGAATCCAAGGCTTAACTTTTGAACTTGATGCCATCTAGCGTCTTATCTCAATTCTAGATGAAATCTAAAGTATTTTCTTTCCTCCAGTAATCCAAGTTACCTACTATCTAGGCCTCTTAAAAACAGGGAGTCTTAGAAAATACCCTCAGAAGTATTTAAGGAGCTGAACGCAGTGGAAGTTTATACACACACACACACACACACACACACACACACATACATATATACACACTTTATGTTCTGGAATACATGTGCGCAACGTGCAGGTTTGTTACATAAGTTTACACATGCCATGGTGGTGTGCTGCACCCATCAATCCATCATCTACATTAGCTATTTGTCCTAATGCTCTCCCTCCCCTAGTCCTCACCCCCTGACAGGCCCTGGTGTGTGATGTTCCCCTCCCTGTGTCCATGTGTTCTCATTGTTCACCTCCCACTTATGAGTGAGAACATGCAGTATTTGGTTTTCTGTTCCTCTGTTAGTTTGCTAAGAATGATGGTTTCCAGCTTCATCCCTGTCCCTGCAAAGGACATGAACTCATCATTTTTTATGGCTGTATAGTATTCCATGGCGTATATATGCCACATTTTCTTAATCCAGTCTATCATTGATGGGCATTTGGGTTGGTGCCAAGTCTTTGCTATTGTGAATAGTGCTGCAATAAACATACATGTGCATGTATCTTTATAACAGAATTATTTATAATCCTTTGGGTATATACCCAGTAATGGGATTGCTGGGTCAAATGGTATTTCTGGTTCTAGATCCTTGAGGAATTGCCACACTGTCTTCCACAATGGATAAAAACCCTGGAAGAAAACCTAGCCATTCAGTGGAAATATTTAAGGGGCTGAATGCAGTGACTCACGCCTGTAATCGTAAGACTTTTGGAGGCTGAGACAGGATGATTGCTTGAAGCCAGGAGTTCAAGACCAGCCTGGACAGTATAGTGAGACCTAGTCTCTACATTTTTTTAATAAAAAATTAAAACATTAAAAAAGAAGGGCAAAGTGCCATGATACATAAAGTTTACCCTTGAATGGTTTCAAGGGAAAAAATCTAGATAGATATCACAAATGATAAAGCAAATGGAGTCAAATGTTAATAATTGATGAATCTGGGAAAAAGGTATATGAGTGTTATTTGTACTATTTTTATTTTTGCAACTTTTCTGTAAGTTTGAAATTATTTCTACACATATATAAAGCAAGTACTAACAGTATGAGTGTATTTTGTATATATATATTACACATATGTATGAGTCTATATATGTACATGTTACATGCACAGAGAAAGCTCTAAAAGGAAAGGCACTAAGGTATTACAAAGAGGATATCCAGGTGGAGGGAATGTAAAGTTTTATTTTTCTCCTGCCTATATTAGTTTTCTACACCACACACATACTATATCTGTAATAATAAACATATTTTTAAAGAGCAAGTAAATGAAAACCAGAACAATATACCATTTGTATTAGAAGGAACACCAAAATTTTGGCCATAAGTCCTTCAAGAGGACTTACGAATCATAAACTGCTTTGACTCCTTTTGAGCAATGCTCTTACCATCATATATAAAGAATCTTTAGGGATATGCAGCCACATATCTTGATGCTGAGGCTTGATTTAAAATAAACACTAAATATGTCAGCTACGTCAACCACTCACCATGGTGTCTGGTTAGGTCTGGATGAGCATGAATTTAAGTATATTGCTATTCATTCATACCTCAAAGTCACCTCATTTACATATCCCTGAAATTTGTCAGTAATGGTTTGTCTTAGGGCTAGAAATTACCAAGGTGTGAGTAGTGTATGAGGTTGCAATCCAACAGACAATGGCTGGTGAATACCACTGGCTTGTTTCCCTTCTTTGACTGGACATAACAGTTCCCAGACCTCGATTTTGACATCCATACAGGTAACAAAGTCATAGCAGGGTTCGTGAAGGTCAAGTTAACTTTCCCCAACTGCCTTTCACTGCCTGGGTTCAGGCTTTCAAGCAGCAATTCCTGAAAAGTTGGAGAGGCCACATGGCCATTAGCTGGTGTCTTGCACCCTCACGGGCCTTAGTCCTCTCTTGATAGGGCAATCTGTGAAGTTGTTAATGGCTTAGCTTTTAGAGAATACCCTTCATACTCTACTCTTTTCATCACTCACCTCAAAGAAGCTTTTAAATTTGATGTCATTTGGGCTAACAGGTATTTTTTTCCAGAAACAGTATTCACTCTGCGCTATGTAGGTTTGTCGGCATTTGTACTAATCAAGGGACATCCTCAACCCTGCCCTTGCTAACTTTAAGTCTTTGCTCTGGCTTTCCCAGAATCCTGCCAAAAATGATTATGTCATCTAAATAGATAAATGCCTCTAGGTAATTTATATCCCCCAATTACCTTCTCCATTAAACACTGAAAACTGTCAGAAGCCCTGGAAATATGTTTGGGCAGTTTTCCAAATTAATATTCCACCCCTTTCTCACATACAGGGCTGATGAAGTCAATTTTTTTCTTGATCTCCTTTAGCCATATGTGTTTAATCATTCTTATGCTTCAATTCCAGACGTGACCTCCAGTGTCTCCTTGGCAGTCAGTCCAAGGTGGCTTGAACTTCTGGGACAGGTTACTAGTCCATTTTGGTGCACATATTCAGAATGCAATAGTCCATGTAATGATAGTTTGCCAGATTGTTTTTATACCACCATGATGGGCCATACCTAAGGCTCTAGAATTTGGGTATAATGATGCTAATGACTCCTTAATATGCTGTCATATGTAGTTGGTTTTTGACCTTACAGCCTATCTGGAATGCTCCTGGAAAGTGTGTGGATCATTTTAGTTCTATTCTTTGTTGTCACTCTGAACATAATGTAGTTTTCATTCAAGGAAGGAGAAAAGTTGTCCTCCTAGCATCTCCTTCCCCTTGTTGAGTATTGAGAAATCAAAATCCAAACATTTTGCTTTAATTTGGTAGATACTATGGATGCTACTCTGTTTAGAAAATCAAGGGTATGTCATATGTCTCTGTTTGGCCAATGTGTCCATTCTCTTTTTTTAGGTAGCAGAAAATAAACATGAGTAGAAAAACACATCTAACTATGCAAGATTGGCTGGGCATGGTGGCTCACACCTGTAATCCCAGCACTTTGGGAGGCAGATCACGAGGTCAAGAGTTTGAGACCAGCCTGGTCAACATGGTGAAACTTCGTCTCTACTAAAAATACAAAAATTAACTGGGGATGGTGGCAAGCACCTGTAATCCTAGCTACTCAGGAGGCTGAGCCAGGAGAATTGCTTGAACCCAGGAGGCAGAGGTTGTAGTGAGCCGAGATGATGCCACTGTACTCTGGCCTGAGTGACAGAGCAAGATTCCATTTCAAAAAAAAAAGCAAGGTCTGCCGGCTGCTAACACCACCGGCTTGCCTTTCTAAAAGATTGGAATTTATTCTCGTAAGTAATGACACCCTCCAGAGGCCTCCCAGAACAGTGTATATAATACTAGATTATCTACCTCCTAGATGATCCCAGAGTCACTGGGAGAAATTCAAGTCTAAAATTTAAAAAATTAATAAAAGCAAGAGTAATTCTCTGAACTTAAGTCATGCAAGCTCAAAGCTGTTTACCTCTGACTTGTGAGATGACATCAACATTTCCCATTAGAGCTTCAACCTTATATAATTTGAGGGCTTTCTATAAAAGAAGGAATATAAAATTACATATGCAAAATTAGATATAAAGGAGAGTATTTAATTAAAATGAGAAAAAAATAGCAGCACATTACAAAATTCAATAAGCTGGCTGTGGCAAAATAAAGACGGCCACGATTTCTTTGCTATTCGTCCCATTGAGAGGCGAAGTCTAGTTCCACTTCCCTTGAATGTGGACTGGCTTCAGTCACTTGACAAATTTGCTGCGGCAGAAGTGAGACTAGGTCACAAGAAGCTTGTTATACTTTCACTCAGGCCTCTTGGAACATACACTCTTGGAACCCATCCACAATGCTGTGAGGAAGCGCCAATATTCCCGGGAGGCCTATGTGGGCAGGAACCGAGGCTCCTGGTTGAACAGCTTCCAACTGAGCTGTCAGTCAGCAGCCAGCAACAACTCTCCAGCCATGCAGTGATTACTCCCACTGTTGTAAACCACTCTCTAGCCATTTGCCATAGTGATTAGAATGAGGCTTTGGAGCCAGACTGCTTAAACTTGAATATCTGATCCCACTTTATAGCTGCATGACTTTGGGAAAGTTACCTAAGTACTATACTTCCGTTTCTTCATCCAAATAATGGAGAAATAACTTTCTATTGCAAATGGTTTTTGGAATTAAACAACCTGAACTGATCATTACGTATAGAGAATTTAAACAAATGCCTGCAAGCGCTCAATAAATGTGAGCTATTGTTATAAATAGGTATCATCTAAGCTTCCACAAAACTCTTTGATGCTGGCTACTAGAGGGCGTTCAGCAGTCTCCTAATGCTAACTTGCCCCTCTTCTGTGTGATTCTCTGAGGTCTTCTCTTTGGTCTCTTACCCTCAGACCTCCCCTCAGGCTTCAGTGCTGTCCTGGCTTCCCCCAGGAAGATGGAGTAGCTCAGGCACATCATCAACTTTCCAGGTGCATCTTTCTGGCATAAATTCTGTATCCTTTTTCTTCAGGTCTTCCCTTTGGATACTTTACTACTTACCAGTATTTTATTCATACGATAAAATTATGATTTCTCAAGGCAATCTGTATGTTCTGATTAAGAAAAAGTTTTCACACAAGGAGGTTGGCTCAGGTGAGTACAAAGATGAATGTTTTAAAGAAACTTGTTTTCCCTATACTTAAGCATCAGACAGGAATTTCCGCATCTTCTTTGACCTTTCTGCTCTGAATCTCATTCCTTCTCACCCTTTCAAGAATTATACTCCTGAAGTTATGCCTTTTCTCTTCTGCATCAGACAAATTTTCTTTCCTATTGGTTGCTTCCTCGTATGCAAATATGCACCATTACCATTCACCCTTAAAAATAAAATCAGAGCTGGGCGAGGTGGCTCACACCTGTAATCCCAGCACTTTGGCAGGCCGAGATGGGTAGATCACGAGGTCAGGAGATCGAGACCATCCTGGCTAACACGGTGAAACTCCGCCTCTACTAAAAATACAAAAAATTAGCTGGATGCGGTGGCAGGTGCCTGTAGTCCCAGCTACATGGGAGGCTGAGGCAGGAGAATGGCGTGAACCCGGGAGGCAGAGCTTGCAGTAAGCCGAGATTACGCCACTGCACTCCAGCCTGGGTGACAGAGCGAGACTCCGTCTCAAAAATAAAATAAAATAAAATAAAATAAAATAAAATACACCTCTGACCCAACAATCCCTTCCACTTATTAACCCAATTCTCTTTTCTCCTTTACAACCAATTTTCAAAATGTTTCTACATACATCATTTCTATTTCTTCATCTCCCATTAACTCTCAATCAACTTCAATCTCAACCATAACCTGAAACTCCATCATCCTAAGGTCAATAACGACATCCAGTTCTCTGACATCATCTGAATTGACCACACAGAAGCACTGGCACAGCTGTACGCTATTCTATTCTTGAATTATTCTCCCCTTAGCTTCCCTGACACCATGTTCTCCTAGTCTGGCCACTCCATTTCACTCTCCTTTTGCTCTTCCTCATCTGAATGTTAGAAATGTTAGATTCTACCTGGCTCTTCACCCATTTTCTTTGGATGATCACATCTATTTATGTAGCTTTTAAAACCATCTATTTGTTCACATCTCCTTAATTAATATATCTATTCCACCTTCTGTGCCCCTACGGTTGTATATTCAACTGCCCCCTTGACATTTCTTAGCAGTTTTACATGCATCTCAAACACAACAAACCAAAATACAACTCTTGATTTTTCCCAGGACTTGAAGGGCAAACTTGGGCATAAAGCACAACAAAATAGGGGAAACTCCTCCCCTAATAATTTTTTAAGGAAATAACTTAATATTTAATATTTTAAAATAACACCACATCAGTAGACAAAAGGGTTAGTACTTGATTAGACATCTTTATGATTACGTTATAATTTAGTATTGTTTTCATTTCATCTTATGTTTAAAGAGAGGAGGAAACGCAATATTTTTAATGCGTAAGACTTCTAAAGAGGCTAATCAGGCTCCATCCTCCCTCGGTTTTCAACCTATCAGTAAATACGTCGGCACTCTCATCCATTCAGTTTTAGAGCCAGATACCTGGTTATCACTCACGGTAAGCTCTCCAGTTTCCCACATTCAATCCGTGAGCTAGTCTTGGTATATGATTCCCCAAGATAGCTCAGTCCATGGGCTGCTCTTTACCACTGCCACAGTTACTCACTTGTAATCTCTCACCTGGACTACTGCAAAGAACCTGCTTACTGCATGTTCCACTTTTACACTTGCTCCCTTCTAATACGTTCTCTAATCAACATAAAAATTGTTTTAATTCCAGTGGCTCACACCTGTAATCCCAGCACTTTGGGAGGCTGAGGCAGGTGGATCACCTAAGGTCAGGAGTTTGAGACCAGCCTGGCCAACTTGGCAAAACCCCATCTTTACTAAAAATACAAAAATTAGCCGGGTGTGGTGGTGGGCACCTGTAATCCCAGCTACTCGGGAGGCTGAGGCAGGAGAATCACTTGAACCCAGGAGGCGGAGGTTGCAGTGAGCTGAGATTGCACCACTGCACTCCAGACTAGGCGACAAAGCCAGACTCCATAAAAAATAAAATAAAATTTATAATGTAGCTTTAGAGGTCTTTTAAAAAATTCATAATGTTACTTCCATTGCTAAGCACCCCTTAATGGTTTCTCACTGCTTTTCAAGTATTATTTCAAGCAGGGCATGGTGGTTCATGCCTGTAGTCCCAGCACTTTGGGAGATCAAGGTGCACATTTGAGGCCAGGAAATCGAGACCAGCCTGGCCAACATGGTGAAACCCCCATCTCCACTAAAAATACAAAAATTAGCTGGGCATGGTTGCAGGCACCTATTCAGCTGCGTGGGAGGCCAAGGAAGGACAATCACTTGAACCTGGGTTACAGTGAGTCAAGATCATCAAGTCACTGCACTTCAGCCTGGGTGACAGAGAGAGACTCTGTTTCAAATATAAATATATATAATATATAATTTTATGTAATATATAATTTTATATTATATATAATACATAGATAATTTCAACTCCTTGCCATGGCCTTTTGCTCTGCCTATCCCAATAGGTCACTGTACTTTTCACAGTCACACCCTGGACACCAGTTCCTATTCCAGTCCTGTCTTGTTCCTTCTTATCTTTTTGTCTCTGCATTCTTCAGTGACATCTTCTCAGAGAAATCTTCTCACTGGAACCCACCCTCTAGCCTTCTCTCACTTAGCCCTGTTTGTTATCACAGTTTGTAATTTTCATTTCATTTTGAATGTTCATTTCTTTTGCTTGCTTCCTTTTCAAACATCCCTCCCACTGTACTGCCAACTGGATCAGATCAGAGGCCTTATTTACTCTGTGTCTTTATGCCTGATGCATAGTAGGGGCTCACAAAATTAATGGTGAATTAATGGATTCTACTCACAAATGGAATCAGGGCTCACACTAATCCCATGACAATAGATCCAGTGCTTCTTCCACACCCTTTCCCACTAAAATAAACAACTCGAAAATTCTGGGCCTAGACTAAGTCAACTTATTTGCTTTTAATCGCAAGACACAATAAAGAATCCAGCCCGTAGCCTGTTTTTAGTGACTGGCAATAGAAAGAATAAATAAATAAATGAGCAAGTGACTCGCATCTTCTATTTCCTCATTAGTAAAATAAGAAGGACAATAATTTTTAAGTTCTTTCCAGCTCTAAATTTCAAGACCCCTGAAAGTGTCATCAGGCAAATATTTCAATGACAGGCAGGAGGTTCAGACACAAACCTAGACTCTACTTCTGGAAGCTTCATAGCAAGTTTACTCTTGGAAGTAATACAGAGATTTTTCAGGAATTCATCACAATAATGTCATCTTCCTGTCTCTATTCTGTTTGAAAAAAACAGAGATGTTATTTTGCCTATTTCTTGTTGAAAATGGGGATGTTATATGAGCTTCACCATTACTTTGTGAATACTGATCAGCTTAAGAGGTGCTTATAGTTTACAATATAATCCACATGAACACTTAGCAAAGTGTCTGTTGCAAAATAAGTCTCTCATAAATGGTAGTATATTTACGTACGTATATTTTCTATAGGTATACATATATATATACACACACCAAATTTCACATTGTCTGTGACACCCGAGATGTTCCCAACATGAAAATAGGAAAAACTGGCTTTTTTTTTTCTTTTTTTTGAGACGGAGTCTTGCTCTGTCACCCAGGCTGGAGTGTAGTGGCACGATCTCAGCTCACTGCAACCTCCGCCTCCCAGGTTCAGGCAATTCTCCTGCCTCAGCCTCCCCAGAAGCTGGGATTACAGGCATGCCCCACCACACCCAGCTAATTTTTTGTATTTGTAGTAGAGACGAGATTTCACCATGCTGGCCAGGCTGGTCTCGAATTCGTGATCTCAAGTGATCCACCTGCCTCGGCTTCCCAAAGTGCTGGGATTACAGGCGTGAGCCACCACACCTGGCTGAAAGCTGACTATTTAAACTTTCTGTCTCAATACTTTCCAAAGAATAAACATTAGACAGCTTTGAAAGATATTTTAGAAGCATAGATTTGGCCTCTTTGACTATGCACATACTGTTTTTCTACTCTGAATATGGTATATTAAGAAGAGTGAGCAAGTTGACAAAATTCAGTAAGGTATTTAACAGCTTCTGATGCATTCTAAACCAAGGTTTCTTGGAATTAATATTCTAACATCCGTGGAATTTTTTACTAGACTTTAGTAAATCTATTTGATGTGTTAAAACTTAGTCACACACTTAATGCAGCCGGGCATTTAGACTGTTAATTTCAGTCCCTCTATACATGGGTATTTACTCCAAATGACCTATCACATTAAATAAAGATTGTTTTCTAAGACATTTTTTAAAGCCTCTCACTAGTGTCTACTGAATTAGTGGTCAAATACTAAACCATAAAAATCATCCATTAGAAGCTGGGAAACATACAACCCAACATGGAATATGCTTGGTAATCATTTTGACAAGAGTGAAATTGAAGTAAGAAACCTTGCTTAATCCACTGAACCAAACGTGGGGAAGTGTAATAAAGACACCACCCTCCAGCACTGTACTCAACCAGATACGTCTGTCTGGGTTGGAGGAAATGGAACCACCAGAAGCAGCCTAACTCATGGCATGGCGGTCTGTACTCAGCTAAGCTTTGACAAGCTGGCACCCAGTCCTTACTTGGGCACAGGCACAAATCTAAAATCTGCTCTTAGGCACAGATGCATTGGCATGAAATCTGTCCTTAGGCCCAGGAACTGGGACTTTTGGATACATTTGCATAATATATCATTCCAACAAAGTAATTGAAACTGTGGGGGGTGGGCAAATGTGATAAAATACAGCAGGCAGAGGAGGAAGAATTCAGACATTGTTGGCATCAGAACCACAGTCTTAAGGGGGAAAAAAAGTATTTTTTGTAGAAAATTTCTGGAAGAATGTATGCCAAATTGTTAATAGTAGTTATCTCTTAGAGAAGTGATTGTTAAAGTATTTTTTTGAAGTTGCACATTTCTATAATTTGATTTTTAAAGCACATATTACTTATGTGATTGGAAAAAAAGAATTGGAAAGCAAGAAATGTGCCACACCCACAATTTATTTGCCAGCAATCAATTCCCAAGTCTTCACTTACAGACCACTAAAAAAGAAATTTGGAATTTCTCCTTTTTGATTTACACTTGCAAGGAACAACCTAGCAGCCCCTTCACAAATGTTAAAAGATTCCTGGTCTTCTTTATGGAATAAACTCCCCACCAAGTAGATTTGCCTAGTATTCAAGGTGAGGTTGAGTCATATGTATAAATAAAGATTTTTAGTTCATCTTCATAGTTCATCTTCAATAAAACAGAATATTTTTTAAACCAATGGTACTGGAGTCAAATAATTTCATTAAAAAAAAGTTTGGTCAAAATATTGAATGGTGCTTTTTACCTGCCACAGCAATTAAAATGCCTCTAATGAAATACCATTGAGATAAATTATAGTCCTTTGTTCAGAGCTCATCAGAAAAGATCTAATTTATAACATTGACTATAACTTGTGAAAAAGTCTCTGTCTGAAAGCTAATACCATGATAAATTTTAATCATGTGGCTGGAACTAGCTTCAAAGCTGTATTAATTATACATTTAAGCTCTACATACAAACTCATACATCACAGTACACCCAGAACATGTAAAATATAGTCTGAACCAAATTAAAATATGCCAATTTCCTCAGCAGTTGTTTGCTTTTGATATACTGTAGTTATTTCAGTCCAGTCTTTATAAACATTAAATTACTGCTGTGTTTTCCTAGTCATTTTGCTTCCTCAGAGAGAACTCTAAGCTCTGGTTAACTTTCTGGTATGATTTTATACTTCTGCAGAATACAAAGTGACATCCAGAATGCCTTTCTTCATCCAAGCTAAGTAAAAAGGTTAAAAGTTGCTAGCAAGTTTTACCTTATCGCAAAGTCTACCGGCTGCGCCCACCACCCACCACAATTCCTACTCTCACACTCCTATTACTCTAGTTTTTCACCCCAGCATCACAAACACAGGTCAAGTCACCAGAGTCCCATAAGTATAGGCATATATTCCATGCTTCAGAAACAGCCTCACTACCACTACTGAAAGCAGCCAGTCAGCAAACTGTTACCAATCTGTGGCAGGATAAGGAGCTGTGCCAGATGTAAATGAACACACTGCTTCCTTCATTGAGAAAGTCTTTTTACAAAGAAAATATGAGCTGAACTGAATGGCATGCTTAGCGTTGTAGTGAGAATTGCATATATGTGATACATCACAGTGAAAAATAAAAATAAAAATTTATAGATTCAAAATTTAGTTTTCTAATCTCTCCTGTCATTTGTTTCCTAGCTGCCTTCCCTAAAGCAACCACCTTTACCATTTTATAGATATTCTATGCATATGCAATTGTGTTTGTGTAAAACAAAAAAGTATTATATACAACATTCTTTACTCTTCTAACATTGCATATTGGATTTTGTCCCAAATCAATACATATAGAGCAGCTTTATTCTTTATGAAGTTTGCATAGTTTCTCATGCCATGCCTGTACATAATTTATTTAACCAGTTCTCTAATATTAATATTGCTGCTGCCTTCAATCTTTTTGCTACTCCAAACAATGCTATATGAATATATATGAATATACTTTTAAGTTTGTCATTTAGGGTGTGGTGAGTATATAAGTAGGTAAACTCCTGTAGTAGAATTGCAAGATCAATGAATATGTGCATTTGTAATTATGATAGATATTGTTAGATAGCCTCTTACAGAGCTTACACCAAATTATATCCCCAAAGGCAGTGTATTAAGGTGCCTATTTCCTCATACTCTTTCAATACAGTATACTATCAAAATTCTTTTTTCTTTGCTAAATTGACAAGGGAAAATGGCACCTCAGGATAGTTTTAATTTTTATTATGTATAAAGTAAATACCTTTGCTTATGTTCAGACCCATCTATATTTACTTTAATGCAAACTGTTTTATACTGTGTTCGTTTTTTATTGGATTGTTAGTCTTCTTCTTACATATTTATTTGTATATGCTGAGGAACATATCCTTTGTTCTGTGTCATGAGGTGCAAAGGAATATGTTTTTTTCTGGTTTGTCTGTCATGCCTAATTTGTCTTGCTTAAGGTATTTTAATGCCATGATAGTTTTATTGTAATTATACTGGCCAAATTAATCAACTTTTTCATTTATGATTTCCTATTTTTTTATTAACCTTAGAAAAGCCTTCCCAACACACACACACGAACACACACATACACACACACCTGTGTGTATACATATATAGTATTTTCCTAGTATACTTAAGTTTTCTTTGTAAGTCTTGGAAAAATCTGGAATTTTGTTATAAGTAATGATGTTAGGATCCAAAATTAATTTTATTTTCCAGATAGCTATCCAGTTGTCCTAATACCATTTATTATTAGTTTGGTGCAAGAGTAATTGTGGGTATTGCCATTACATCGCTTAACCCCTGACTTTCTATCCCATTCTTGCCATATATTAACATCTGATACATATTTGGATCTACTTACAGACTTTCTTGTTTATTCCATTTACCTGCCTATCAATTCATGCAATAATTAATGTAATTGTTATTATATTAATGTAATTACAGTAGTGCTATATTTTAACATTTGGGTGGGTAATTAACTTGCTACTCTTCTTTTTCAAGAATTTTCTTGGCGTTTTAAAATTCTCTGTATGAATCAACACTTCCACTTCCAAAAACAAATGCATAGACAAACAATAAATACTCTTACCACATTTATTGGTACAGTAAGAGAATTAAGCTTATTACTTAAATTAGGAAGAACTGACATACTTATAATATTGAATCTGTATATTTAAGAAAATATATGTTTTCCATTCGTTTGTA
This sequence comes from Macaca mulatta, assembly GCF_049350105.2. Taxonomy (NCBI): domain Eukaryota; kingdom Metazoa; phylum Chordata; class Mammalia; order Primates; family Cercopithecidae; genus Macaca; species Macaca mulatta. Next base: position 174,433,175 of record NC_133407.1, on the reverse strand, counting down.
TAGGTTTTGTACACTTCTTGTTACATTTATTTCTAGAAATTAATTTTTGTTGCTATTGTAAATGTGATGAATTTTTTTCATTATATCTTCTAATCGGTTATTTTCTGTACCCATGAAAGCTGTTGATTACTGTTTATTATTGTACTCAAGTAGTTATGAATTACCTTACTGTTTGCTACAATTTTTTAGTTTATTCTTTTGTGCATTCCATGTAAGCAAGTATAACATTTGCAAAAACAATTTTACTTTCTTTTTTCAAATATATATATATAACTCATTTCTTCTTTTTTCTAATTTCATTGTCAAGTATAGTCAGGACTATGTTAATAAAGTAGTAGTGATAGTAGACACTCTGGCTTTTTCTTGACATTAATGGAACAACATAGACACATTTTAAGCTAATAGTCACCATCTAAAAGCTAGCATCATATTTAATATGTTCCCAGTGTGTTTTAATTAAACATAATGCTGACTTTTAAAAAGTGACTATTAGTTTAAAATGTGTCCGTAAAGTCTTTAGTTGACTGAGTTTTTTTCAGTGCTTGATTGGGTGATCATATTATTTCTCTTATTTGTTCTTCTCATAGGTGAATTATATTAACAGAGTTACTAATGTTGAATCAATTTCCCCATTCCTAGAATAAGCCAGTACTATTATCCTCACCAATGCTCAGTCATTGCCTCAGGGGGCAAAGCAAGGGAAGGAAGTGTGGTTTTTTCATGAACACCATAGTGGATCTAAAAGGGTGGCATCCAGAGGTTGTCATCAACTACGCTCCTCATAGCAGCTTCTCTTAAAGGAAATTTGAGCGACACATTTCTGCAGCCGACACGTGAATCAATAAAGCACTGGACGTCAAAGAACCTGAACTTCAGAACAATGACTTCCAACCAGCGGTCCATGTGATCTTGGACCAGTAATATACCCTTTGAGACTCACCTTATTTCTTGCTGGATAATATCACAAAATAGTGTGCTAATGTTTTTCAAGGTATTTATTCTAATGTTAGCTCCAAGAACAGTGTTCAGCACATAACAGTCACTCGATAAATATTTGTCTAAAGAAAAGAAATGAATGAATAAGTGAAAGAGACATTAGGAAAGAGAAGACGAAGCCCTTTAAAAACATATGTATAAAAGGAGCTTCAAAATATGGATTCTATCTATATCTTGTTACCATTCTCTTCCTATCACATTCCATTCCTCCGATACTGCATTTACAGAGCATAGCAGCTGCTCGAACATATAATGGCTTTTATAACTCCACATCTTTGTGCATGCAGGTCTCTTGCCCTGGAATGCCTTTTGATCCTCTGTGACTGACAAAAACTATCAGAATCCAGCTTCAATGTCCCTTCTTCTCTGAAGACTTTCTTGACATCTCCAAGTTAGGGATCATTTCTCCCTCCTTTGTGTCGTCACAGTATTTTGTTGGTATATCTGCTATAGCATTTACTTACTCCATAGCGATTCCTCTGTATATCTTCCTCCTCCCACTAGATGATGGGACACATTAAGGGACCCTTAACTAATGAGCTACAATTGAATGTAGGCATGGAAGGATATTGATTTCTCTTATTTATTCTCAGCTCCTGGGGTAGCCAGACAGTGAATCAGAGGCCTCTGACCACAAGTAAATTCATCCATTCATCCCACTGTGCAAAAACACATCTGCTAAGCATGCCGTGATTTGAAAAAGATAGGGAAGAACTGCCTTAACATAACAATCCATGTTCTAAGTCTTTGTACACTGGGCACCTTGGATGGAGACTGGTGCATAAATATTAGCAATACATGAATTCACATCTTTTGCATACTGAATGAGTAAAGAAACTGTTCTTAGTTTCAAATTGTTATTGAGACTTGGCATTCACTGTTACATAATTATTTGATTAATATCTTTTGGCCAGACTAAAATCCACTGGAGATGGGTTCATGTTTATTTTTTGGTTATCATTGTATCCCTAGCACAATATTTGGCTGGGGCTGGAATATGGTAGATATTTAATAAGTACTTGTTGAATAAAGAAAAAAATAAACAAATTGTAAGACCGCCTCAGGTGGCTTAAATTAAAATCTTTTTAGAATCTTTATACCTCAGGTTGGCCTGATAGGCCTGCCATGTCGTCAACAGTTCCTGGGGATCCCTATACTATGTTCCAGCTCATCTTTGCAGAGTGCTTTCTACCTGCTCGGCTTTCACAGTAGCTGCTTATTTCCTGATTACCATTACCTCGCATGTTCTGCATCTGTCCAGCCATCAGAGAAAAGGCAAGTATAAACAGAAACTAACTTTGGTACTAGTCCCTGGCAGTCTCCTTCCAGAGACATAGTTAAGTACTCATATTGCCTTCAGAACACATCTGTCTATGGGCTCATCACAAGGTACTGTAATTGTTGGTTAACCTTAATCTTTGTTGCTGCAATGCTGGACCAAATGGCTAGCATCTCATAACTGCTTATCAAATGTTTGTTGATCACTCACTATATTGGAAATTATTAATCAACCAACCAATTTTCACATCGAATAATCATTAAATCATCAGGTGTTCTCTGCAGTCAATATTGAGTCCGGCAATGGGCTTGGTGCTGAATGGATGCCAAAGAAGGACAAAATACTTCTCTGCAGAGTTCACGGAAAAGAAAATTTTTTAAAAAAGGGCAAAAGTGTTCCAGGGAAGGCTAAAACAGTGTTGGGACAATGGAAAGGGTAAAAGCATGTGTTTCAAAGCCCAACTTCCTGAGCTTGAATCTCATCTTTTCTACTTAGTAAAGAGATGCTCTTGGGGAAGCATATCCGGGATATCAGTCTTGTCACTTATAAAAGAGAGATGATAAAAACAACTATCCCTTGGGTTGTTTCAAGGATTAAGCAAACACGTGCATTTAAAGTGTTTGGAAGACACCAGGCATAGTGGCTCACGCCTGTAATTGCAGCACTTTGGGAGGCCGAGGCAGGCAGATCACATGAGGCCAGGAGTTTGAGACCAGCCTGGCCAACATGGCAAAACTCCGTCTTTACTAAAAACACAAAGATTAGCTGAATGAGGTGGCACACACCTGTGGTCCCAGCTACTCAAGAGGCTAAGGCAGGAGAATCTCTTGAACTCAGGAGGTGGAGGTGGCAGTGAGTCGCGATTACATCACTGCACTCCAGCCTGGGTGACAGAGCAAGATTCTGTCTCAAAAAATATAAAACTTTTTAAGAAAGTGTTTGGGCTAAAAGAAGCTATTTATTTGAGACTCAACAACCAGCCCAACCATATGCTTCCATTTCAAAACAATTGGAGATGGCCTAATAGGAAGAGCTCCGGTCTGCAGCTCCCAGCATGATCGATGCAGAAGATGGTGACTTCTGCATTTCCAACTGAGGTACCTGGTTCATCTCATCTCAGTGGGTGCAGCCCATGGAGGGCGAGCTGAAGCAGGACGGGGCATCGCCTCACCAGGGAAGTGCGAGGGGTCGGAGGATTGCACTTTCTTAGCCAAGGGGACCATGACAGACAGCACCTGGAAAATCAGGACACTCCCACCCAAATACTGCGCTTTTCCAACAGTCTTAGCAAATGGCACACCAGGAGATTATATCCTGTGGCTGTCTCGGCGGGTCCCACACCCACGGAGTCTTGCTCACTGCCAGCGCAGCAGTCTGATATCAACCTGTGAGACAGCAGCCTGGCATGGGGAAGGGCTTCTGCAATTGCTGAGACTTGAATAGGTAAACAAAGCAGCCGGTGAAGCTCGAATTGGGTGGAGCCCACCACAGCTCTGCAAGGCCTACTACCTCTGTAGACCCCACCTCTGGGGGCAGGGCATAGCTGAGCAAAAGGCAGCAGAAACTTCTGCAGACTTAAACATCCCTGTCTGACAGCTCTGAAGAGAGCAGTGGTTCTCCCAGTATGGCGTTTGAGGTCTGGGAATGAACAGACTGCATCCTCAAGTGGGTCCCTGATCCCCATGTAGCCTAACTGGGAGACACATCCCAGTAGGGGCTGACTTGACACCTCATACAGGCAGGTAACCCTCTGGGATGAAGCTTCCAGAGGAAGGATCAGGCAGCAATTTTTGCTGTTCTGCAATCTTTACTGTTCTGCAGCCTCTGCTGGTGAAACCCAGGCAAACAGGTTTCTGGAGTGAACCTCCAGCAAACTCCAACAGACCCGCAGCTGAGAGAACTGACTCTTAGAAGGAAAATTAACAAACAGAAAGGAATAGAATCAACAACAACAAAAAGGACATCCACACCAAAACCCCACCTGTAGGTCACCAGCATCAAAGACCAAAGGTAGATAAAACCACAAAGATGGGGAGAAACCAGAGCAGAAAAGCTAAAAGTTCTAAAAACCAGAACACCTCTTTTCCTCCAAAGGATCGCAGCTCCTCACCAGCAACAGAACAAAGCTGGATGGAGAATGACTTTGACAAGCTGACAAAAGTAGGCTTCAGAAGGTTGGTAGTAATAAACTTCTCCGAGCTAAAGGAGGATGTTTGAACCCATCACAAAGAAGCCGAAAACCTTGAAGAAAGATTAGACAAATGGCTAACTAGAATAAACAGTGTAGAGAACACCTTAAATGACCTGATGGAGCTGAAAACCATGGCACGAGAACTATGTGACACATGCACAAAATTCAATAGCCGATTTGATCAAGTGGAAGAAAGGGTATCAGTGATTGAAGATCAAATGAATGAAATAAAATGAGGAGACAAGTTTAGAGAAAAAAAGAGTAAAAATAAATGAACAAAGCCTCCAAGAAATATGGGACTATGTGAAAAGACCAAATCTACATTTGATTGGTATACCTGAAAGTGATGGGGAGAATGGAACCAAGTTGGAAAACACTCTTCAGGATATTATCCAGAAGAACTTCCCCAACCTTGCAAGGCAGGCCAACATTCAAATTCAGGAAATGCAGAGAACACCATAAAGATACTCCTAGAGAAGAGCAACCCATCAGATTGACCAAGGTTGAAATGAAGGAAAAAATGTCAAGGGCAGCCAGAGAGAAAGGTTGGGTTACCCACAAAGGGAAGCCCATCAGACCAACAGCGGATCTCTCAGCAGAAACTCTACAAGCCGGAAGAGAGTGGGGGCCAATATTCAACATTCTTAAAGAAAAGAATTTTCAACCCAGAATTTCACATCCAGCCAAACTAAGCTTCATAAGTGAAGGAGAAATAAAATCCTATAAAGACACATGCACATGTATGTTTATTGTGATACTATTCACAATAGCAAAAACTTGGAATCAACCCAAATGTCCATCAATGATAGACTGGATTGAGAAAATGTGGCACATATACACCATGTTATACAATGCAGCCATAAAAAAAGGATGAGTTCATGTCCTTTGCAGAGATATGGATGAAGCTGGAAACCATCATTCTGAACAAACTATCACAAGGACAGAAAACCAAACACCGCATGTTCTCACTCATAGGTGGGAATTGAAGAATAGGAACACCTGGACGCAGGGCAAGGAGCATCACACATGGGAGACTGTCATGGGGTTGGGGGCAGGGTGAGGGACAGCATTAGGAGAAACACCTAATGTAAATGACTAGGTGATGGGTGCAGCAAACCAACATGGCACATGTATATCTATGGAACAAACCTGCACTTTGTGCACATGCATCCTACAACTTAAACTATAATAATAAAAAATAAATAAATAAATAAATAAATAAATAAATAAGACGTTGATTTCTAGTTCAAAAAAAAAAAGAAAGTGTTTAGAAAAGCCTCTGATATGTAGTCAGTGCTCAATAAATATTAAGCATATCATTATTGTTATTATTAGAAATTATTTCAAGGAGGAGCCCCAGACCCTGAAGAGTAGTAATAACTGCCATTTATTGAACCCTTACTACATGCCAGGGAGTCTGCTAAGGGTTCCATATGTGTTACCTCATTTAGGCCTTGCCACAGATTCTGTGAGCCTGCATACCATTAAATACACACTCTACAGATGAGCAACTGAGGATTCAGAGAGTTCAAAGCATGTTGCTCAAAGTGGTAACAAATAAGTGCCCAAACTCTCTTCTCATCTGGTCCTCCCTCCTGATCCTGCTTCCTTTGTCTACACAGAAAAAAAGCAATTTTAACTCTAGAGAAATTAAAAGAATCCAGTTTTTGAGGACTGGACCATTTTTAAGGACTTGGGGGAGGTGGTGTTAAGGGGTTAGAGGACAGATTTTATAAACTTCTGGTTATAACCTTCTGGTTAGAGATTTTGCATCCTTTAAAATGTGGCATGATAACCAGTGATGAGCATTTTTTCATGGCCTCCAATCCTGCACCTTCCACCTACTAAATCTAAACAAAATTATAAACTTTCGGGCCCTCATCTTTTCTATTCTTTTTCTTTTCTTTTTTTTTTTTTTCCGAGATGGTGTCTCACTGTCACCCAGGCTGGAATGCAGTGGCACAATCTTGGCTCACTGCAACCTCCGCCTCCTGAGCTCAGGGAATCCTCCCACCTCAGCCTGCTGAGTAGCTGGGAACACAGGCACATGCCCCCACGCCTGGCTAATTTTTTGTATTTTTGGTAGTGATGGGGTTTCATCATGTTGCCCATGCTGGTCTCAAGCTCCTGAGTTCAAGCAATCCACCTACTTCGGCCTTCTAAAGTGCTGGGATTACAGGCATGAACCACTGCACACACCCGTTTGCTTTTTCTCTAAGGACTAAACGAGATCATTGTAATGTATGTAAAACAACTGACACAGAATAGTCACTTGATAAATATAACTATTAATTTTAGAGCATAACTCATATGTTGTATAATGACCTAAATTTTACCTGCAAAAATACTCTCAGAAATTACATTAATCTTTAAAAACTCATGATAGCCACCAAAAATGTTTTTCTTAAATATTTTGATCTTAGAACTCTTAGAAAGAAAATCACATAACTACATTGCTTTTCAATACTTACACTTATATTCTAATTGTAGTTTTGATCCTACTCTGAAAAAAATAAAAATTTTAAAAAATGAATTTATCTCTTATGGTCAAGCTCACTGAAATGATCCTTTTAAAGTGAATACTAACCAAAAGCTCATAGACCAATGAAACATTTTAGAGACCCCTGAAATAAAGCTGCACACCTACAGCCAGCTCATCTTCAACAAAGTCAACAAAAATGAACAATGGGGAAAGTACACTTTATTCAATAAATGTTGTTGGGAAAATTGGTTAACCACATGCAGAAGAATGAAATTGGACCCATATCTATTACTATATACAAAAATTAACTCCAGATGCATTAATGACCTAAATGTAAGACCTCAAACTACAAAAATTCTAGAAGAAAATATAGGAAATATTCTTCTAGACACTGGCCTACGCAAAAAATTCATGAGGAGGACCCCAAAAGCAAATGCATCAAAATCAAAAATAGACAAATGGGACTTAATTAAACTAAAGAGCTTCTGCACAGCAAAAAGAAGTGATCAACAGAACAAACAGACAATTTAAGGAACGGAAGAAAATACTTGCAAAATATGCATCCAAATATGATCTAATATTCAGAATCTATAAGGAACTTAAATGAATCAACAAGAAAAAAGCAAACAACCCCATTAAAACATGGGCAAAGGACATAAACAAACACTTCTCAAAAAAAGACAACTAGCAGCCAACAAACATGAAAACATGCTTATCATCACTAATAATAGAGAGATGCAAATTAAAACCACAATGACATACTATCTTACACCAGTCAGAAGGGCTATTATTAAAAAGTCATCACTATGTACAGAGAAAAAAAAAAAAGTCCAAAAACAACAGATGTTGACAAGGTTGTGGAGCAAAGGGAATGTTTAGTGGGAATGTAAATTAATTCAGCCACTCTGGAAAGCAGTCTGGAGATTTCTCAAAGAACTAAAAATAGAACTACCATTCGACTCAGCAATCCCATTACTGGGTATATACCAAAGGAAGATAAATCATTCTACCCAAAAGACAAACACTCTCATATGTTCATTACAGCACAATTTGCAATAGTAAGGACACGGAATTAACCTAGGATTGGATTTAAAAAATGTGGTACATATACACCATGGACTACTATACAGCCATAGAAAAATTAAATAATGTCCTTTGCAGCAACATGGATGCAGCTGGAGGCCATTATCCTAAGCGAACTAATGCAGAAACAGAAAACCAAATATCACATGTTCTTACTTATAAGTGGGAGCTAAATCTTGAGTTCACACAGAATAAAGATAGGAACAATAAACAATGAAGACTCCAAAAGGAGGAGTGGGGAGGGCTGAAAAACTTCCTATTGGGTTCTATGTTCACTAGCACTATGTATCACTAAGAGATCTAGGTGATGGAATCAATAAAAGACCAAACCTCAGCACTCCACAATATACCCTGTAACAAACCTGCACATATACTGCCTGAATTTAAAATAAAAATGACAATAAAAAATCAAATAATAAAGTAAATATTAAACAAAAGTTACTTCCTTTTCAAATTCTAAGATACGTGTAATAATTGAAAATATAAGAACCTGGCTGGGCACAGTGGCTCATCCCTGTAATCCCAGCACTTTTGGAGGCTGAGGCAGGCAGATAACCTGAGGTCAGGAGTTTGAGACCAGCCTGGCCTACATGGTGAAACCCCAGCTCTACTAAAAATACAAAAATTGGCTAGGCATGGTGGCGGGCACCTGTAATCCCAGCTACTAAGGAGGCTGAGGCAGGAGAATTACTTGAACCCAGAAGGCAGAGGTCACAGTGAGCCAAGATCACACCACTGCACTCTAGCCTGGGCGACAAAGTGAAACTCTATCTGAAAAAAAAAAAGAAAGAAAAAAGAAAATATGAGAACCTAAGATACAAATATCTAACCATTATATTAACATGAGCTTTTTAAACAACTTTTCCTCTTGCTCACTTCGGCAGCACATATACTAAAATTGGAACTGATGCAGGATTTTTCTTGCCCCTTCCCTGGACTCCCAACAGGGACTTTCTCCTCTACTTCGCCCACCACGCTCAGCCCCTTGCAGAAGGGAGCACATAAGTGAGTGAGTGAGTGTGGGATCTGGCCAGCTGCTCTGGGTGCTGACACAGGAGCAAGCTCCGTGTGGAACTCGCGGCCAGACTAAGCATGTTGCCTCAGGGGGAATGCAGGCACTCAGGTGAAGGTGCTTTCAACCCTGAAGCTCCAGAGGAGGTGTTACAGTGCTCTTTTAGTTCCACCATCCACAGTCCAACAACAGAGGTGAGTTAGCAGCTCGTTTGGCCCCTTGCCTCATTGCATAGGATGGCTGCCCTCTGCTGGCGAGGGCAAAGGGCCAGTATGACAGCCTTTCTGGGTACCCATACTTGGTGGGTCCCAAGCTCTTGTCCAGAGTCCGAGAAGCATGAGGTCATGTGGATTATTAAAGGATGGTGAAGGTGGAGAATTTTACTGAGCAATGAAAAGAGCTCTCAGCAGAGAGGGGAGCTGGAGAGGGGATGAAAAGGGCAGGTCATCTTTCCCAAAGTTAGGCTGTCTCTTCCCTGAAGTCAGGCTGTCTTCTCCTCTACCAACTGAATCTGGGGTCTTTATAGGCACAAGATGGGAAGTACATGCTGATTGGCTTGTGAGTATGCAAAAAAGGTTAAAGCAAAGACAACACTCAATGATGGGCATGACAGTGTAGAAAACCAATTAGGAAAGGGTAGATATACGTGAAATAGGTGAAGGATGGGGATCAGTCAGAGGAAAGCATGCCAAACAGGAAGACAGGTTCTCAATCCAGTCTGAGGATTTAACTGTTAGCTTAGCTTTCAGGCTTTAAACTGTCTTCTGCTTAGAGGTGGGGTTTCACTGGGGACCCTCCCCTTTCCGCTTGGGCATTTGGCTGCCTTCTGTCACTCTCAGAACAAAACAGAGATTATCATGGCCCCTACACAAGGATGGCATGCAGATTCATGAAATGTTCCATTAAAAAAAAGTAAAAATAAATAAAACAATTTTTTTTAATTTTTTTAAATGGACAATAATTATACACAGTGATATTTTGATACATATGATGTATAGTGATCAGATCAGGATAATTAGCATATCCCTCATCTCAAACATTTATCATTTCCTTAAAACATCAATACATCTCTGACTGGCTATAGTAGTCAATTTGGATAGATAGAGGTTCTATTTCAATGGATGAAATACATAGGCTTTTGGAAAATCCTGAGTAGTGGAGAGGTTTTTTTTCTTTTATAATCTGAGTGGAGATTTCTTTTGATCTGAGAGGACAGCAAAGATCTGGTTAAAAGTTTGCATGAGAATATATATCAATTCTTTAAAAAGCAAAGATTTTATTGATAAGATGGTTTCTAGAGAGAAATGCATTTCTCTCAAGAGAAGATTGTACAGCCTTATAATTGTTTCCATTCACATGGAACAACTCCAGCTGCTTTCAAAAATCAACAAATGATAAGCAGAAGGAAGATGGAAAGAAAACAACAGAATTTTTGCTATGTCCAACTGATAAACACTGGATTGCCTATAAACTACGTTAAGCATAATTAAGCACAGAATTAACATCGTTTGTAATGCAATGAAAAAAGGCAGCTGAGACAAATGAAAAAGATCGCCAATACATTGCTTTGATGATCTAAATCAACACTGCCAAGTTATTTATTTACAAAAAATATGAACAAAGGGCCAAACAATTAATTTTCCTTCTGGATGCATGTGCATAGGCTATGGCTAAAGGTTCAAAGAAATTTTCATCCTGTTATTCATCAAGTTTGTTAAATCTTAACCTTCCATGAACCATGCCCATCAGTGTATCTAATTACCTAGAATGAGTCAAAAAAACAGTCCTAACCTTATAGTTCTTAGTTACAGCATCATGGGCAAGAGTTGAATGTTTTTAATAAAACTTTCAGGCCCCTATTTATGATAGAAGTCAAAAATTATTCGATGTTTCCAGTGTTTTAAGTATGGTGCAAGTACTTGAAATATGTCATTCATTCACTCAACAAACATTTACTAAGACTATACTTTTGATAGGCAGATTCCCTATTAAGTGTTAGAGATATGAGTTATAAATTTCTCACAGTCTAGTGGGAGTGACAGGCATATACAGATGCAATTTTAATACAATAAGAAATGCAGCGATCGCATAGAATTCTGATGTGGAGTGGCAAGTAGGTGGGGAGTGGTGGCAATTTGCACAGACAAAAGATATTTTACTTTACCTTGTGAGAGAAGCGAGTCAAGAATACTTTCTTAGAGGAGATGATGACTACATTGAGATCTCAAGGAGAAACTGGATCGATTTTCATTAAAATCTTCATTAGTAGATATCATAATTTTCTCCATTTTATAGGGGAGGAAATGGACATACTCTGACTCAGAACTGATCAGTGGCAGAACCAACATTTTGAACCCAAGCCTACCTGATCCCGATGTCACACATTTTCCAACATACTGTATTTTAACTTCTGGTAATAGAAAAGTTGAAAGTGGAAGAAAATACTCTATATTGAGCTCCAAGTCATAAAATCTTTTTACCATTACCGATCTGACCTAGCAATTCCAGCACAACCTTCCCTTCTTACAATTTTTCCCATGTTCAGCTAAGAAAATATCGTTGCTGGCTTGTATTTCTACCATATACTCTTAGAAATTCTCGTGAAAAGCCAAGACATAGTTATTTTGGAGAGGAATAGGTATGAAAACCTAAAACTGTCAGTAAGAACAGAGGACGTTCTATTAAAATTTTTTTAATAAGTGGCCAGGTGCTGTGGCTCACGCCTGTAATCCCAACACTTTGGGAAGCCAAGACGGGAGGATCGCTTGAAACCAGAAGTTCAAGACCAGCGTGAGCAACATGGTGAAACCCCATCTCTACAAAAAATACAAAAATTAACCAGGCTTGGTGGTGCATGCCTGTGGGCCCAGCTACTCAGGAAGCTGAAGTGGGAGAATCACCTGAGCTCAGGAAGTCAAGGCTACAGTGAGCCGTGATCATGCCACTGCACTCCAGCCTGGGCAACAGAGTGAAACCTTGCCTCAAAAAAAAAAAAAAAAAAAAAATATTGTAAAAGTGCCTGGAAAAAATTTTTGTGAGATGGAGGTGCAACAGCCTGAAGATCTTCCAGAATATGGAATTTATTTACCTCTTCACTATAGTGCAGAAAAGGAGTTTCTTGATCATTTGCCTACCCCTATGAAAGAATTGGGGCACAGTTTTATTTTCAACCTACTATATTATCAAATTGAAAAAGACTAAATAAGAACTTTAGAAAATTAGGAGCCATCCTGATTACCAATTGCCAGCAGTTCATGCTACTTCAGATTTAGCCATCCATGAAAGAACACTAAAATATATCATTGACATTACCATTACCATTTACGCATAAAACATGAGATTGGGAGTAATCTACAGATCAGTTCGTTTAGCAGATATTTATTGGTGACCTACTATGTGCCCAGCAATGTTCTGCCCACTAAGAATTTAGTGTCAAGCAAATTGTAGTACCTGCCCTTAGGAGACAATCAAGCAATTAGAATATAAATGCATAGAGTCCAGCCTACTCATTTTACCCATGTGGAAATAGATGATAAGAACATTAGTTTGTCTAACTCTCTTTATTCACTGTTGGTGAAAGGAAAATTGATACAGCCTTTTTTGGAAGACAATTTGGAAATGCATCCCAAATTTGAAAATGTTCTTAGTTTTTGACATGGCTATGCTAAACAGGAATTTATTTTTCAGATGTACATGCAGAAGATCCAAAGATATGTGTCTGATAATATTCTTACAGCATTACTCATATTATGGACATATTGGGAACAATCTAAAAGTCTATCAATAAAGGATTGACTGAATGACATATTGTACAGGAATTTACAAGATGAAGTCAATTTGACATAATGTAAACATGGGAAGACATTCAAAACCAATTGATATATGGAACAAAAGGGATAAAACAGCTTGGATAATATGGTTCTTTCTTAGCTTAAAAAAGAGAAAAACACTACAAACACATGTTTGGAAAAATAAATACTGTGGAAATTAATACCAAATGATAAGCAACGGTTAATAAAGTAGCTACAGATAATTTTCACTTTTATGTTGTATATCTCTATAATGTTGTATTGGACATTTTTTTTAAATGAGGTCTTGGTATATTGCCTGGGCTAGTCTGTCTTGAACTCCTGGGCTCAAGCAATCTTCCTGTCTCAGCCTCCTGAGTAGCTGAGATTACAGAAGAGTGCCACCATGACTAGCTATTTTTTTCATTCTTTAAAAAAGGAGAATGTTCAACTAAATTGATATAATCTATAAACATTTTTTCTCTTAAAAAATATTAGACTTTTTAACTTTCTGGGCTTTTATATCTATGAAAGTACTTTGAAAACTACAAAGCCTTAGGCAAATTATGGGATTATTTCTTTGTATTAATTATCAATAATACATATATTGGAGCACTCTGGAAAAGAATATGCTTATGCAGAAAAGATTTTACACTATTAAAATAACATTAAAAATTAGAATAACAGCATTGCTTTATAGTTTCTTACAAGCATTCTTTAACTTTAGTTCAGGTCTCTTGAGTCCTAATCCAGTTCTCTTTTTATGCACTTTCTTGCCATATGGGTTATCTGTTAAAAGCTTTTGCCTGAAGGCAAAAATTTTCTAAGCAACCACTAATTCTCATTACAGAAAATGCACATTTCAGAGTGTTTCTATGAATGGAAAAGAAAGCTGATGATAATGCTGATAAGCCCTTGTAGAAATATACTGTGGAAACTAAACTTTATACCACAAGAATGTAAAACTAACCAGTGACTTGACCTGTCCATGTGGAGACCTCACAAATTATCTAGAAACAACAGTAACCAATGCATTTGGGAGGCATTTTTGCAGAAAGTAATTGTAATCTTATTTAAATATTTTTTATTTAAATATAAATATTTTATTTATATTTAGATGCAAGAAGGCAAAATATGAAAGTGCTCCTCTCCATCAAATATAAAATGCTCTCAAACTGAGATCAGAAACTCAATATGTAAGAATAAGGCACATGATGGGAGAACTGAAGTTTCTACAAGCCTGGACAAACTGCAGCCAGGTTCTGGGCTCCCTTGAAAGAGAAAAGCTGGCTGGATTGCAAAATGAAGTGTCAAACCACCTAACAGATACTTTAATGCATGCTAAGTGCTTTATTTGCAAATTCATAGGATTCACAAACCAGAAGTTGAAGAACGCAATATTTAAGAAAATGTAACATTTATCAGTCTTCAGATTTGGCCACCTTTGTGTGCCACTGTGAAAAATAAAGATATCCCTTCATTCAACTCAAACAAGATTTGAATTGCCCAAATGGGTGGTTGCGTATGTAAGAGGATGTTAAAATGGACAACTCTGCTGAGGACAAAGCCAAGAGCCATCAGACAGCAGAGACAGCTGTGAAACAGGCCATCTCTACAACTCAGAATAAGCTCTGTGCAGACATTTCTATACCTCTCACTTACATAAAAGGCATAAACCGGTACTCCCATTCCAAGCCTAGTGAGAGGGTTCCAAGGAACCACTTGGAGAGCATATAATATGTCCCTACAGTGCGGGGGGCTGCCCTGGGGAATAATGCTCTCACCTGAGAAATCTGAGGGGTGACAGAAACGCTGTCTAGAGGAGAAGCCAAAGGAGGGAATATGACATTGGATAGCCTAAAATCTCAGAATTTCCAGAGCAAAGGGTGCGGCAGTGTTCCCTGTGGATTTGATGTAGGTGTGTGTACAAAAGCCAGTGTGGGATTATCTTAGAATCTGTTAGTGAGGTCTCTCATAGGGCTAACAGACCTCAGCAAAGAGATACTAAGGGCTTCACCAGATTCCACATTGCTAAAGGAAGGATTAATCCACCACTGAAGCACAGATGTATTAGCCTGTATTAAGGACTGCAGTTGAGAGAGCTTCAGTGACAGGGACTCTAAAGTACCCAAACAGAGTCAGCTGCATAATTAAACATTTGAATGTTTGCTGGATGTTTTATCATATTAAGAAATGGCTAATGTCTAAGTTTGATAAAGGTATTGTGGTTTTCAGGTAGATAGATGGATAGACAGATAAATAGATATTAAGTATTGAAAAGGAATTCTTAAATTTTAGAGTTTTGTTGACTTATTTATGATTAAATATGAAATTATATATATGAGATTTACTTCAAAAAAATATGAGGGCTGGGTGCAGTGGCTCATACCTGTAATCCCAGCACTTTAGAAGGCCAAGGCTGGCAGATCACTACTAAAATACAAAAATTAGTTTGGCATGGTGGCAGTCACCTGTCATTTCAGCTACTCAGGAGGCTGAGGCAAGAGAATCTCTTGAATCCAGGAGGCAGAGGTTGCAGTGAGCTGAGATCGCACCATTGCACTCCAACTTGAGTGACACAGCAAGACTCCCTCTCAAAACAACAAAATAAAATAATATGGGGCTGGAGCACAGGGCAAAACTTCAAAACATCGGATTTGACAGTTTCTTTTCTTGCACAGGCAACAACCAAAAAAAATAGACAAACTGCATCTCATGAAATTGTTTTTTAATTTGTGCATCAAAAGACACTACCAACAGAGTAAATAGACAGCCCATAGGATGACAGAAAATATTTGCAACTCAGATGCCTGATAAGGTGCTGATATCCAGAATATACAGAGAACCCCTAATACTCAGCAACAGTAAAACAACCAATCTAATTCAAAAATAGACAAGCACTTGAATAGACATTTTTCCAAAGACATACAAATGGCCACCAATGTGCCCAACGAGGCTGGGCACAGGGGCTCACGCCAGCACTTTGGGAGGCTGAGGCGGGTGGATCACTTGAGCTCAGGAGTTCAAGACCAGCCTGGCCAACATGGTGAAACCCTATCTCTACTAAAAGTACAAAAATTAGATGGGCATGGTGGTGGGTGCCTGTAGTCCCAACTACTTGGGAGGCTGAGGTGGGAGAATCACTTTAACCCGAGAGGTGGAGGTTGCAGTGAGCAGAGATCACACCACTGCCCTCCAGCCTGGTGGCAACAGAGTGAGTGAGACTCCGTCTAAAAATAATAATAATAAGGCCGGGCGCGGTGGCTCAAGCCTGTAATCCCAGCACTTTGGGAGGCCGAGACGGGCGGATCACAAGGTCAGGAGATCGAGACCATCCTGGCTAACACGGTGAAACCCCGTCTCTACTAAAAAATACAAAAACCTAGCCGGGCGAGGTGGCGGGCGTCTGTAGTCCCAGCTACTCAGGAGGCTGAGGCAGGAGAATGGTGTGAACCCGGGAGGCGAAGCTTGCAGTGAGCTGAGATCCGGCCACTGCACTCCAGTCTGGGCAACAAAGCGAGACTCTGTCTCAACAACAACAACAACAACAACAAAATAATAATAATAATAATAATAATAAATTTTTAAAAAGTCAATGAGCACATTAAAAGATGCTTAATATCACTAATCATTAGATAAATACAACTCAAAACTACAATAAAATGCCACTTCATATTCATTATGGTGACTACTTTCCAAAAGAAAAAGTAGAAAATAGGCTGGGCGCGGTGGCTCAAGCCTGTAATCCCAGCACTTTGGAAGGCCAAGATGGGCGGATCACAAGGTCAGGTGATCGAGACCATCCTGGCTAACCCGGTGAAATCCCATCTCTACTAAAAAATACAAAAAACTAGCCGGGCGAGGTGGCGGGCGCCTGTAGTCCCAGCTACTCGGGAGGCTGAGGCAGGAGAATGGCCTAAACCTGGGAGGTGGAGCTTGCAGTGAGCTGAGATCCAGCCACTGCACTCCAGACAGGGCAACAGAGCGAGACTCCGTCTCAAAAAAAAAAAAAAAAAGAAAAGAAAAAGTAGAAAATAAGTTTTGGCTGGATGTGGAGAAAATGGAATACTTGTACATAGTCGGTGGTAATATTGATGTGGACAGGAGGCAGGGAAATACTAGGTAGAAAAGGGTGGGGTCCCTGGTGAGGGCTCCACCCTCAAATCTAGACCCTTGGCCCAAAGTGAGAACATGCATTCCTGTTTTCCCAAATGAATGTTGCCTTTTCCAAAACCACCTTGGCCTGCCCCACCCCTCATCCTGCAACCATAAAAACCCCAGGCCCCACCGGCAGAGTGGCAGAGCAACATGGCAGAGAAGTAGAGAAGAGAAGCAGCAGCTTGACATTGGTGAGAAGCAGTTGGACTTCAGAGGGACAACTTGATGGTAGGACCTCAGAGAAAAGTTTGGCTGTGGACAGCTGAACTCCAGGGGAAGACCACCTTCCCCCTCCATCCACTTTCCAGCTCCCCATCCTGCTGAAAGCCACTTCCACTACTCAATAAAATTCTCCGCATTTACCATCTTCAATTTGTTCATATGACCTGATTCCTCCTAGACACCAGACGACCTGGATGCAAGTGCAAGAGGCTGTCACACTGACTCTCCACCCTCCACTGAGCTGTCTAACACTTAAAGCCAACCACAGATGGCAAGTCTAAGAGAGCACACTGTAACTCATGCCCTCTAGGGCTCCAGGAGTCGTGGGCCGGTTGCCCAGGGGCTTGTCCTGGCCTCTGCACTCGCTCATGTGCACGCTCCCTGTCCTGCAAGGGGTTGAGAGTTGTGGGTTGAGTAAACAAGCCAACCCTTCCATGAGTCCCATGAAGAGGTCATATATACTTCTATATATGATTGAAATGCTCCAAATAAAATTAAGAAGAAAAAAAAAGTAAGCTTTACATCTTTGCCAAAGGTGCAAAGCAATGTATATCATGCCATTTTGTTGGTGTAAGAAAGAAGAGAAAAGAAGAATCTATATTATTTGCCCAATTTTGAAGGGGACAAAAAGCAAATGTTAGACAAATAATCCAAACTAAAAATTCTTACAAAAAAGGATGTGGAGATTAAAGTGTAGAAGATAAGGATGAAAATAAGACTTTTCTGAGGATACCTTTTACTATATTTCTGATTTTTAACATATGTAAAAATTTTATATAGTCACAAGATCAATCACAGTTAAAAAGCACATCCTACAATTGAAAACAAAGTAAAGTGAATGCATCTAATTATGTCAAATTGGTGAACTAACCACAAAGAGAAATAATTATCCCAAGTCATTTTGAAAAAAAAAAAACAGGGAGGTAGCTGCTCTGACATTTCGTCCCAAGGATGTAGCCTAAAGATGAAATAAGGCAATAAACCTTCAACTTCACTCAATAGATTTGTTATTGGTAGGAAACCTGGCATGGCAATTTTGAAACGATGTTCTATATATTGAAAGATAAAGCAAATTATAAAATATGTTCACGTAATTAGAAATTAAGCTACTCACAAGACCCTGCGAGGCTGCCGAGCTGGCATGATCTTCTACAGGAAAGGAGTGAAAAGTGTGGATCCCAAGACTGGCAAAGAGATTCTGTACAACCTGGAGTCTCTTATCAATTCTGCTGTGTTCCCTGGCCTGCAGGGAGGTCCCCACAACCACGCCATTGCTGGGGTTGCTGTGGCCCTGAAGCAAGCTATGACTCTGGAATTTAAAGTTTATGAGCACCAGGTGGTGGCCAACTGCAGGGCTCTGTCTGAGGCACTGATGGAGCTGGGCTACAAAATAGTCACAGGTGGTTCTCACAACCATTTGATCCTCGTGGATCTCTGTTCCAAAGGCACAGACGGTGGAAGGGCTGAGAAGGTGCTAGAAGCCTGTTCTATTGCCTGCAACAAGAACACCTGCCCAGGTGACAGAAGTGCTCTGCGGCCCAGTGGACTGTGGCTGGGGACCCCAGCACTGACGTCTCGCGGACTTTTGGAAAAAGACTTCCAAAAAGTAGCCCAGTTTATTCACAGAGGGATAGAGCTGACCCTGCAGATCCAGAGCGACATTGGTGTCAGAGCCACCCTGAAGGAGTTCAAGGAGAGACTGGCAGGGGATAAGTACCAGGGGGCCGTGCAGGCTCTCCGGGAGGAGGTTGAGAGCTTCGCCTCTCTCTTCCCTCTGCCTGGCCTGCCCGACTTCTAAAGGAGCCGGTCCGCTCTGGACCCGCCTGGCGCCACAGAGGAAGCCGCCTGCCGGAGGACCCCCACTTGAGAAATGGATGAGCTGCTCCACAGGGGAACCGTTGACACTTGGGCCCTCTGAGGGAGTTTCTTTTGGACTTTTTTCATGTTTTCTTCACAAATCAAAATTTGTTTAAGTCTCACCGTTAGTAATTCTGGGACAGGTTATTAATTAAAGGATTTAAATTTGAACCTGGCTTTCTCACAGCTGGATCTAATTCTAGAAAAATAAAATACTATGTAGCCACTTGGCCATAATCATTTAGACCGTGGTGTAGGGCAAAGCTATTAGGAAGATTCTAGCGTTTTACTCTCCCTGGGCTTTCCTCCGCCTTGCTGCAACAGAGAGGAAATGCCCGTGTCCACAGCTTGTACACACTGCCCCTCTCACTATCTTGTTATCCAGTGGCATGCCAAAGGAGAACTGAATTCACCTCTGAACCTTCTGCTGTAAATCAGAAGTGTATGTCAGCCAAGTGTACACAAGATGCACCCAGTATGGTGGGAGGGTTTTGCTGTCAGTAACTCAAAGTTTGGTGTAGCAATGGTCTCCTCCCTCCATCCTGGGAAGTCCCAGTCCCATCCTGGTGTGAGAATCAACCAGGCTTTCCTGCTCCACCTGAGATAACCAACTCCTTCCCGTAATCAGGAAGCCAAATGTCACCTTCCCAAAGAAACTTTATTTTCACGTAGCTGAAGTGCAAAACATAGATGACCATTTTTAATAAGCACAATCAAATTTTTAACCACAGAATGTCTACAAGAATTATAGCTTTAAAAAATACAACCAATTTTCATATTTCAAAAATATTTGAACTCAAATAAATTAATTTCTTAAAAAGTAAAAAAAAAAAAAAGAAAAAAGAAATTAAGCTTTACAGTGTAAGAGAAAAGGGTATACAACTATAAAATTAAGCAAGTTAAGGAAAAAAATCTGTATTAGTAAATTAGAATTGGAAACGTTGCCATGAGGTCATAATTTTTGTTTGTTTTGTTTTATTTTGAGACAGAGTGTCACTCTGTCACCCAGACTGGAGTGCAGCGGCTAGATCTCGGCTCACTGCAACCTCTGCCTCTCAGGTTCAAGCAATTCTCCTGCCTCAGCCTCCCGGGTAGCTGGGATTACAGGTGTGCGTCATCACGCCCGGCTAATTTTTGTATTTTTAGCAGAGACAGGGTTTGGCCATGTTGGCCAGGCTGGTCTCAAACTCCTGGCTTCAAGTCATCCACCTGCCTCGGCTTCCCACAGGGCTGGGATTACAGACCTGAGCCACTGCGCCGGGCCAGGAGGTCATCATTAAAATATATATCCCTCTGTCTTGGAACATGGGGGTGAGGGGGTTGCTGACCTCTTGAGAAAAAGAAGACACATTGGCAGCTCAGGACATGATTCAATTTTTTAATGACAAAAACTAATCATGACACACACCTGGATAGAACAAAAAAAGGAAAATAAATGCTTTGGAGGTGGGGTCAAGATGGCTGAATAGAAGCAGCGGCAATCGGAGGCTCCCATCGAAAAGATCCGAAACAGCATGCGAATTCTGCCCCGGCAACTGAGGTATCCAGGTTCTGTCATTAGGACTGACTAGGCAGCTGGCGTGACCCACGGAGAGGAAGGAAGGACAGTATGGTGCAGCGACCCACCTAAGGGCCACGTGGGTCGGGCGAGCCCCCACCCCCAGCCAAGGGAAGTAATGGGTGAGGATGCTAGCGAGCCTGAGAAACCATGTTTTTTCCAGAAAACTGCAACCCACAGATCGGAAAATCCCACTCGGGAGCCCGCGCCACCAGGGCCTTGAGTCTCAATGGAGTCATGCAGATTCTCAACAGCCACTGGGCTAAAATCGACCTAAGTAAACCTGCTGAGTTCACGGTGGGAGGGCAGCCATCACCACTCCTGCAGCTGCCTGCAGTCTAAGCCATCTGAGCTCCTTGGGCCAGGGGCAGCAGCCAACAATGGGGCTGCAGGGCCTCCCTCCAGGAACTCCAACTCCATACCGGGACTCAGGGACAGAACTCTGATCCCCCTAGGTGTGAGCCCCTAGCGGGAGGGGTGGCTGTAGTCTCCACAGACAAGCAGACTTAGTCCTTCCTCCTGCTAGCTCTGAGGAATGCGGACAGCCCAGACAAGTGGGTTTCCCAGCCTCCACCCCCACCCCGCACAGTACACCCCCTCCAGCAAAGGATAGCCAAAGTGCCTCCTTAAACAGGTCTTGCTTCCCATACGTGAAGGAAAAATAAAATCCTTTTCATATCCGGGCATGGTGCAGCTACTCGGGAGGCTGAGGCAACAGAATCGCTTGAACCCAGGAGGCGGAGGTGGTGAGCTGAGATTGCACCATTGCACGCCAGCCTGGGCAACAAGAGCAAAATTCTATCTTAAAAAAAAAAATCCTCTTCAGACAAGCAAACAAGCAAATACTAAGGGAATTTGTCACCACCATTCCTGCCTTGCAAGAGCTCCTGAAGGAAGCACTAAATATGGAAAGGAAAAACTGGTACTAGCCACTGCAAAACACACGAAAATATAAAGACCAATGACACTATGAAGAAACGGCATCAACTAGTGTGCAAAAGAACCAGCTAGCATCATGATGACGGGATCAAATTCACACTTAACAATATTAACCTGAAATGTAAATGGGCTAAATGCCACAGTTAAAAGACACAGACTGGCAAGTTGGATAGCCTTGAGACTTATTAGTGTGCCGTATTCAAGAGACCCATCTCACATGCAAAAACACACATAGGTTCAAAATAAAGGGATGGAGGAAAATTTACCAAGCAAATGTAAAGCTGAAAAAAGCAGGGGTTGCAATCCTAGTCTCTGACAAAACAGACTGTAAACCAACAATGATCAAAAAGACAAAGAAGGGCTACATAATGGTAATGGGATCAATTCAACAAGAACTAATTATCCTAAATATATGTGCACCCAATACAGGAGCACCCCGATTCATAAAACAAGTTCTTAGAGACCTACAAAGAGACTTCAACTCCCACACAATAATAGTGGAAGACTTTAACACCCCACTGTCAATATTAGACAGATCAAGAGACAGAAAATTAACAAGGATATTCAGGACTTGAACTGAGTTCTGGATCAAGTGGACCTAATAGATATCTCCAGAACTCTCCACCCCGAAACAACAGAATGTACATTCTTCTCAGTGCCACATGGCACTTACTCTAAAATTGACCACATAATTAGAAGTACAACACTCCTCAGCAAATGTAAAAGAACTGGAATCATCACAGACAGTCTCTCAGACCACAGTGCAATCAAATCAGAACTCAGGATTAAAAAACTCATTCAAAACCACACAACTACATGGAAATTGAAGAACCTGCTCCTGAATAACTCCTGGGTAAATAATGAAATTAAGGCAGAAATCAAGAAGTTCTTTGAAACCAATAAGAACAAAGAGACAATGTATCAGAATCTCTGGGATGTAGCTAAAGCAGTGTTAAGCGGGAAATTTATAGCACTGAATGCCTACATCAGAAAGCTAAAAAGATCTCAAATCAACACCCTCGTATCACAATTAAAAGAACTTGAGGAGCAAGAGGGAAAAAAAAAAATCCCAAAGCTAGAAGAAGACAAGAAATAACTAAGATCAGAAAAGAACTGAAGGAGCTGGAGACAAAAAAAAAACAAAAACAAATCTTCCAAAAAAATCAATGAATCCAGCAGCTGGATTTTTGAAAAAATTAATAAAATAGACCACTGGCTAGATTAATAAAGAAGAAAAGAGAAGAATCAAATAGACCCAATAAGAAATGATAAAGGGGATGTCACCACTGACCCCACAGAAATACAAACTACCATCAGAAAACGCTGTAAACACCTCTACACAAACAAACTAGAAAATCTAGAACAAATGGATACATTCCTGGACATCTCCACCCTCCCAAAACTAAACCAGGAAGAAGTTAAATTCCTGAATGGACCAATAATAAGTTCTGAAATTGAGGCAGTAATGAATAGCCTACCAACCAAAAAAGCCTAGGACCAGATGATTCACAGCCATATTCTACCAGAGGTACAAACAGGAGCTGGTACCATTCCTTCAGAAACTATTCCAAACAGTTGAAAAGGAGGGACTCCTCTCTAACTCATTTTATGAGGCCAGCATCATCATGATACCAAAATCTGGCAGAACACAACAAAAAAAGAAAACTTCAGGCCAGTATCCCTGATGAACATCAATGCCAAAATCCTCAATAAAATACTGGCAAAGCGAATCCAGCAGCACATCAGAAAGCTTATCCACCATGATCATCAAGTCATCTTCATCCCTGGGATACAAAGCTGGTTCAACATATGCAAATCAATAAGCATAATACATCACATAAACATAACCAACGACAAAAACCACATGATTATCTCAATAGATGCAGAAAAGGCCTTTGATAAAATTCAACATCCCTGGACAGGCTCAGTGGTTCATGCCTGTAACCCCAGCACTTTGGGAGGCTGAGGCGGATGGATCACGAGGTCAGGAGTTCAAGACTAGCCTGGGCAAGATGGTGAAACCCCTTGTTTAGTTTGGTTTAGAAACTACCAAAAACACAAAAATTAGCTGGGCGCTGTGGCGGGTGCCTGCAATCCCAGCTACTCAGGAGGCTGGGGTCGCTTGCATTTGGGAGGCAGAGGTTGCAGTGAGCAGAGATCGTGCCAATGCACTCTAGCCTGAGCAACAGAGCAAGACTCTGTCTCAAAAAAAAAAAATTCAACATCACTTCATGTTAAAAATTCTCAATATACTAGGTATTGACGGAACATATTTCAAAATAATAAGAGCTATTTATGACAAAGCTAAATATCACACTGAATGGGCAAAAGCTGGACGCATTCCCTTTGAAAACCAGCACAAGACAAGGATGCCCTCTCTCACCACTCCTGTTCAACATAGTATTGGAATATCTGGCCAGGACAATCAGGCAAGAGAAAGAAATGAAGGGTATTCAAATAAAAAGACAGGAAGTCAAATTGACCCTGTTTGCAGATGACATGATTGTATATTTAGAAAACCCCATCGTCTCAGCCCAAAAACTCCTTAAGCTAGTAAGCAACTTCAGCAAAGCTTCAGGATACAAAACCAATGTGCAGAATTCACAACCATTCCTATACACCAACAATAGACAAGCAAGCAGAGAGCCAAATCATAAATGAACTCCCATTCACAATTGCTACAAAGATAATAAAATACCTAGGAATACAGCTAACAAGGAATGTGAAGGACCTCTTCAAGGAGAACTACAAACCACTGCTCAAGGAAATAAGAGAAGACACAAACAAATGGAAAAAGATTCTATACTCATAGATAGGAGGAATCAATATTATGAAAATGGCCATAATGCCCAAAGTAATTTATAGATTCAATGCTATTCCCATCAAACTACCATTGACATTCTTCACAGAATTAGAAAAAAACCACTTTAAAATTCATATGGAAACAAAAAGAGCCCACATAGCCAACACAATCCTAAGCAAAAAGAACAAAGCTGGCATCACACTACCTGACTTCAAACTATACTACAAGGCTAGAGTAACCAAAACAGCATGGTACTGGTACAAAAACAGACATATAGACCAATGAAACAAAACAGAGGCCTCAGAAATATGATCACACATCTAGAACCATCTGATCTTCGACAAACCTGACAAGAACAAGCAATGGGGAAAGGAGTCCCTATTTAATAAATGGTGCTGGGAAAACTGGCTAGCCATATGCAGCAAACTGAAACTGGACCCCTTCCTTACACCTTATACAAAAATTAACTCAAGGTGGATTAAAGACTTAAATGCAAAACCCAAAACCATAACAACCCTAGAAGAAAATCTAGGCAATACTGTTCAAGACATAGGCATGGACTTAGATTTTATGATGAAATTGCCAAAAGCAGGCCGGGTGCAGTGGCTCACACTTGTAATCCCAGCACTTTGGGAGGCTGAGGTGGGTGGATCACGAGGTCAGGATATTGAGACCATCCTGGCTAATACAGTGAAACCCTGTCTCTACTAAAAAGCCAAAAAATTAGCCGGGCATGGTGGTGGATGCCTGTAGTCCCAGCTATTTGGGAGGCTGAGGCAGGAGAATGGCATAAACCTGGGAGGCAGAGCTTGCAGTGAGCTGAGATGGTACCACTGCACTCAAGCCTGGGGACAGAGCAAGACTCCGTGAAAGAAAGGAAAGAAGGAAGGAAGGAAGGAAGGAAGGAAGGAAGGAAGGAAGGAAGGAAGGAAGGAAGGAAGGAAGGAAGGAATTGCCAAAAGCAATTGCAAGAAAAGCTAAAATTGATGAATGGGATCTAATTAAACTGAAGAGCTTCTGCACAGCAAAAGAAACTATCATCAGAGTGAACAGGCAACCTACAGAATGGGAGAAAATTTTCGCAATCTACCCATCTGACAAAAGCCTAATATCCAGAATCTATGAAGAATTTGAACAAATTTACAGGAGAAAACAACAACAACAACATCAAAAAGTAGGCAAAGGATATGAACAGACACTTCTCAAAAGAAGACATTTATCTAGCCAAGAAACATATGAAAAAAGCTCAACATCACTAATCATTAGAGAAATGGGAGTCAAAACCACAATGAGATACCATTTCACACCAGTCAGAATGGCGATTATTAAACAGCCAAGAAACAACATATGCTCGTGAGGCTGCAGAAATAGGTGCACTTTTACATTGTTGGTGGGAATGTAAATTAGTTCAACCATTGTGGAAGACAGTGTGGCAATTTCGCAAGGATCTAGAACCAGAAATAGCATTTGACGCAGCAATCCCATTACTGGATATATACCCAAAGGAATATAAATCATTCTATTATAAAGATACATGCACACATATGTTTACTGGAGCACTATTCACAATAGCAGAGACATGGAACCAACCCAAATGCCTATCAAGGATAGACTGGATAGGGAAAATGTGGTACATATACACTATGGAATACTATGCAGCCACTAAAAGGAATGAGATAATGTCCTTTGCAGAGACGTGGATGAAGCTGGAAGCCATCATCCTCAACAAACTAACACAGGAACAGAAAACCAAACGCTGCAAGTTCTCACTCATTATGGTAGTTAAACAATGAGAACACACGAACACAGGGTGGGGAACAACACACACCAGGGCCTGTCAGCGGTAGGAGGGGAGGGAGCACATCAGGACACATCCTAATGCATACAGAGCTTAAAACCCAGGTGATGGGTTGATGGGTGCAGCAAACCACCATGGCACACGTATACCTATGTAACAAACCTGCATGTTTTGCACATGTATCCCAGGACTTAAAGTAAAAAGTAAATAAAATTAAATTTAAAAAAGAAGGTTGGGCATGGTGGCTCATGCCCGTAATCCCAGCACTTTGGTAGGCTGAGGCAGACAGATCACCTGAGGTCAGGAGTTCGAGACCAGCCTGATCAACATGGTGAAATCCCATCTCTACTAAAAATACAAAAAAAAATTAGCCAGGCATGGTGGCGGTCACCTGTAATCCCAGCTACTCGGGAGGCTAAACCAAGAGAATAGCTTGAACCCAGGAGTCGGAGGATGCAGTGAGCTGAGACTGCACCTTTGCAGTTCAGCCTGGTCGACAGAGCAGGACTCCATCTCAAAAAAAGAAAGAAAAAAAGAAGGAAGGAAGGAAGGAAGGAAGGAAGGAAGGAAGGAAGGAAGGAAGGAAGGAAGGAAGGAAGGAAGGAAGGAAAGAAGGAAGGAAGGAAGGAAGGAAGGAAGGAAAGAAGGAAAGAAGGAAAGGAGGGAGGGAGGGAGGGAAGGAGGGCGGGAAGGAAGGAAGGAAAACAAATGCTTCAAAGTCAAATTAAATTTATTTATTTAATTTTAAAATTGCAAATATACTGGTGAATGAAAAAGAAAAAAGAAAAAAACAAGTTCCAGGGGAAGAAGAGGGGTGGGGGAGGAGTGGAGAGAAGTACAGGGGTATAAAAAGAAAGGAGAACAAGTGTGTGTGCATAATGAGCTTCGAGACACCTTCCGTGTCAGGCTCCTGTGAGACTTGATGCTCCTGAGAAACCTCTTGGGAGCTCCTCTGCGGAGAAATGAGAACAGAACCCTTTCTAGAAGCTTTGAATTAACAGATGAGTACATTGCAAAGAAAAGACCCTATTTCCTGTTTATTTCTGTTCATTTCCTGTGACTGATTTTATTGTTCCTAATTACACCATAATTATTAAATACCCTCTGGATGTTAGTCCAAACAAGAGAAGATCAAGAAGAATGACTTATAGCGGAACTAAAGGATAACTTCAAATTAATGTGTGCTAAATGCTTGGTTTACAACAAATCAGAGAACATTTATTATAAAGCTGCAAGATGCTATTGCAAACAGAGATAAAAGCTCTTAGCCAAAGAATATAGAGCCTGAAGCAGAGGGTAGACTTCATGGAAAACTTGCAAAGAACTCAAAAGCGGAAACATAAAAGAACACTCAGCAGACCAGAAGGGTACAAGATAATAAAGACACTGATGTCAATACCTTTAAAAATTGTAGTTAGGAAAACAAACAAAACAAATTTAATTTAACTTAATTGAATGTAATGTAAAATGACAAAGATACTCTTGAAGATAAATTTAGAAGCAACAATTTGGAAAAATAATAGGAGCAGATTGAACACCTTGTTAAGGAATTTGGAGGAAAACTGGCCAGAAAACTTAAGAGTTAGAAGGAAAATAACCAGATGGGGCGAAACAATGGGACTTTTCTGTTCTGTTAATCTTGTAGTGGGAGAACCAGGCTACTGCTCTGTGAAGACCAGAAGTGAAAACTGAAGGATTTCAGTCTGGAGCGAATGACGGGCAAGAAGATAGTAGGAAAAAAAGTGATAATTTAGTGATACTCTGTTTTTATAAGGCACACACTGATGCCATCTTTGCAAATCTCAACAAGAGTAATTTAGACATAGCCTTCTGGATTTATGAGGGAAAACATTCTTTCAAGTGCTCTTAGTATCCATGATATTTGACCACATGCCAAGATTACCCGTATGCTGTATAATTTAGTGAATGTTCTAAGCAAAAGTCACTCTAGAATTTTCCAAGAGTTGGAGAAACCATCACCTAAAGATGAAGGCCAGAATAGGACACTTGACATGGCAGAAGACATAGAGGTTATCAAAATTGATCCAGGTTGTTTAGACTCCGAATAATCAAGACAGATTCATGGCATAGAATGCAGTGGAATAATAGCACTCCAGGTGAAATTTTTGACTAAACATGCTCAAGTATTCAGCTGAAGGAAACTTGATGAAACCACCAGATTAGTCAGTGAGCTCCAGGAGACTCAGAGCATCTGAGCACCAGGCCTGCTCTCAACATTATCTGTCTCCGATCGCCTCTTAGCCATGCATCTTGCTGAACAAGTGACCAACAGTCTGAAAAATTGTACAACTCCAAATTGTAACCATGTATGGAGTTTTAAAAAGCAATGAGGATTTCCATTCTTTCCTCCAACTCTGAATACAACTTTGTAGTTTTAACAGACGATACTGAAACATTTAAAAAGATTAATTTTGCTAGCTAGAAATGCAATAATATTTGAAACTAATTGTATTTTATAATATATAATGTATATTTTTTTCCTTTCTTAATTTAGAAAAGCTTTACAGGAAATAGTAAATATTTTTAAACTGTATTTTTAGTTAGAGTATGGAACAATTGATTTGAGCGTTCCAAAGATTGGACAGGTATTAAGTAATCATGCTGAATGTTGGATTCTGGAGAAACAAAACACACACACACACGAAAAAGTCAGGAAGCAATGACATCCTAGTAACAACTAATGCAACTAATGCCCAAATATTGGTTTCTACCTGTTACTCCTCATTAAAAAGAACCTGGTCTTCTTCAAGATTAATGGATTTCAAGTCTGGAGCAGGAGGCATATAAAATTAGTCTTGGATATTTTATGCCAGAGACAAAGGAGGCTTTAAATATCAATGAATTCATTTCAAAAGAATACAGCTTAAGAAGGGCTTATATATCAAATCTGGGAAATTTTGAGCCTATAATTTCACCTATAAGTAAGCATAGGTGAAATTAATTGCAGGAAAAAAAAAGAGAGAATAAGGTTGGGTGTGGTTGCTCATACCTGTAAACCCAGCATTTTGGAAGGCCAAGGCGGTAGGATTGCTTGAGCCCAGGAGTTCAAAATCAACCTGGGTGACATAGTAAGACCCTTTCTCTATATAAAAATTTTAAAAAAAAAAGAAAAGAAAGAAAAAGAGAGAGGAAGAAGAGAGAAGTTCAATTATAACCACTGGTGGTGATTATTATACCTTTTTTTTCTTTTTCTTTTATTTCGTATATTTTTTATTTCAACAGCTTTTGGGGTAGAAGTGGTTTTTTGTTATATGGATGAATTGTATAGAGGTGTACTCTGAGATTTTAGTGTACCTATCACCCATGTAGTGTACATTGTACACATGCATACTTTTTTATCCCTCACTCCCTTCCACCCTCTCCCTTCTGAGTCCCTAAAGTTTATTGTATCATTCTGTATGCCTTTGCTTACCATAGCTTAGCTTCCACTTATAAGGGAACACATATGGTATTTGGTTTTCTAATCCTGAGTTACTGCACTTAGAATAATGGCATCCAACTCTATCCAAGTTGCTGCAAAAGACATTATTTCATTCTTTTTTATGGCTGGGTAGTATTCCATGGTACATATATATATCACATTTTCTTTATCCACTCATCAGTTGATAGGCACTTAGGTTGGTTCCATATCTTTGCAATTGTGAATTGTGCTGCGATAAACATACACATGTAAGTGTCTTTTTGATGTAATGACTATTTTTCCTTTGGGTAGATGCCCAGTAGTGGGATTGCCAAATTGAATGGCAGATCTACTTTAGTTCTTTGCCAACTCATTCTTTCTGAAAGTTTGAAGTTAAACCAAAATAATTAGATATCCATCCTGCTTTTTTTTTTTTTTTTTTGAGATGGAGTCTCTCTCTGTCTCCCAGTCATCTAGAGTGCAATGGTGCAGTCTTGGCTTACTGCAGTCTCCACCTCCCAGGTTCAAGCGATTCTCCTGCCTCAGCCTCCTGAGTAGCTGGGACTACAGGAGCGTGCTACCATGCCTGGCTAATTCTGGTATTTTTAGTAGAGAAAGGTTTCACTATCTATGTTGTCCATGCTGGTCTCAAACTCCTGACCTTGTGATCCCCCCACCTCGGCCTCCCAAAGTACTGGGATTACAGATGTGAGCCACTGTGCCTGACTCCCATCCTGACTTAAGTGCAAGGAAAACGCTTTTTTACAGAAGAATACTAACTAAGAAGTGTAGAATAATTATAGAAGTAGAAAATCTTCGGCTGGGCATGGTGGCTCACGCCTGTAATCCCAGCACTTTGGTAGGCTGAGGTTACCTGAGGTCAGTAGTTCAAGACCAGCCTGACCAACATGGTGAAACTCCATTTCTACAAAAATACAAAAATTAGCCAGGCATGATGGTGGGTGCCTGTAATCCTAGCTACTTGGGAGGGAGTGGTGGGAGAATCACTTGAACCCAGGAGGTGGAGGTTGTAGTGAGACAAGATCATGCCACTGCACTCCAGCCTAGATGACAGAGCAAGACACTATCTGAAAAAAAAAACAAGGTAAAAAATCCTCAATCTGTAACTCACCATAAAATAATTGATACATGCAATAATCATTAATAAATGCCAGAGTCTTGAGGGAAAATGTTTTTGGGTAACAGTATACTTACATAACACCCTGCAGATTATTTGCTCATTAAAATGAAAAAATGCACCTTTATAATGAAGAGATCACTACCTTAATCAAGTGATTAAATTTAGCATCATCTAATAATATGTATTTCTGAGGGGTTGAAATATAAAATATTCAGTGTATTAGTCCATTTTCATGCTGCTGATAAAGACATACCCAAGACTGGGAAGAAAAAGAGGTTTAATTGGACTTACAGTTCCACATGGCGGGGGAGGCCTCAAAATCATGGCAGGAGGTGAAAAGCACTTCTTACATTGCAGCAGCAAAAGAAAATGAGAAAGAAGCAAAAGCAGAAACTCCTGATAAACCCATCAGATCATTAGACACTTATTCACTATCACGAGACTAGCAAAGGAAAGATCAGGCCCATGATTCAATTGCCTCCCCCTGGATCCCCCTTACAACACATGGGAATTCTGGGAGATTCAACTCAAGTTGAGATTGGAATGGGGACACAGCCAAACCATATCATTCCACCCCTGGCCTTTCCAAATCTCATGTCCTCACATTTCAAAACCAATCATGCCTTCCCAACAGTTCCCCAAAGTCTTAACTCATTTCAGCATTAACCCAAAAGTCCACAGTCCAAAGTCTCATCTGAGACAAGGCAAGTCCCTTCTGCCTATGAGCCTGTAAAATCAAAAGCAAGCCAGTTACTTCCTGGATACAGTGGGGGTATAGGCATTGGGTAAATACAGCTGTTCCAAATGGGAGAATTGGCCAAAATAAAGGGGTTACAGGACCCATGCAAGTCTGAAATCCAGCGGAGCAGTCAAATTTTAAAGCTCCAAAATGACCTCCTTTGACTCCAGGTCTCATATCCAGGTCACGCTAATGCAGGAGGTGGGTTCCCATGATCTTGGGCAGCTCTGCCCCTGTGGCTTTGCAGTATACAGCCTCCCTCCCAGCTTTCACAGGCTGGCGTTAAGTGTCTGTGGCTTTTCCAGGCTCACAGTGCAAGCTGTTAGTGGATCTATCATTCTGGGGTCAGGAGGACAGTGGCTAGGCAGTGCCCCGGCAGGGACTCTGTGTGGGGCTCCGACCACACATTTCCCTTCTACACTACCCTAGCAGAGGTTCTCCATGAGGGCCCCACCCCTGCAGCGAACTTTTGCCTGGCATTTCCATACATCTTCTGAAATCTAGGCAGAGGTTCCTAAACCTCAATTATTGACATCTGTGCACCCACAGGTTCAACACCACGTGGAAGCTGCCAAAGCTTGGGGCTTCCACCCTCTGAAGCCACAGCCCAAGCTGTATGTTGGCTCCTTTCAGCCATGGCTGGAGTGCCTGAGACACAGGGCACCAAGTCCCTAGACTGCACACAGCATGGGGACTCTGGGTCCAGCCCACAAAACCATTTTATCCAACTGGGCCTCTGGGTCCATGATGGGAGGGGCTGATGTGAAAGTCTTCTGACCCTATGAATGCCTGGAGACATTTTCCCCATGGTTTTGGGGGTTAACATTAGGCTTTTTGCTACTTATGCAAATTTCTGCAGCCAGCTTGAATTTTTCCTCAAAAAAAATGGGGTTTTCTTTTCTACTGCATCATCAGGCTGCAAATTTTCTGAACTTTTATACTGTTTCCCTTTTACAATGGAATGCTTTTAACAGTACCCAAATCACCTCTTGAATGCTTTTCTGCTTAGAAATTTCTTCAGCCAGATCCCCTAAATCATCTCTTTCAAGTTCAAAGTTCCACAAATCTCTGAGGCAAGGGTAAAATGCCACCAGTCTCTTTGCTAAAACATAACAAGAGTCACCTTTGCTCCAGTTCCCAACAAGTTCCTCATCTCCATCTGAGACCACCTCAGCTTGGACCTTATTGTTCATATCACTATCAGTATTTTGGTCAAAGCCATTCAACAATCTCTAGGAAGTTCCAAACTTTCCCACATTTTCCTGTCTTCTTCTAAGCCCTCCAAACTGTTCCAACCACTGCCTGTTACCCGGTTCCAAAGTTGCTTCCACATTTTTGGGTATCTTTCAGCAACACCCCACTCCTGGTACAAATTTACTGTATTAGTCCATGTTTATGCTGCTGATAAATATATACCCAAGGCTGGGCATGGTGGCTCATGCCTGTAATTCCAGCACTTTGGGAAGCCAAGGCAGGCAGATCATCTGAGGTCAGTACTTCAAGACCAGCCTGGCCAACATGGTGAAATCTTGTCCCTACTAAAAATACAAAAATTAGCTGGGTGTGGTGGCACACACCTGTAATCTGAGCTACTAAGGAGGCTGAGGCAGGAGAATCACTTGAACCTGGACAGTGAGCCAAGGTCACACCTCCGCACTCCAGCCTGGGTGACAGAGCAAGACTCCATCTAAAAAAAAAAAAAAAAAAAAAAAAAGATTTAATTGGACTTACAGTTCCACATGGCTGAGGAGTCCTCAGAATCATGGCGGG
This sequence comes from Macaca mulatta, assembly GCF_049350105.2. Lineage (NCBI taxonomy): Eukaryota > Metazoa > Chordata > Mammalia > Primates > Cercopithecidae > Macaca > Macaca mulatta. The sequence continues at coordinate 174,399,938 of NC_133407.1, read as the reverse complement.
GGTCAAAAAGCACTTCTTACATTGTAAGAGCAAGAGAAAATGAGAAAGAAGCAAAAGTGGAAACCCCTGTTAAACCCATTAGATATCATGAGACTTATTCACTATCATGAGAACAGCACAAGAAAGGCCCCCATGATTCAATTACATCCCCCTAGATCACTTCCACAACATGTGGGAATTCTGGGAGATACAATTCAAGTTAAGATTTGAGTGGGGACACAGCCAAACCATATCACTCAGCAATCACCTATGAACTCTTCTTGCCCAGAATGTTTATCCAAAATTTAATAAAGCCTTTAGAACTAACTTCAAATTTACAGCAAATTCAAGAAATAGAGGATGATGTTAAATGACACAAGAAAAGAATTGGCCAAATCCAGAATGTGGGGCATTTTAGAAGACAACTGGTCTAGACTTTTTGAAAAATTAATATCAAGAAAAATGACAAGGGACTATTTTTGGATTAAAAGAGATTAAATAGATATAAATGCCAAATGCAATGTCTGAAACTTGATTGAGTTCTGGTTCAGAATAAAATCATTTTGGAAATAATTGTGCAATATAAATATAGATTGAACTTTATATTCAAATTTTTGTGTTTGATCATTATATTAAAGTTATGTAAGAAAACATCTTGGCAGGGTATGGTGGCTCATGGCTGTAATCCCAGCACTTTGGGAGGCCAAGGCAGGTGGATCACCTGAGGTCGGGAGTTCAAGACCAGCCTGACCACCATGGAAAAACCCCGTCTCTACTAAAAATACAAAATTAGCTGGGGTGGTGGCGCATGCCTATAATCCCAGCTACTCAGGAGGCTGAGGCAGGAGAATCGCTTGAACCCGGGAGATGGAGGTTGTGGTAAGCCAAGATTGCGCCATTGCACTTCAGCCTGGGCAACAAGGGAGGCTGAAATGGCAGGGCGACTTGAGCCCAGGAGCTTCAGGCTGCAGTGAGCTGTGAACCCAGGGCTCATGTTCCTCGCCTCTTCCCCAGACCATTTCATGACTGTTCCTGCAACTGGCTTCATTGGCCCAAGTGAGCATCTCAGATTGGGTTGCTGGTGTTGGTTGGAATTCAGATACTGGGTTGGGGGAGTCCCTCTGGGACCTGGCTGCACCCTCCCTGTGGGAGCTGGCAGTTTGGGGGCCCTGTGGCAGCTTCCTTGTGGGAACAGAGGGCCAGGTGAAGGCTGCCTCTGTGGCAGCTTCCTTGTGGGAACAGAGGGCCAGGTGAAGGCTGCCTCTTAAGGAAGGACACTGGTCCAGGCCCTGGGGGTGCTAAGAATGAGGAGTGACTCTGATCTGCAAGAGCTGGAGGGACCTCCAGAGCAGGATTCCCTGGACTGGACTCCAGGGTCACCGGAAGAGGATGGGATGGGAGTCCTGACTCCACACTTTCCCAGTAGATCAAGTGGGGTTCAGCCTTGATTCTTTGGTTTCAATGGAACAATCTTGCCAACACCGTGCTCCCCATTGTAAGTGAAAGTTTTCTTCTGGTCACACACCTGGGACTCTGCTCACCCCTGGGAAGCCCTTTCCCAAAACCACGTGTGTTTCTGGCAAATAGCAAGCCACCACCAGATTTCACCCTCACCCTGCTGTACCCCTGCTTTCATGCCTGGAATCTTGAAACTTGACTTCCCTTTGTCATAAAGCCACAACCTGGAGGCTGCAACATCGCACCCCCCCAAAAAACAAAAATCTTATTGTGGCCGGACACAGTGGCTCATGCCGGTAATCCCAGCACTTCGGGAGGCCAAGGCGGGCAGATCACAAGGTCAGGAGTTCGAGACCAGCCTGGCCAATATGGTGAAACTCCGTCTCTACTAAAAATTAAAAAAATTAGCCGGGCATGATGGTGCGTGCCTGTAGTCCCAGCTACTTGGGAAGCTGAGACAGAAGAATCTCTTGAACCCTGGAGGTGGAGTTTGCAGTGAGCCAAGATCACACTACTGCACTCAAGCCTGGGAAAGAGTGAGACTCCATCTAAAACAAACAAACAAACAAACAAAAAACAAAACAAAACTTATTTTTAGAAGAATCACACTGAAATCTGCAGCAATGAGGTGTCATAATGCCCACATTTCACTTTCAAATAGACAAGAAGGAAAAGCAAATGTCAAATGTCAAGCATTGTGGAACCTAGATGGTGGGTATATGGATGTTTATTGTAATATTTTTTCAACTTTTTGGGAATGTTTGGCATTTTTTCATAGTAAAACTTTGAGGAGAAATAGAAGAAAATATTTGTAACTCATATCCCTGATAAAGGACTTGTATTCAGTGTATATAAAGAACTCTTACAACTCAATAATAATAAGACAATCTGATTTCAAAGTGGGCAAAGGATCTGAATAGACAGTCCTCTAAAGAAGGCAGATGAATGGCCAACAAGCACGTGAAATGATGCTCAACATTAGTAGTCATTAGGGAAATGCAAATCAAAACTATTTCAAGTCCATTAGGATGGCTAAAATAAATGAATAAATACATATATATTTATATATATAATGCCAAGTACTGATGAGGATGTAAAGAAATGAAAATTTTAATGCCTTGCTAATAAAATTGTAATTGTTAATGAAATTGTAATTGCTTATGGAATTTACACACAGACTGGTAGTTCTTCAAAATGTCAAACATAGGCCAGGTGCGGTGGCTCACGCCTATAATCCCAGCACTTTGGGAGGCCAAGGTAGGTGGATCATGAGGTTAGGAGTTCGAGAGCAGCCTGGCCAACATGGTGAAACCCCATCTCTACTAAAAATACACAAATTAACTTGGTGTGGTGGTGCGTGCTTGTAATCCCAGCTACTCGGGAGGCTGAGGCATGAGAATCGCTTGAACCCAGGAGGCAGACGTTGCAGTGAGCCAAGATCACACCACTGCACTCCAGCCTGGCGACAGAGTGAGACTCCATCTCAAAATAATAATAATAATAAAAAAAGTTAAACACAAAGTTACCACATGACCCAGCAATTCCACATTAAGAAATATATCCAAGAGAAGTGAAAATATATGTCCACACAAAAACTTGTACACAAATGTTCATAGCCCTGTTACTCATAAGAACCCAAAAGTGGAAACAATCCAAATGTCCATCAGTGAATGAATGAATAAACACTGTGGCAAATCCATACAATGAAATATTATTCAGCAACACAAAGGAATGTTCTGATATATGCCTTAGATATAGATAAACCTTGAAACCTTGAAAACATTATGCTAAGTGAAAGAAGACACACACAAAAAGACAAATACTGGATGATTCCATCTATATGAAATGTCTAGAATAGGCAAACCCATAGACAGAAAGTAGAAGAAGGACTGCCTGGAGCTGTGAGAGAGGATAATGAGGAATGGCTGCTAACATATATGGAGTTTATTTTGGGGGAAGATAAGAATGCTCTGGAATTAAATAAGAGTGATGCGCAACTCTATGGACATAAAAACCATTGAATTATATATTTAAAATGATACATATTACGGTATGTTACATACAAAAATATTTAAAAGACAAAAACAAAAGCTACTCACCCCAGAAATCCAGAAGTTTAGCCTTGAAGCTTTGAGAGTATTAATCAGTAATGAAAACTTTTCTGTTTTCTTTACTGCTGTTTCTTTCCTGAACCTGCTTCAGCACCTTCCACCTGGGGTCTAAACCCCCAGTTACATAGCTGAGTGATGGAAGAGCAGAGATATTACATAAGGAAAGATAAAATTAGCGAACCATGTACCTCTTTCTGACATTAGCCTTCCTGCCTACAACAAACTAGCTAGAGAGAGGAGAACTCTCATTTTAAACGAAGTTCGGAATGAGTACTGTTAAGTAGAAATAGACATTTAATTTCTGAACTGGATTACCTGCAAGTGGCCAGAAATATTGTAATGCAACCAAAATTTCATTCAGGGAAAGGGAAAGAAGTAACTCTAATGAATAAATTCAATGGGACAATTGAAAGTAAATAAATAAATTAATTGAAGATAAATTAGGATTACATCCTGTAAGTTGGTTCAGTTCAATATACCAATTACAACTAAAAGATATAACTGACAACTCGGGTGTCAAGTAGCCCAAAATACTAAGCCTTTCATCAGGCCTGTACAGAGACTCTCCTCTGCTCGTGTTGGCTATGGTCCTACTTCCTGGACGAGCTCCAGATAGTCTTTCTAATTCTATAGCAATAAAACATAAATATGGTGTAATAATGATGTATATTAAGATATATTTTAACAAGAGTGATCAGATGTTAAAGAATGCACGTTTGGGTTTCCAAATGGATATTAACATTCAAAATTTCCTCAATCCAACTCCAAAGGGAAGAAAGGGTTAAAAAAAAAAGTACTAATTACAACAGCATGTGTTACATGCTGTATCAAGATAGTGTGGTATAGTCAAAAGAGCATCTACTGCAGAGCAAGGCCGACCTGGGGTTAAATTCTGGCTCTCCAGATTCCTGGGAAAGTGGCTTTGGGTCAGTGTTCAATCTCTTTGACTCAGTTATATCTCCTGTAAGCACACTATTTCGTTCTGTTGCATAGAGTGCTGGTTTGTTACAGGCTGTTTGTTTCAAAAATAATGTTTTTGAGAGAAGAATCTATTTATTACTCCACTGAGCAGTAAAATTAATATACATTTTTTTCGTGACCCATCAACCAGCACATAGAGTAAGTGACATCATATGTTCCCAGCCAATTTATTTGCTTACTCTGCCATGATCATTCTTTTTGCCATTATTATTATTATTCCATGTTTTTTTGAGCAGTTTGAACTTTTAATGGCTGATGAGCAGCAAGCAAATTGATATGTTGGAGATGCTGCAGGACACTATGGCAGAGTTGCACAATGAGTGTTAAAATGTACGTTTTATGGTAAGTGAACACCTTCCAACTACTGGTGAAGATAACTAATGGTAAAGTTCAGCAGTCAATCAGGGGTTAGTGGAGGTCTTTAGAAATATAGAGATCAACTGCCGGGCGCGGTGGCTCAAGCCTGTAATCCCAGCACTTTGGGAGGCCGAGGTGGGCGGATCACAAGGTCAGGAGATCGAGACCATCCTGGCTAACACGGTGAAACCCTGTCTCTACTAAAAAAATACAAAAAAAATTAGCCAGGTGTGGTGGTAAACACCTGCAGACCCAGCTACTTGGGAGGCTGAGGCAGGAGAATGGCGTAAACCCGGGAGGCGGAGCTTGCAGTGAGGTGAGATCCGGCCACTGCACTCCAGCCTGGGCGACAGAGTGAGACTCTGTCTAAAAAAAAAAAAAAAGAAATATAAAGATCAACTAAAAACAGCCTTGTAGGGAGTGACCAACAATTGTTTGTATAGTTGCCTACAGAAATTATGCCTGGAGGAATGTCACAATTTTTGATCTGAAAGGTAAACAGTGGTTGCCAGTGTATGGTATCAGGAAAAACATTTCCATGGTCTTTTGCTGTAGGGATCTCATACAGTCCAGTTAGCCTTTTTGTGTCAAATGCAATCATCCCAATGCTACATATGATTTGTCTGTAAAATTCTTACAGTGCAATGTGATGTAGATTAAATGAGATAGTCTATAAAAGTCTCCTCTCGAGTAGGAGGTTGCATGCAATCTAATTAGACTAATTAGATCTAATCTAATATCTGATACATAGTAGATGGTCAACAAAACACTTTTTTTTTGAGACAGAGTTTCACTCTTGTTGCAGGCTGGAGTAAAATGGCATGATCTCAGCTCACTGCAACCTCCGCCTCCCAGGTTCAAGCGATTCTCCTGCCTCAGCCTCCTGAGTAACTGGGATTACAGGTGCCTACCACAATGCTCAGCTAATTGTTTGTATTTTCAGTAGAGATGGAGTTTCACCATGTTGGCCAGGCTGGTCTCAAACTCCTGACCTCAGGTGATCCACACGCCTCACCCTCCCAAAGTACTGGGATTACAGGGGTGAGCCACTGCGCCTGGCCAATAAAACTCTTTTTAATAAAGGATTTTGCTAAGAGTTATGGTTGGAAATAGGGAAGCAAGGAATAAAGAGGCCTAACCCAATCTAAAGGATTAGATGACACATGACATCAATCTTGAATAAATAGGAGTTTATCAGGTAAAGAAGCTCATAAACTACATTCAGTGTAGAGAGAGAGCAGCATGAGCTAGGGTGGAGTTTGAGAGCACTTGTGACATCAGGGCAACTGCTAGTAGATTAGTATGACTGAATAAACAGTGATGGAGAAAGAGATGAGACAGGGTAAGATCACAAACACTGGGCCTTCTCTGAGACATCCTGAAGAGCGGTGGAAAGATGGTAAGTGGGGATGATCACTATGTTGTATCACTGGCTGCAGCATGGAGGTTATATTGAAGAGGAAAACAGTGCAACGGGGAAGGTTGTAATGCAGACAAGGTATAAACCTCTTTTTTTTTTTTTTTTTTTTTAAGACGGAATCTCGCTCTGTGGCCCAGGCTGGAGTGCAGTGGCGTGATCTTGGCTCACTGCAAGCTCCGCCCCCTGAGTTCACGCCATTCTCTTGCCTCAGCCTCCCAAGTAGCTGGGACTATAGGCGCCCACCACCATGCCTGGCTAATTTTTTTTTATTTTTAGTAGAAACGGGGTTTCACCGTGTTAGTGAGGATGGTCTCGATCTCCTGACCTCATGATCCGCCCACCTCGGCCTCCCAGAGTGCTGGGATTACAGGCGTGAGCCACCAGGCTGGGCCATAAGCCTCTTTTTTTTAAGGTAGGTACCCGGCTAGGTGCGATGGCTCTCGCCTGTAATCCCAGCACTTTAGGAAGCCAAGGTGGGAGAATTGCTTGAGCCTAGAAGTTCGAGACCAACCTGGGCAACATAGTGAGACCCCCATCTCTACAAAAGATTTTTTAATTTAGCTGGGCATGGTGCCATGTGCCTGTGATCCCAGCTACTCAGGACATTGAGATGGAAGGATGTCCTGAGACCTGGAAGTTGAGGCTGCAGTAGGCTGCAATTGCATGACTACACTCAGCCTGGGTGACATTGTAGGACCCCTTCTAAAAAAAAAACAAAAACAGAGAGAGAGAGAGAGAGAGAAGGTAGGTACTGACTGGTTGTGGGAGATGAAGGAGCAGTCAAGGATGACCACAGAATTCTGGTTTACTCCATTGCATGGAAAGATCCAGCATCCACTGAGAATACAGGATACCATATGCAAATGGTCAGAAGGCACAGGGACATTTGAGGCTTGACCAGATCCTCTAGCAGTAGCCTAGTTTAATTATTTAAGACTAAATGCAAGTCTTATCTGCTCCATGTTGTCTTCCATGTGATTCCACAATATTCTGTTTGCCTTTGTGTTTCCTACGGGGCCGGTATGGTTTGGATTTGGGTCCCCACCCAAATCTCCTGCCAAATTGTGATCTCCAGTGTTGGAACAAGGGCCCGATGGGAGGGGACTGGATCATGGAGCAGATTTCACCCTTTCTGTTCTCATGATACTGAGTTCCCATGAGATCTGGTTGTTTAAAAGTGCGTAGCAACTCCCGCTTGTCTTGCTTCCTCCTGCTCTGCCATGTAAGAGGTGCCGCCTTCCTTTTTGCCTTCTACCATGATTGTAAGTTTCCAGAGGCCTCCCCAGCCATGCCTCCTGTACAGCCTGCAGAACTGTGAGTCAATTAAACCCCTTTTCTTTACCCAGCCTCGGGTAGTTCTTTACGGCAATGCAAGAATAGACTAATACAGCTGCCTAAAGGTTATTCCCCATTTTATCAATGGAATATCTACTTCAGTGTAATTTCTGTGTATAGTTCTCTAATTGTTCCAGGCTCTGTGACAGAAAGGTCATTTGCCCACATGACAGCTGTTGCCCTCCTTCCCTGCAGAACACCAGTTTTATTAGGGATGATGATGTGTTCAGACATACCTAATCAATCCTGACTGCTAATAAACCAATCATGTCAATTTCACTGCATTTTTCCATATACTTTCCCAACTTCAATGAAGCTAGCCATGGCCATGGGACCCTTTTCTTGCAATTAAATTTAAAACAAAGTTTACTGGAAGGTTTCTAGGAAAAAATTTCCTCCCAAGTAAGAAAGAAACTCCTTTTTCCTCCAACTTGTCCCCTTATTCCTGCTTGGAATGCCAAGGTTGGGGATATGATGCTTAAAGCTACAGGAGCCATGTTGCAGAATAATTAAACTTGCCAAAGCCAACGTGTCCAAAGCAGAAAGAGAGAACATCCTGGTATCTTGTTGTTGAGTTCATTCAGCCTTTGCCCATAACCGGGAACTACCTGCTTCCTGATTGCTGATTAAACAAGGTAATAAAGATCATTATTGCTTAAACCACCGTTAGCTGTGCGTTCTGATGTTTGCAGCTGGATGATATGGGTGTCTAAATCTTTTGTCTCCAACTTTGAAGGCAAGAATCAAGTACTTGGCTTTTCTTTCTTTCTTTCTTTTTTTTTTTTTTTTTGAGAGGAAGTGTCGCTCTGTTGCCCAGTCTGGAGTGCAATGCCCTGATCTTGGCTCACTGCAGTCTCTGCCCCCCAGGTTCAAGTGATTCTCCTGCCTCAGCCTCTCAAATAGCTGGGATTACAGACACCCACGACCATGCCCAGCTAATTTTTGTATTTTTAGTAGAGACAGGGTTTTGCCATGTTGGCCAGGCTGGTCTCAAACTCCTGGCCTCAGGTGATCCACCCACCTTGGCCTCCCAAAGGGCTAGGATTACAGGTGTGAGCCACCACGCCCGGCCGTGTTTGGTTTTCTTTAATATTTGACTTTAATTATTTTGTTGAAGTGATTACTACTTCCCTTTTCTCATGTACACCTTCTCAGATTTATCTTCAGAGGACTGCATGGGAAACTACATTCTGAAGAATCCTGAGCATATCCTGAGCATATCCTGAGGCAGAAACTGGCAGCTTCCAGCATGTTTGCAAGTGGAAGCATGGGAGGTAGCTTTTGCTTCCCCCCAACAGCTGGGACTAAGGGAGTCAAAGATGTCTACAAATCAACCCTACTTTCCAATAATGATGACTAAATTTATAAAGCTAAAATTCATATGATTCTTACAATGTGCCAGCTGCTGTTCCAATTTGTATCCTCATAACAGCGTAATGACATCAGTACTTTTAATCCCTCCATTTTACAATGATAAAACTGAGTCACAGAGAGGTTAAGAAATTTGCCCGAGGTCACACAGTTTACAAGTATTAGAGATGGGATTTGAACCCAGGCATTTTGAAGCTGGGTACTGAGTCACATGCTGCTCAGACAGCTACCGATACAGCTTTTTATCTGCAAGCTCTGCTTTGGGGAACTAGTACAACAAATACTTCATTATACTAAAAACTATATATTGAGTAGTATCTTATAAGAAAATTTGCAGCTCATCCGACATCTCTTCCCAACCCCAGCCAAAAGAAAAGAAAGAAAACAAAATCCACAGCTCATATTTAAAAACAGAGTCAGGGAGCAATTATTAAAGGGTGTGGTGTATTCGTCAGGTTCTCTAGAGGGACAGGACAAATAGCATAGATGTGTATATAAAAGGGAGTTATTAAGGAGTACTGACTCACACAACCACAAGATGAAGTCCCACCACAGGCCGTCTGCAAGCTGAGGAGCGGGCAAGCCAGTCCAAGTCCCAAAACCTCAAAAGTAGGGAAGTCGACAGTGCAGCCTTCAGTCTGTGGCCGGAGGCCCGAGAGCCCCTGGCAAACCACTGGTGTAGGTCCAAGATTCCAAAAGCTGAAGAACTTGGAGTCTATTTTCGAAGACAGGAAGCATCCAACACAGGAGAAAGATGGAGGTCAGAAGACTCAGCCGGTCCAGTCCTTCCATGTTCCTCTGGCGGTGTTTATCTTAGCTGCACTGGCCACTGATTAGATGGTGCCCACCTGGATTGAGGGTAGGTCTGTCTCTCCCAGCCCACTGACTCAAATGATAATCTCCTTTGGCAACACCCTCACAGACACACCCAGGAACAATGCTTTGCATCCTCATTCCAATCAAGTTGACACTCAATATTAACCATCACATGTGGTCAATGTTGTTCAAAGCATTATTTAAAGTTACATTTTACAATCATTTTGATAAGCTTTTGTGATGCTGGAGCAGCATCCTGATAAGCATATCACTTGTGAAAGCAATACATTGCAACCTGTTTTTATTCTTCTCTATTCTTGCTGTGAACAATTTCTACTTTAGAAGGGTTCAAAGGACCGTAAATATTGTCTAGAAACATGGAAAATACTTAAAGAGTAATGGAGTCCAAGGGCAAGAATCTACATCTGTGAAGTAAAATATGCCCGCTCATTATTTGTAACATTTTTCAGTGTTATTTTTAGAATTATTTTAGGATTTGCCCAGAATCAGTTAATAAAATAATTTACAGTGTCACAGACAAAAGTTTTTGTCTTGAAGAGTTTCAAATTTTCTAAATTTAGAAAAAGTACTAAAAATATACCAAGAAGCCAGAGAAACCAGCTTTACCCAAGACTAACAATGTCACATTTAGAAAATTAGATGTTTTATTACCCATTCTGAAAGTTAGCATAATGACCCAGCTTCCTGAATTATACCAGAAATCTAGCTGTGGTCAGGAAACGGTCGCTTAGCGGCCCATGCCCTGGACTGGAGAAAACATAGTGTTCATGGAATTTTGTCCTTTCCTCTAGCTCTGGTTTGTGTGCTCTTTCTTGTTCAGGAGCATAGGAATTTATAAATTTCCTTAAAAGATATAGGCTGCCAGTTAGGTCTGTCTGTGGTCACATCCTCACCTTCTAAGAAGCGATTCTGAGATTACATCAGCTGACAGAGGATTATTTTTATGAAGCTGAATTAAATACACAACTTCTTCACCAATCCTTTTTAAAACTTTCCCACATTGAACCAAGAGTTTTGGCACCACACTCAGAAATGAATGTTGAAAACTGAATTGTTTAATGATGTTGTTTTATCTCTCTTCTGCCTAATTTTATTCTTTTTAACATATATTTTAAAGCAAAATATTTCTACGTGGTCTATTCTGAAAAGCAGTAATAAAATTGATCCCTCCCCCTTTCTTTCTCTTCCATAGGGGCAACCATTTCCAACGATTCTGAATTTTAATTTTAGCATTTAACGCCTTATCTCTCATTAATATATTTATAATGCTAATTGATAATTTTTAAATTTTAGTCATTTATTAAATTTTCTCTGCAGAACATGAGAACTTAGCTTCCTTTCATGCTTATTCCTCCCCAAAGTACAGATTTTTCTTTCTTTCCTCCTTCTTTTTTTTTTTTTTTTTTTTTGAGACAGAGTCTCGCTCTGTCGCCCAGGCTGGAGTGCAGTGGCTGGATCTCAGCTCACTGCAAGCTCCGCCTCCCAGGTTTACGCCATTCTCCTGCCTCAGCCTCCCGAGTAGCTGGGGCTACAGGTGCCCACCAGGTCGCCCGGCTAGTTTTTTGTGTTTTTTAGTAGAGATGGGGTTTCACCGTGTTAGCCAGTATGGTCTCGATCTCCTGACCTCGTGATGCGCCCGTCTTGGCCTCCCAAAGTGCTGGGATTACAGGCTTGAGCCACCGCGCCTGGCTATTTCCTCCTTCTTATAAAGATAAAACTTAATTTTAATAAAATAAATATTCAGTATTGCATCATAATGACTATGTTAAACACTTTCAAACCTAAGGCATGATGCTTTTTTTCTTTTTGTATAAGTTTTTAGTTTACTTAATATGTACCTACATTACCTGGATTTCTGGGTATGTAGCAGACTTAATGTCACTGGTAGAAGTGCATTATATACTAATTTCACCTTGTGGTGCTCTGACCTTCTCATCCAAACTGGACTGCTCAACTCTAGGCCTACTGCCTAGCCATCATCACAGCATCCCTCTATCCTTCTTCCATGAGATTCCCTTTTCTCTCACTTGTGTTGAGTATCCCGAAGCTCATTTTTCGCTTTCTCAGTTATCTCCTTCTGGAATAGTACATTCTGCCATAGCTTCCTAAGAAATGGTACGCTGTAAGTTAATTTTCTAAGGATATTCATTTCTGGAATGCCTTATTTGTTCACCAAACCAATCTTTTTTTTAGAGACAGAGTCTGACTCTGTCACCCAGGCTGGGGTACAATGGCATAATCATGGCTCACTGGAGCCTCAAATTCCTGGGCTCAAGGGATCCTCTTGCCTCAACTTCCTTAGTAGCTAGGATTATGGATGGACACCACCATGGCTGGGTAATTTTTTTTTTTTTTTTTTGAGATAGAGTCTCGCTCTGTCACCCCAGGCTAGAGTGCAGTGGCATCATCTCGGCTCATAGCAACCTCCACCTCCCAGGTTCAGGCGATTCTCCTGCCTCAGCCTCCTGAGTAGCTGGGACCACAGGCGCCCGCCACTACGCCCAGCTAATTTTTTGTATTTTTAGTAGAGATGGGGTTTCACTACGTTCGTTAGCCAGGATGGTCTCAGTCTCCTGACCTTGTAATCCACCCGACTCGGCCTCCTAAAGTACTGGGATTACAGGTGTAAGCCACCGCACCTGGTTATGCCTGGGTAATTTTTTTAAATTTTTTCTACAGAAGGAATCTCACCTATGTTGCCCAAGCAGGTCTTGAATTCCTGGTCTCAAACATTCCTCCCCCTCAAGTCTCCCAAAGTGCTGGGGTTACAAGTCTGAGCCTGTATGCCTAGCCACCAGACAAATCTTGACTCATGTCTCAAGATAGGTCAGTTCTTACCTTCTCAAGGAAAACTTTTCTGATTGCTGTTGGCAAAGTTAAGCTTTATCACCTATGTGCTTCTATATAATTTCATTCATTCACAAATTTACTTATTCATCTACCCATTCATTCATTCACACATCCAGCAAATATTTATTGAATACTCTCATAGGCCGGGCACTGGCTAGGGACAAGATGAAGAAAACACACTAGATTTGAGTTTGTTCATGCAAGAGAAGCCAGTAAAAGAGACTGAGAAAGAGGCCAATGAGAAAGGGCCAATCAGACAAGTGTGATGTTACAAAAAAGGGAGGAGTGTTTTGTGAAGGAAAAGAAAATCAAGTTTGTTAGATGATATTAAGAGGTATAGTAAGATAAAAACCAGAAGTATGCACTTAAGGCAACAACACAGACATCACTGATGACTTCGGTAAAACCAGTTTCTTTCGCGTGTTGGGCAGGAAACTTCACTGAAGTGCGCTGAAAGAAGAAATCAGGGAAGTAGAAATAGAAAACATAGGTAGCTCTTTGGAGAATTGTCTGGCAAAGGGAGCAGAGAAGTGAGGTGGTATTTGGTGAAGAATGTGTGGTTGAATCACACACACAAAAAAGTGCAGCATGGAAAATGCTGCTAGGACTCATCTGATAGAACCAGAGAGGCTGAGATGTAGGAAAGAGGGGCCCCCAAAGAATCTTCTAGCTCTCGTTCTTTGTCACTTTCTGTTCAATCCTATTTATCTGCCTTTTAAGTCATGATTTTTTGCCCTTATTTTGTTCATTGTTGTAAATTAATTATGAGTCGAACATTTAATAGATTTCTCAAAATCTAAATTAGGTTCATTTTTCCTAGTTCAACTTCTCAGTCCTCTGAGTACTATTTATTCCTGGGATAAAGTTCCAGCCCTACTTAAAAATGATCTGAACTTGGGCAAGTGACATAACTAAGTTTGCTACAGTTTCATTAAAATAGGTTTAATAGTAACACTCAACCCATAAACTGTTTTAAGGCTTAAATAAGGCCGGGCATGGTGGCTTACACCTATAATCCTAGCACTTTGGGAGGCTTGGGCGAGTGGATTGCCTGAGCTCAGGAGTTCGAGACCAGCCTGGGCAACATGGTGAAACCCCGTCTCTACTAAAATACAAAAAAATTAGCTGGGTGTGGCAGCATGTGCCTGTAGTCCCAGCTACACGGGAGGCTGAGGCAGGAGAATCGCTTGAACCTGGGAAGAAGAGGTTGCAGTGAGCCGAAATTACGCCACTGCACTCCAGCCTAGGCAACAGAGCAGGACTCTGTCTCAAAAAAAAAAAAAAAAACAAGACTTAAATAAAACACTAGTAGGCCGGGCATGGTGGTTCACACCTGTAATTCTAGCACTTTGGGAGACGGAGGCAAAGTGGATCACTTAAGCTCAGGAGTTTGAGACCAGCCTGGGCAACATGGTGAAACACTGTCTCTACAAAAAAATACAAAAATTAGCTGGGCATAGAGGCTCATGCCTGTAGTCCCAGCTACTTTTGGAGTTGAAGTGAGGGGACTGCTTGAGTCAGGAGACAGAGGTTGCAGTGAGCCGAGATTGCACCACTGCATTCCAGCCTCACTAATAAAGTACATAGAACAATGCCTGATACACATTAAAGACTCAATAAATATTAGCTGTTGCTGTGGCTGTTGCTGTGGCTGTTGCTGTCATCATCAATCAACTTTATCTTCTTGTCATCACTGTCATTTGAGGCTGAGAAGGGAGGAGAACCGGTGGCTGCAAATAAATAACATTTTGCCTAAAACCTGTCCCCGGAGGTGGAGGTAGAGGCACATTTTCACTTTTGCTTGACCTATCACACACACAGACACACACACACACACACACACACACACACACACACGGAATGCTCATGTGTGGCACCAACTCTGGTGTTGGAGTTTTAAAGTATTAAGCCAAATATAATTTTATGTGAAAAATATGAAGTCTGAAGTCTCTATAAATTTTGTATATGAAATAAAATTATTTTGAGTTTATTGCCTTCAACTGTAGCTGAAGAAAACAGCAAAATAGCAAAACCGGGCAGTTGTGTGGTCTTTTGCCAACTCTTTGAAAAACCTGCTTGTCACATCTGTCCACTTTACCTGCCTTATTAGTTTATTTCAGGATGCTCGCTCAGGCTTCCAACTCTGTTTACTGAAATTCTGTCTCCGGCCAAATCACTTTATTTTTTCATAATACAATGAAAAATGTCAATTAACAAGTAGTAACTAACAATAGAAGATTTAATGTTTTAAAATGTGAGAATGAGCCAGGCATGGTGGCTCACGCCTGCAATCCCAGCACTTTGGGATGCCAGGGTGGGTGGATCACTTGAGGCCAGGAGTTCAAGACTGAGACCATCCTGGCCAACACAGTGAAACCTCGTCTCTACTAAAAATACAAAAATTAGGCCAGGTGCGATGGCTCAGGCCTGTAATCCCAGCACTCTGGGAGGCCAAGGTGGGCGGATCACGAGGTCAGGAGATCAAGACCTTCCTGGCCAACATAGTGAAACTCCATCACTACCAAAATACAAAAAAAATTAGCCGGGTATGGTGGCACGTGCCTGTAATCCCAGCTACTCAGGAGGCTGAGACAGGAGAATCCCTTGAACCAGGGAGTCAGAGGTTGCAGTGAGCTGAGATCACGCCATAGCACTCCAGCCTGGCGACAGAGTAAGACTCTGTCTCAAAAAAAAAAAAAAAAAATTAGCCAAGTATGGTGGTGTGTGCCTGTAACCCCAGCTACTCAGGAGGCTGAGGCACAAGAATTGCTTGAACCCAGGAGACGGAGATTACAGTGAGCCAAGATTGCACCACTGCACTCTAGCCTGGGCACCAGAGCGAGACTCTGTCTCAAAAATAAAATAAAATAAAATAAAATGTGAAAATGGAAAAGTTTGAACAAAAGATAGGATACATATATACATTTCAGTCACTTATATATAATAACATCTTAAAGAAATGCAGAGGATGGAGGTTTTATAATATGGCAATACACACAAAAAGCTATAACAAAAATGTGAGCTAAGGGATAAACACCTAACTCCCAGTTAAATCAGTGTGCTAACAGATTTGCTTCCCAAATGGCCAATGCATTATATTAGCAGTACCAGCAAATTAAAATAAATTTCATTTCCTCATTTGTAAAAGGTGGTTTTAAATAATCTTGACTATAATCAGACTATTGTGGAGTGTTTAGTCAAAGATCTTTTAAGGAGGTCAAGTACAAAAATGGTTGAGTTCTTCTGTAACAGTGATGAAAATGACAGAGCCAATTAGAACATCAAAGATTAAACATGAAAAGAACCTTAGAAATCATCTCACCTTAATCTCTTAAATTATGTAGAGAAAAATTGAATGTCAAGAATTTTGAAGGGTCTGAGATTTTACCCTATCTGCAAGCTAATACACTAGCCTGTCCACAGTTTCATATGCACTGGCAGAAGACATGAGACCACAGGGTCAGAAACAAAAGACTTTACTACCCAGGGCACAGCAGGCAACATGAGCTTCATGTTCATATTGATTTCCTCTGTTTCCAAGTACTATATGGTGATAAGGATGTGGGCCTCCATAGATACTGCACATGCGGTGGAATTGTGTTACAGTGGTTGAGACACCCTCAGCTTAGGAAACCTTCAATCTTATAAGGAGAATGCTAGCAAACCTGCCTAATATTTCTCAGGAAGGAAAAAATTATATTTATCACCCTGGTCAGGAAACAAATCCGTCACCTGACCTGGAAGGAGATATTAGGCATATAAACAGAACAAAGATGTGAAAGCCTCTTGCCCAGATGCCCAAAAATATGAGAGACACATAGAGAATTGTCTCCCAACACTGAGATCTAGTGAGGAGAAAGAGATTATTTAAGATCACCAACTAAAGTGCTGACTTCTTAACTAGTACCCAAAAAATGGTAGAAATATATAATTTAATATTTGGTAGATAGGTGGACAAAGCCCAAGGTGACATCTTAATAAGCTAATCTCTTTTCCTTGAGGGCAGGCAGAAACCGTGACTTAGTTTTCATTAATAGAATATGCTAGAGGTGATGCAATGACACTCCCATGATTAGGTTAGTCTATGTGTCTATCTAGATCTATCTATAGCTTAGCATACCTGAAGTATATATAAGGTCATATATGTATGACTCTTAGCAGACCAAAGTTGAGACCTTCTAACTTTGAAGAAACAAACTCCCATATTGCAACTGCCTATGTAAAGGTTCATGTAGCAGGAAATTATGTGTGGCCTCTAGGGTCTAACGGCCAATAAAACCTGGGGCCTCGGTCATATGGCCACAAAAATCAGAATTCTGCCAACAACTGAAATGAGCTCAGAAGCAGATTCTTTCTTAGTTGAGCCTCCAGATAAGACAGTGGCTTAGCCAATATGTTGACTGCAGCTTCTTGAAACCCTCAGCAGAGGACCCAGTTAAGCTGGGCCCAGGCTCCTGACCCAGGGAAACTGTGGAATATATGTTATCTTATGGTGCTAAATTTGCAGTATCTGTTACATAGCAATAGAAAACTAATATAATAGCTCAGCATAGACCAGAATTTAACCTGTTGGACACCTTCTTTTTTTGTCACAATAAAATAGAAATGAGATCTTCTTGAAATTTATCCTGTAACTATATTGATCTTGGCCTGGAAGGCTTAAGCTGACCCTACTTAGATCATCCCTTAGATTGTCTAAATTATTTCTACCAATAAGTCTGGTTGTGTGTTTGTTTGTTTGTCTTGCTTCATAGTCACCCCATCCAGAATAGAACCAAAGTTATTAAGCCATTCACTTGATTCCCCATTCCCACTGGTGAAACCCCATCAATTATCCCAATCCACAGAGTCTTTATTGAGACACTACAATTTGCATATTACTACAACATTTAGCACTTGGTTGTTCTTAACAGTTATATTGTTTCTCCAGCATAATTGTATGTCCTCTATTTTTCTTACAGATATTTTTATATTTCTATGACATTTGACGCAGAGTTAGGCAAAAGGAGATTCTCTTAAGTATCTGTTGTTTGACAAACATGATATGAGTTTTAAGAAGTTCCTGCTAACAACTGATCTGCGCTGGATACTGTAGAATTTATTTAGTACACAATGGTCACACTTCTTCACCCAGTCAGTTTTGGTTTATCCTCAAATCCTCAGGACTGAGTTATTGAAGAAGAAGAAGAAGAAGAAGAAGAAGAAGAAGAAGAAGAAGAAGAAGAAGAAGAAGAAGAAGAAGGAGGAGGAGGAGGAGGAGGAGGAGGAGGAGGAGGAGGAGGAGGAGGAGGAGGAGGAGGAGGAGAAGAAGAAGAAGGAGGAGGAGAAGGAGGAGGAGAAGGAGGAGGAGAAGGAGGAGGAGAAGGAGGAGGAGAAGAAGAGGAAGAGGAAGAAGAGGAAGAGGAAGAAAAAGAAGAAGAAGAGGAGGAGGAGGAAGAAGGAGAAGGAGAAGGAGGAGGAGGGGGGAAGAAGGAGAAGGAGGAGGAGGAGGGGGGAAGAAGGAGAAGGAGGAGGAGGAGGGGGGAAGAAGGAGAGGAAGAGGAAGAAGAAGGAGGAGGAAGGAAGAAGGAGAGGGAGAGGAAGAGGAAGGAGGAGGAAAGAAGAAGGAGAGGGAGAGGAAGAGGAAGGAGGAGGAAGGAAGAAGGAGAGGGAGAGGAAGAGGAAGAAGAAGGAGGAGGAGGAGGAAGGAAGAAGGAGAGGGAGAGGAAGAGGAAGAAGAAGGAGGAGGAGGAAGGAAGAAGGAAGAAGGAGAGGAAGAGGAAGAGGAAGAAGCAGCAGCAGCAGAAGCAGAAGAGGAAGAAGAAGAGGAGGAAGAAGAAACAACCTCTGGAAAAAAATAAGATCTTAGGTTACTTTTGGGGTTAGTTCTATTTTTAGTCACTATGTAATATAATTTATATATAGATCAGAGGGCACATCCATTTGAATACTCAGTATCATCTTTATGTAAAAATTAAATCAGAGTTTCAACATCTTTGCTTCAAAAAGAATAATAAAATAAATAATTCAAAGATCATAAAAATTAGGAGAAAAGAAGTATTCAAGACACCAGTGACTCATGCCTATAATCCCAGCACTCTAGGAGGCTGAGGCAAGTGGATCACTTGAGGTCAGGAGTTTGATAACAGCCTGGCCAACACAGCAAAACCTTGTTTCCACTAAAAATACAAAAATTAGCCGGGTGTGGTGGCAGGTGCCTGTAATCCCAGCTGCTTGAAAGGCTGAGGCATGAGAATCACTTGAACCCAGGAGGCAGAGGTTGCAGGGAGGTAAGAGAGCGCCACTGCACTCCAGCCTGGGTGACAGAGTGAGATTCCGTCTCAAAAAAGAAAAGAAATGTCCAAGATACAAGATACTTCTAAAATTACAGACTTTGTCATAAGCAAACAAACAAATATGTGTCTATCATTATCTAATGCTGATGAATCTAGGCTATAATTTCATTAGTAGCCATAATTTTAAACCAATCACTCCTCATAACTAGAATTCTCTATAGTGGCAAGCAGCCAGCTTGCTTAGGATGATATATCATAAAACCACATCATGAACCTTTTGCATTTCACTCCAAACTGGAATATATCTGTCAAGATAAAGTAGTAAATAGTGTCAGGTTTGGCTTTCTGCCTTAAGAAAGAACTAATCAGGCCAAAAAGATTGATAGTGATCACTATGACTCTTATATCCTTGCACATTTTCTACAGTCGCTAGGAGGGGGCAAAAGCTAGACGTTTGTAAAAATCTAGTCTTTTAAAAAAAAAAAAACCTTCTGGCCGGGCGCGGTGGCTCACGCCTGTAATCCCAGCACTTTGGGAGGCCGAGGCGGGCGAATCACAAGGTTAGGAGATCGAGACCACGGTGAAACCCCGTCTCTACTAAAAATACAAAAAATTAGCCGGGCGCGGTTGTGGGCGCCTGTAGTCCCAGCTACTCGGGAGGCTGAGGCAGGAGAATGGCGTGAACCCCGGAGGCGGAGCTTGCAGTGAGCCGAGATCGCGCCACTGCACTCCAGCCTGGGCGACAGAGGGAGACTCCGTCTCAAAAAAAAAAAAAAAAAAAAAAAAAAAAAAAACCTTCTTAACATAGAAACAAGGTGCTAACAAGGTGCTGTTGTGGTATTGGGATATTTTTTGACCTATCCATATTCGAGAAATAGTCTCTCTCTCTTCCTCTTTCTGTCTCACACATACACATATGCATGCACACAATTTGAAGTTTCTTCTTATCTCTTATTTACATGAATGAGGAATTTCAAAATTATAAAATCATTGAACCAGGCCAGCAGCAGTGGCTCACGCCTGTAATTCCAGCACTTTGGGAGGCCAAGATGGGCAGATCACAAGGTCAGGAGTTCAAGACCAACATGGCCAATATGGTGAAGCTCCGTCTCTACTTAAAATACAAAAATTAGCTGAGCATGGTGGCAAGCACCTGTAGTCCCAGCTACTCGGGAGGCTGAGGCAGGAGAAACGCTTGAACCCGGGAGGTGGAGGTTGTAGTGAGCCAAGATCACACCAGTGCACTCCAGTCTAGGCAACAGAGCAAGACTCCATCTCAAAAACAAACAAACAAAACATTGAATCAATCCTACTGCCATTTTAACCTTAAACCAATAGCTATTTACTGATTCCTTTTGAAAATCACTTTGTTGGTCAGGCGCAGTGGCTCACACCTGTGATCCAAGCACTTCAGGAAGCTGAGGTAGGAGGATCACTTGAGCCCAGGAGTTTGAGAGCAGCCTTGGCAGAATGAGGCCTCATCTCAACAAATGATGAAAAAATTAACCAGGCGTGGTGGCTTGTGCCTGTGATCTAAGCTACTTACGAAGGTGAGGTGGGAGGATCTCTTGACCCTAGGAGTTCAAGGTTGCAGTGAGCTAGAACTGCGCCACTGCTCTTCAGCCTGGGCCACAGAGTTTCAAAAAAGAAAAAAAGCTGGTATAATTTTAAATCACAAGCCTAAGTAGATTTAGGGCTCAGTATGTATTTGGAGAATTCACAATAGCAAAACAAGCAAAGAAAACAGCATCAAAACTGAGAGAATTCATCACAAGCAGATCTGCCCTACAAGAAACACTAATGGAAGTTTTTCAGACTGAAGGGCAATGACACCAGATGGAAACTTAGTTTCATAATAAAAAGAGTACTATAAATGCTCTTTTTAAAAAATATATTGTTAATGTACTTATAAGAATATGATATCTTAGAGATTATAATGTATGTATATTCAAAATATATGACAAAGGCCGAGGCAGGTAGATTACTTGAGGTCAGGAGTTTGAAGCAAGCCTGGCCAACATGGCGAAACCCCGTCTCTACTAAAAATACAAAAAAATTAGCTGGTTGTGGTAGCGCATGCCTGTAGTCCCAACTGCTAGGAAGGCTGAGACAGGAGAATTGCTAGGCCTGGGGAGGTGGTGGAGGCTGCAGTGAGTCCAGATAACACCATTGCACTCCAGCCTGGGCAAGTGAGTGAGACTCCATCTCAAAAATATATATATATACACACACGTATATATGATAGTGATACTACGAAGAATGAATGGGGTAAGTGGAAATATAGTGCTATATAGTTTTTATATTATATGTAACTTAGTATAAGTTATGTATTAGTTACAGAAAGACTGACAAGTTATGTATGCATAATGTAAACACTAAGCAACTACTGAAAAGGAAACTATTTTAAAAGCAGATAGAGGAATTATGTTTAAAATGATGTTAAAAATAGTATATACATCAATATATAAAGTAAACTTCCTGACAAAGACTATTTCCAGAGTTAAAAGTTACATTTCATAATGATAATAGGAGCAATTCATCAGGAAGCATAATTAACATAAATATATATGCATTTAAATTTACATAGCTTCAAAATACAAGAAACAAAATTGACAGACAGAAACAAATCTATAATAATAGCTAGAGATTTTAACTCATGTCCCAGTAATTTATGGAATAATTTGAATAAAAGTCCAGGAAGAATTCAGAGATTTGGATTTCAATCTCAATCACCTTGACCTAATGGATTTTTATAGAACATTATATATAATAACCTCAGGATACACATTATTTTAAAGAATACATGAGATTTTCACAAAAATACATTATATGACGGATTATACATATAGTAAATGTTAACACATTTTTTTTTTTTGAGACGGAGTCTTGCTCTGTTGCCCAGGCTGAAGTGTAGTCGTGCGATCTCAGCCTACTGCAAGCTTTGCCTCCAGGGTTCAGGCCATTCTCCTGCCTCAGCCTCCCGAGTAGCTGGGACTACAGGCGCCCGCCACCACGCCCAGCTAATTTTTTGTATTTTTAGTAGAGATGGGGTTTCACCGTCTCTACATCCTGTTAGCCAGGATGGTCTTGATCTCCTGACCTTGGGCTCCTCCCAGTTCGGCCTCCCAAAGTGCTGAGATTGCAAGCGTGAGCCACCGCACCGGCCCAACAAATTTTTAAAGATTAAAATATTACACAGTACTTTCTCTAAACACAACGTAATTAAATTGTACATAAATTACAATAAATTAACTAACAAAGATCCCCAAATTTTGAAATTAAACACCAAATATATAAATAAAGTATGAGGAAAAAAAAACACAAAGGAAATTTGAAAATGTTATGTTCTAGGCTGACAGATAATGAAAATACAACAAAATTTATAGAATGCAGCTAAGCAGTGTTTAGAGGAAAATTTAAAGCTTTAAATCTTGTATTAGGAAAGAAGCTTTTAAACTGACCACATTTCTATGTTAAGAAGCTAGGGAAAGAAGAGCAAATCAAACCAAAATAGATGGTCATAAGAGCAGAAACAAGTAAAATATCAAATAGACAATAAGGAAAATTAACTCAATAAAAGTTGAATATTTAAAAAGAGTAATACAATAGAAAAATCCCTAAAGACAGATTTAAAATAAGAAAAAAATACATATTGCAATATTATGAATAAAAAGAGGGGCTATAAATATCAAACAAATAATGAGAGAATGTAATGATCAGCTTTGTACCAATAAATTTAACAACATTTATAAAAGGTACAAACTCATTGAAAAATACAACTTAATAAAAGTGAAATAGAAATAAAATTTGAATGATCCTTTATTAAATAAATTGAATTTAGACTAAAAATATTCTACCAAAACAAACCAAAAAATTCCTCTAAGCCAAGTTGGTTTCACTGTTGATTTCTAGTAAATGGGTTTCAGCAGGCTGAAATCAAGGTGTCCTCAGTACTGAGTTCCTTCCTTGAGGCTCAAGAGAGGATTGCATTTACTCATCTATTCCAGATTCTAGAGGCTGCCCACATTCCTTGGCTTGTGGCTTTCTTCCATCTTCAAAGCCAGCAAAAGCCAGTGATGTCATTCTTACATTGCATCACTGTGATTCTGACTCTTCCACCCTCTTCCACATATAAGGACTTTTGTGATTACATTGTGCCCACTTGGATAATCTAGGATAATCCCATAATTTTAAGGTCAGGTGATTAGCACCCTTAATTCCATCTGCTACTTTAATTTCTGGGGATTAGGGTGTGCACATCTCTGGGGAGCCACTATTCTGCCTACCACAACCTGTATCTCCACATACTAACAACACACTCCTTGTTATTTCAGAACAAATTGCAGACATCTTACTTCAGAACAAATCGCTGACATCATATCTCATTCAGAGCTATTTCAGTATGTATCTTTTTTTTAAATAAGGATTCTACTAGCCAGGCATGGGGCAAGCACCTGTAGTCTCAAATACTTGGAGTTGAGTGGGAGGGTTGCTTGAGCCCGGAAGTTCAAGGGTCCAGTGAGCTTTGACAGTGCCCCTGCACTCCAGCTTGAGCAACAGAGGGAGACCCCATCTTGGGGAAAAAAAAAAAAAAAAAAAAAAAAACTAAAAATTATTTTAAAAAGAAAACAATCACACCTAAAAAAAAATTAGTAATAATTTCTTGGCCAGGTGCAGTGGCTCACATCTGTAATCTCTAGCACTTTGGGAAGCCAAAGCGAGCGGATCACTTGACCTCAGGAGTTCAAGACCAGCCTGAGCAATTTGGTGAAACCCCATCTCTATGAAAAATACAAAACTTAGCCAAGCATGTTGGTGCATGCCTATAGTCCCAGCTGCTTGAGGGGCTGAGGTGAGAAGATCCCTTGAACTCAGGAGGTGGAGGTTGCAGTGAGCCTAGATCGCACCACTTCACTTCAGTCTGGGTGATGGCATGAGACCGTGTCTCAAAATAATAATAATAATATATTTAAATTATCAATTATTGTATTAAGAGTAACCATTCAGTAATTATTTAACTTACTCTTATTGTAATATAATTTTTAAACTATTTTGCAATTTGTTTGAAACAGAATTCAGATGGAATTCATACATGCCATTGAATAATTTTCTATTAAAAGGACAATATTTCTGAGGATTCCTTAATATTAAATTATTTTAATTATATTGTTAACTAAATACATACAAACATGAAACCAGAGATAAATTCCTCAAATGTGAATCTCATACATTTATAAAATCATGGCTGGGCACGGTGGCTCACACCTGTAATCCCAGCACTTTGGGAGGCCGAGGCAGGTGGATCACGAGGTCAGGAGATCGAGATCATCTTGGCTAACATGGTGAAACCCCGTCTCTACTAAAAATACAAAAAAATTAGCCAGGTGTGGTGGAGGACACCTGTAGTCCCAGCTACTCAGGAGGCTGAAGCAGGAGAATGGCGTGAACCCGGGAGGAGGAGCTTGCAGTGAGCCGAGATTGCACCACTGCACTCCAGCCTGGGCAACAGAGCGAGACTCCGTCTCAATAAAATAAAATAAAATAAAAAATATTCTTGAAACAAACCTGTGACCCCAGTTTGAGAAACATTGTTCCTGCACCATTGTCTGCATAGTTCATTTTAAAATTAGTTTTTTTATGTCTTGTGAATGTTCATTATTGCTTGAACCATTGCTTACTTTCTTTGTTTCATAGTCATTTTTACAAACACATTTTGGTCACTTACTATATGCCAGTCACTTTTCCTAGCTACCAGAATCAAAAAGGGGAAGAAGACTTGCTTAACGGCTTATAGTGAACTTTTCAAAAAATGTTGTATTATCCGAATAACTGCAATACGAGCTCTGTGAAGATGGAAATCAGCTCTTCGGCATCTTTGATTCTCCAGAAGGCCAAATAGAGTGCATTTACAAAGTCATTACTCAATCAATGTTCAATAATTAATTAGAGTTAGAAGACCATATTTTAATCACTCTGTTAAATGTGACAGGCAGACCTGGACAGGAAGAACCATGTTACTATACAGTATTCTCTTTTCTGCTGAAAAGAAGAAGTGAGTCCCTGTGCGTTGGCAGTTATGGTGAAGACACAGTTGCTTGGTGAAAGTGACAGGTGTAACAGCCACCATGGTAACTTGGAGCCAAGCAAGTTATAAAGCTGACCTCCTCAGTGCAGATCCTTACCAGTCAGTATAATAGATGGATAGCTATTATGGGTCAACAGTGATGAATAGGATTTGCTCAAAATAGCCCAACATATTCAGCTCTTTGGGGACAGTGAACATTTATCACTGATTGTTAATCCTTTCAGGAGTCCATTTCAAGGCTAACAAGGTTCTTTTCTGGAATTATTTTTCTTTTGTGTGTCAGGCCCACAGTCCTACACATTCAGAAAAATGTTTACTTTCAGGGGCTATGCTAGGTATGTATCTCCTGGGTATTTAATCATGGAACTGCATGGTAGATGAGTCCCAGATCCTAAGGCTAACTTGCTACCCTCCTTCCAGCATGTACGAAAAAGAGAGACTCTTTGGCTTGCATTGTTAAATGACATCTGGTACAAATTTCAGTATAACACCTGAAACGAATTATAGGCAGTAATACATTGATAGACAGTAATACGTTTTAAAACAATAGATTAATCTATTAATTCTCAAAGAGCAAAGGCCTCAGGACAAGTATACTCAGGAAGTACAAATGAGTTTTGAAACACTCAGCACGTGTTGCACCTGTCCAAGTGGGTAGGTAAAATTTGGTGACCTTGAAGAGAATGGGAGCATAGAGACACTAAAAAAGGAGAGCTATATCCCAATATCCCACAATATCCCAATTTCTTTTTCTTTCTTTCTTTCTTTTTTTTTTTTTTTTTGAGATGGAGTCTCGCTCCGTTGCCCAGGCTGGAGTGCATCGGTGCAATCTCGGCTCACTGCAAGCTCCGCCTCCCGGATTCACACCATTCTCCTGCCTCAGCCTCCCGAGTAGCTGGGACTACAGGCACCCGCCACCATGTCGGGCTAATTTTTCGTATTTTTAGTAGAGACGGGGTTTCACTGTGTTAGCCAGGATGGTCTCGATCTCCTGACCTCATGATCCGCCCACCTCGGCCTCCTAAAGTGCTGGGATTACAGGCGTGAGCCACCGCGCCCCACGCTATATCCCAATTTCATAAATCTGGGGTGCTTACTTAGGTTCATGTTCATCCCTGACTAAAGGATAAATCCCTTAAACTCCGAGACCAGATTGTGCATGTCTTTAAACCCAACTGTGCAACTCAAAGCATCTTTACAGGCCAACATCATCATCATCATCATCATCATCATCATCATCTGGGAGCTTATGAGAAATGCGCATCACAGGCCCCTCCCCTGCCATACTGAATCAGGATCTGCATTAAAAAATATCTTCAGGCCAGGCGCGGTGGCACACCTCTGTAATCCCAGCACTTTGGGAGACCGAGGTGGGCGGATCACGAGGTCAGGAGATGGAGACCATTCTGGCTAACACGGTGAAAACCCGTCTCCACTAAAAATACAAAAAATTAGCTGGGCGTGGTAGTGGGCGCCTGTAGTCCCAGCTCTTCCGGAGGCTGAGGCAGGAGAATGGCCTGAACCTGGGAGGTGGAGCTTGCAGTGAGCGGAGATTGTACCACTGCACTCCAGCCTGGGGGACAGAGGGAGACTCCGTCTCAAAAAAAAAAAATCTTCAGGCTGGGCTCAGTGTCTCACGCCTGTAATCCCAGCACTTTGGGAGGCGGAGGTGGACAGAGTCAGGAATTCAAGACCAGCCTGGCCAACATGGTGAAATCCCGTCTATATCAAAATACAAAAAGTAGCTGGGCGTGGTGGTGGACACCTGTAGTCTCAGCTACATGGGAAGCTGAGGCAGGAGAATCCCTTGAACCCGGGAGGTGGAGGTTGCAGTGAGCTGAGATCCCGGCACTGCACTCCAGCCTGGGTGACAGAGTGAGATTCTGGCTCAAAATAAAACAAAACAAAACCTCGAGTGGTTTGAATAGATGTGAAACATGCCTCCATAGTACTAGCATAGTGCCTTATGCACCATAAGACTCACTACATGTATTTAATTACCCTAGAAAAACAAAGGCATAATAAACTGTAAATTGGTTGGGTCTGTAGATCTGAGAGATATAACGGTCTGAGAGAAAAATATAAAAAGAAGGTGCACTACAAAAACATGTGCCTATCAAAGATATTGTGGGTTTTTTTTAATGCACCATAACGACATGCCAAAAGAATGGATGTTCTAGAGCATCTACTCTCCTTTTTTTTTTTTTGAGACTAGGTCTCATTCTGTCACCCAGGAGGAGGTGTAGTGGCACAATCCTGTCTCACAACAGCCCCAACCTCCTAGGCTCAAGCAATCCTCCTCCCTCAGCCTTCCAAGTAGCTGGGACTACAGGCATGTGCCACCACCACCACACCCAGCAATTTTTTTTTTTTTTTTTTTTAGAAATGGAGTCTCTAAATATTGCCTAGGCTCCTCTTGAACTCCTGGCCCCGAGCAATTCTCCTAAAGTGGCCTCCTAAAGTGTAGAGATTAAAGGCCTGAGCCACTGTGCCTGGCCAAGTATCTGCTTTCAAAGTGAGAAGTTTGCCCCTAGAGGTATAAAAAACAATTCAATAGTACATAAGGTGAACATACTAAAATTTTTCTTTACATTTTTATTTTTTAAAGGAGCTATACTAATAGTTTAGTATTCAGATTGACATTGGTACCTATACTCAATCCATATGTAAAATAGTTCATGAGATTAACAGCAGCACTCTCAGATTATTGAAATTTTCTCTAGTTTATGTGTGTCTTGTTAAATGAATGCAACTAACTGGACAAATGACTTCAGAAGATTCCTGCAAGGGAAATGCAGTTTTAAAATAATTCAAATAGACCAGGCATGGTGGTTCATGCCTGTAATCCCAGCAGTTTGGGAGGCCGAGGCTGGCAGATCACCTGAGGTCAGAAGTTCAAGACCAGCCTGACCAAAATGGTGAAGCCCCATCTCTACAAAAATTAGCTGGGCATGATGGCAAGTGCCTATAATCCCAGCTACTCAGGAGGCTGAAACAGGAGAATCACCTGAACCCAGGAGGCAGAGGTTGCAGTGAGCAGAAATCGTGTCATTGCACTCTAGCCTGGGCAACAGAGCAAGACTCTGTCTCAAAACAAACAAAAAAACAAACAAACAAAAAAGATAATTTAAATATAAGGAGAGGAGACCAGAAACTCAAAGGGCAAAGTGGGCAGTTATATATATATATATTTTTTTTGAGACAGGGTCTTCCTCTGTCACCCAGGCTGGAGTGCAGTGGCGAGTGGCGAAGTCTCAGCTCACTGTAACCTCCTCCTCCTGGGCTCAAGTGATCCTCCCACGTCAGCCCCTTAAGTAGCTGAGAACATCACACCCAGCTAAATTGTATTTTTTGAAGAAAGGAAGTTTCACTATGTTGACCAGCCTGGTCTTGAACTCCTGAGTTCAAGCGATCCTCTTGGCTCAGCCTCCCAAGGTGCTGGGATACAGGCATGAGCCACCACACC
Organism: Macaca mulatta; assembly: GCF_049350105.2. Classification (NCBI taxonomy): domain Eukaryota; kingdom Metazoa; phylum Chordata; class Mammalia; order Primates; family Cercopithecidae; genus Macaca; species Macaca mulatta. The sequence goes on along the minus strand of NC_133407.1, from coordinate 174,371,413 downwards.
TGGCCAGTCATAGTCCTTAAGCAGGCTCTTTGTTAGTCACATTCCAGACAAAAACAATGACAATCAAATCAAGTCTACCCTGATGTCAGCCAAAAATCCTAAAATGACCAAAAAGTTTATTTGAAATATGTACATATACCCACAAGAAGATCTTTATCATTCTTTTTTTTACTAAATATATTCTTTAATTACTTTATTATTTAAAGATTTTTTAATACACCATAATTTATGATGAGCTTGTCCTACAGATGCATTGCCATCTCTGCATCTTGTGCTTCGTGAGGCAGATCTTCCAGGAGGGTAGCTGATAAGCTAAGATCTGAAGATACACTTAGAAAAAAAAGCAAGAAGCAGAACACTGCATAAAATGAGTTATAATTTATAGAAGAAAGAAACCCACAACACATTTTAAATGTAAATATACATCACCATAAAATTTTATTATTCCAGCCTGGTCACGTAACAAAACCATATATCTACAAAAAAATACAAAAATTAGCTGGGCGTGGTGGTGCATTCCTGTAGTCCCAGCTTTTTAGGGAGGCTGAGGTGGGAGGATCACCTGAACCCAGGAGGTCAAGGCTACAGTGAGCCATGACTGCATCACTGTACTCCAGCCTGGGCGACAGAGTGAAACCCTGTTTCAAAAAAAGAGAGAGAGAGAGACAGAGAGAGAAGAAAGTAAGGAAGAAGGAAGGGAAGGGAAGGGAAGGGAAAGGGAGGGGAGGGGAAGGGAAGGTGGGGGAGAAAAGGGAAGGAGAGAGGGAAAGAAGGAAAGAAAGGAAAAAGAAAAAGAAAGAAGGAAAGGAAGAAAGAAAGAAATTTTAGAATATTGAGGTCAAAGAGAGGAAGTCATAGTTAAGGATCAGGAATCAGAACAGCTTTAGACCTCTCCACAGCAATATGGAAGCAGGAACATAATGAAATAATGCCTTTACCAATCTGAAGACGAATTGTTTTTCTTTCAGAATTCGATATCCAATCAAATTATTAATCAGTGTGAGGATAGAATACAGATATTTTCAGACATGCAATTTCTCAAAAAAAAAAAAATACTTCTCAGAAAGCTCTTTTCCAAAAAGCTATAGATACGCTTGATTAAAATACAGTTATGAACCAAGAAAGAGGAAGACATGTACTACCAAAAGTCAGGGGATCAAAACCAGGAGCAAGAGAAGGTAAAGATAAACAGAAATCCTGGATAAGAGGAGAGGACAAGGCCGGGCACAGTGGTTCACGCCTGTAATCCCAGCACTTTGGGAAGCCAAGGCAGGAGGATCACTTGAGTCCAGGAGTTCGAGACCAGCCTAGGCAACATGGCAAAAACCCATCTCCACAAAAAAACAAAAACAAAAAATGTTAGCCGGGCATGGTGGTGCTTTCCTGTAGTCCCAGCGACTCGGGAGCCTGAGGCAGAGGTATTGCTTGAGCCCAGGTGATCGATGCTGCAGGGAACCATGATCTTACCACCGTACTCCCACGTGGGCGACAGAGCAAGACCCTGTCTCAAAAAAAAAAAAAAAAGAAAAAAGAAAAGAAAAGAAAAAGAAGGGAAAAGAAAAGGAAAGGAGAGGGCAAACACTCCTGTGTGGGGCAGGTTGGAAGACTCTGGGAGACACTTAAGCAAAGATCATAGTGACGGACTCTCTAAGGTGAGTGAGCATATTTAGAGGCTCAGGCAAACTGACAGAAGGCTTGAGGTTGACATTTATGGTGTGCTATTATGTAGGCAGATGCTCTTCTAAGACACTTTGCATAGGAAACTTATGCAATAGATGTATTTATTGTACTTATTTTACAGAAAAGGAAAGAAGAGCAGAGCAGATTAACTAGATAGTCCAAGATCACGCATCACAGGGCTCAAAGCCAGGCAATCTGACTTCAGAAACCTTTTATTTTTATTTTCATATTTTTCTCTTCATTTCCACAGGTATCAACAGAGACTTCCAGAAAGCATCATTTTATACTGACTCCCCACAGAAATAGAAATGTTACCAATTAAGAAAAAGAAAAATTTAACTTCAGGAAAAGCAGAAAATTGTGTAAGAAAGGAAAAATAACTACAGTTGTCTACATGGTGGTGTTGTAAATGGCATTTTCAGAGTCATAATAACATAAATATTAAATAATAACCTAACTAATACACAGTGATGTTTAAAATATTGAGGCTGGGTGCGGTGGCTCATGCCTGTAATTCCAGCACTTTGGGAGGCCAAGGCGGGTGGATCATTCGGGGTCAGGAGTTCGAGACCAGCCTGGCCAACATGGAGAAACCCTGTCTCTACTGAAAATACAAAAATTAGCAGACCATGGTGGCGCATGCCTGTAGTCCCAGCTACTCGGGAGACTGAGGCAGGAGAATCACTTGAACCCAGGAGGCGGACCTTGCAGTGAGTTGAGATTTCACCGCTGCACTCCAGCCTGAGCAACAAAGTGAGACTCTGTCTCAAAAAAAAAGAAAAGAAAAGAAGAAGAAAAAAGAAAAGAGAAAAGAAAATGAAAGAAAAGAGAAAAGAAAAGAAAAGGAAAAAGAAAAAGAAAAAGGAGAAAAGAAAAGGCAAGCACATAACAGCAGGGGGAGCTGTCAGACTGCCACGTGGAACTGACAACCTCCCCAGCACGGTGCAGAGTTCCGGAGCAAAGATTAAAGGAATTTCACAGTGGAGAGGACTGGGCAGGCCATTGTTCCACCACCTAGCTCAGACATTTGGAAAAGAGAAGGCCCTTGGTCTGAATATCTAGCTGGAGGCTATCAACTCACCACTTCTGGAAGCTGGGCAGCCAGCCCTTTGTTCGTTTTTAAAAATTGATACATAATAATTGTACATATTTATGTGGTGCATGTGATATTTTGATATATGCATGAACTATGGAATGACCAAATTAGGGTAATTAAGATATCCACCACCTTAAACATGTATCATTCTTTTGTGTTGGAAACATTCCAAATCTTCTATATTCCACAATATACAATAAGCTATCGTTAACTATTGTCACCCTTCCATGCTATCAAACCTAGGACTTATCCCTTCTAACTGTATTTTTATACCCGTTGACCTATGTCCCCTCATGCCCCACACCTGACATTTCTTAAAAGAAGACATACAAATGGCCAACAGGTATATTAAAAATGCTCAACATCACTAATTAAGAAAATGCAAATCAAAGCCACAAGTAGATATCATCTCACCCCAGTTAAAATGGCTATCATCAAAACGACAAAAAACTAACATATGCTGGAGAGGATGTGGAAGAAGGGGGATGCTGGTATACTGTGGGTAGAAATGAAAACTAGTGAAACTTTTCTTGAAGGGAGACTTGAAGTGTGTCTCTTAGTATTGGCCATGATATATTTTTGCTGTTAAATTTACATCCACGGTGCACATGTATTCATGCACTGCTTGCTGTTTATTTTCCATTTACCTACTTCAACTTTTATGGTCTTATTATTTTAAAATTAATAAATTACTTTAAAATTATTTTATTATTAAATTCAATACAACATCTGTGCTCATTTTAAACAAATATAAAGGGATACAATGAAACCTAAGTTCCTAGGTCAGACTGCAGTTGCCCAAGATTCCCTTTCCAGAGGAACCACAATGATCATTTCTTGCATATCCTTCCAGAGATAGCTATTAATTAATAAGCATGAAGTATTTAGAACATCCCCTAGCTCGAGGCAAAGACCATACAAGTGTCTGTTGTTAGTAACAATAATAATATTGGGGGGGCAGGCACGGTGGCTCACGCCTGTAATCCCAGCACTTCGGGAGGCCAAGGCAGGTGGATCACCTGAGGTCAGGAGTTCGAGACCAGCCTGACCAACATGGAGAAACCCCGTCTCTACTAAAAATACAAAAAAATTAGCTGGGCATGGTGGTGCATGCCTGTAATCTCAGCTACTCGGGAGGCTGAGGCAGGAGAATCGCTTGAACCTGGGAAGCGGAGGTTGTGGTGAGCCAAGATCGCACCATTGCACTCCAGCCTGGGCAACAAGAGTGAAACTCGGTCTCAAAAAAAAAAAAAATAGTATTGGAGGTGGAGGTGTTAGCAGCAGCAAGGCAGTGGTAACAGTAGTAGCAATAGCATTAGTAGTTAGTTGCCTATATCTACCTTAATCTTTTTAAATGGCTGCATGGTATTATAACGGTGTAATATAATTTTTAAAACTCTGCCCTACAGAAGGGACAATGAATAACAAAAAGCTGCTATCATTACCATAGTCTCCTAAACTAATATAAAAGACAAATACATAAATTAGATGTGTCAAAAACAAATTATCTAGAAAACTCTTCATGCCCTGAATTACAGCACTAAAGGGAGAAGTGGGAAGACTTGTGCTAATTTGATGTTGAGTGTGGAGGAGTGGTAGGAGTCATAATTATTCAGTCTCATCTAGTCAAATGTAAGTACTAGAAACTTACACATAACACAGTGTAAGGTGGCATTTCAACTGGCATATGCAAATGTGTTTATTGGCAGAGATTTCACAGACAGGGCCATTAACAAAACAGATTTCTAATTAAATCAGTTTCACGGGTAACTACTGAAAGCCTATCCTCAAAAGATGGGGTCGTGCCCATAGCCTCAATATTACCTTTGTATAGTACACACCAAGTTGCAGAGGCATATTAATTTCAGCAACTTCTCTCACACTCAGATATTCTCACTTTATAGTAGCGTAGCGTTTATAGAGAAATAACTCTGGGTCCACATTGCCTGGGTGTTTGAATTGTGGATCTGCCATTTATAGCTGGGTGACCTGGGGTAAATTACTTAACTTTTCTGAGCTTCCTCTTCCTTGTCAGTAAAATAGAAGTTATAATAATACCATCTCATAGAGTGACTATCAAATGAGTTAATGTATGTGAAGGACTATATGAGTGTTTGTTTCTATTAGCAATGGTGTATCTTTTTTATTATATGTATCTCATTTTCAAACTTAATCCAGTTCTTGTCATTGAACATTTTAATGCTCAGTTGTGCCTTAAATAATTTCATTTGAAAGGAAACTATATCCAGATATTAAATCTCTAGTGATTTATGAAGCCACAAGACTGAACCTGAAACCCAAAGTCATTCCATCAACAAGAAAGTTTTAGCCTTGGCATATTTGGCAACAGAGCTGAAGAATATGGCCCTAGGAAAGGCTTTTGTAGTAGACCAGACATGAGAAACACTTGAAAGCAGGACACAGCATTTCCCAGAGGAAATCAGACCAGTGGTACTTTAGAAATGATTAATAATGTTAATGAGTATTTAGCATTCTTGGAAGCATAGCTTAATTGACTACACAGTCCTAGGGGACTAACAGAATGAAGTGTAAGAATGGAATCTTGGCTCTACTTGAGCCAATTTTTCAAGCCAAGAAAATTAAACAAGGGTAGGAATCCATGTGTCTGAATAGTTCTACATAAAAAGTCATCAAGAGACATCAGGTCATAGTAGGATTAGGAAGGGAAAAAAACATGATTAATTTACATTAGGGTTGTACCATTGCTTTAAGCGTCCTGTCCTTACTTGTGGATAGAAATTTGGAATAGAAAAAGTATGCTATCCTTAAATTTCAGGTAGCTTACATTAACTGAAAGCTACTTGCCCTGCTTTCAGGGGGTATTCCTGAAATAGAATTATTTATGGTGGAGAAAATTGTACTTTAAGGTAGAAATAGCTGAGGGAACCACAGACCCATGTGGTTTTTGGAAAAGAAAGCCCTAATTCCTTAGATGCATTATTAAAATTATCAGTGAAGGGGTAATTGGACCCACAGACTCCTTTTGTAGAATTCACTAAGGAACATGAATTAAAGATATTAGCATCTTGGTTGGATGCCAAAAAATATAACAGTAGAAATAAAGCCTTGAGGAAACACTCTTTTTTTTTTTTTTTTTTTTTTGAGATAGAGTCTCACTCTTGTTGTTCAGGCTAGAATGCAATGGCACGATCTCGGCTCACTGCAACCTCCACCTCCCAAGTTCAAGAGATTCTCCTGCCTCAGCCTCCCCAGTAACTGGGATTACAGGTGCCTGCCACCACCCCCAGCTAATTTTTGTACTTTTAGTAGAGGCAGGGTTTCACCATGTTGGCCAGGCTGGTCTTGAACTCCTGACTTCAGGTGATCCGCCCACCTTGGCCTCCCAAAGTGCTAGGATTACAGGCATGAGCCACCGTACAAGGCCAAAACACTCTTATTAAAAAGACAAATAAGACAAATTTTGTCTTATTGAAAGACAAAATGATACTTCTAATGTAAAGTTAAATTGCGACAAAAGGCATACATGATAATTTAGAAAACAAGAAGTGTAGCTCTCAACTCTCCTCTGGGAGGGCTTTGCCATTTGATCCTTTTATGGGATATGGGGCAGGGAAAGGTGAGTGAGAGGACAGGCAAGGTGGGAAGAAGAGCTGGAAGTAAAGCCTAGACGTGAATGAGAACAAGTTCACCAGTGTCAGCAGGAGCAGAGATTTTGCGCTGGGAAATCTGAAAAAAAGAATAGCACATTAAGAATAGACATGAACTTCCTATGAAGACATTGTCAGAAAGCCATGAAGAGGTTTCAAGTAGGAGAGTTGAATGAGGTAAATGCTCAAGATTATTTATTTGACAGTCAGGACATTTCGGAGGAAATTACTACTGGAGAGATGAGATGAAGTGCTGTCTCAGTTCCTGCCATCAGCCCTTCATAACTTTTCAAGGTTCCTAGCTTACCTTGGTGTAGTTTGTCTTTCCTTTTCTACACATTCCACTGAGAACTACTGAGAATCACAATAATAGCTACCATTTATTAAGGATCTGTTTTCTGCAAGTTTTATAAACACTCTCACAAAACAACAGCCCAATCTGATAAGAACCACCACTGCTCTTTCACTGAGGAGGAAACAGGCTGAGGGAGGGTGAGGAGCGCCCCTGCTTTCTCATAGCTGGGAAGTGATAAAGCCAGGACTTGACGATGGCTCTGTTTAACTACAACATCAGTATTCTCTTCACTATACTTTTAAAATAAGGGAGGCTGAGGCTGGTCATGGTGGCTCGCACCTGTAATCCCAGCATTTTGGGAGGCCGAGGCAGGCGGATCACAAGGTTAGGAGTTTGAGACCAGCCTGATCAATATGATGAAACCCCGTCTCTACTAAAAATACAAAAATTAGCCAGGCGTGGTGGCATGAGCCTGTAATCCCAGGTACTCTGGAGGCTGAGGCAGGAGAATCGCTTGAACCCGGGAGGTGGAGGTTGCAGTGAGCCGAGATTGCTCCATTGCACTCCAGCCTGGGCAACAAGAGTGAAACTCTGTCTCAAAAAAAAAAAGAAAACATAAATAAATAAAACTTAAAAATAAAATAATAAAATAAAATAAGAGAGGCTGAAGGAAAAAGGAGTAACAGTTTTGTCTTTCTGGAATTTAGTAACCTGTGGGAATTCTATGAACTGCTACATTTCATTGCTCAGCTTCATGATACCTCCTTCTTTCACTGTTAGTCGTATCTGTCGGGAAAAAAGAAGACTGAGAAATCCAGCCCCTCTTAAACACCACCCATGCTTTTTATGTGTGAGCCATTTACTCATTCATTGAAGAAGTATTGATTGAATATCTACTATCTGCTAAGCATGCTTGATCTTAAACCAATAGCAAAGCTGGAAAAGACTCTTGAGATGTCCCGGTGAAACACATTTAAATGCAGTGACAGAAACGAATAAATAGATAAATGCAGCAAGTAGACAACTGTATGTTTCATTACCTCATATATATTGTTTCATTTGAAAGACAAGTCCAACTTTAAAATACAGGAATAAATCTTAACTTTATGGAATTGTGGTTACAGTTAGAGATTCAGAAAATACATTTTACTAACATAAAAGTGTCTGAGGATTTTTTAGAAAGCCTCCTTTAAAAAAAATCTAAAATCACTTTCAAGAAATGTTATACAATTTATGGTCTGGTGTGGTGGCTCATGCCTGTAATCCCAGCACTTTGGGAGGCCAAGATGGGAGGATCATTTGAGGCCAGGAGTTTGAGACTAGCCTGGTCAACATAGCAAGACCCCATCTCTAAAAAAAAAAAAAAAAAAAGAAGTGTTCTACAATTTATGGTATTGGCCATAGAGTCACTAATCTACCTCCATACGATAGACAATAAACAGCAGAAGGTCAGCATATTTCCAAACTGTTAATCTCCTTTTCTGACTAGTGCATGCTTAGTATTTATTTATTTATTTATTTATTTATTTTGAGATGGAATCTCACTCTGTAGCTCAGGCAAGAGCGCATTGGCATGGTCTTGGCTCACTGCGACCTCTGCCTGCTGGGTTCAAATGATTCTCCTGACTCAGCCTCCTGAGTAGCTGGGATTACAGATATAAGCCACCACGCCCAGCTCATTTTTGTATTTTTAGTAGAGACAGGGTTTCGCCATGTTGGCCAGGCTGGTCCCAAACTCCTGACCTCAGGTGATCCACCTGCCTCAGCCTCCCAAAGTGCTAGGATTGCAGGAATAAGCCACTGCGTTCAACCACTTAATATTATAGATTAATAATATCACAACTCTGATACCATACTTATCTGTGGATCAATAATTTTTTTTTTTTTTTTAGTTACCTGTTAGTTCATTTGTAACACTTCAAAAAACAGACCACATGGCACTTTACTTTCTTTCTCCTGATTTCCAGGAGATCCTGAATTGAAGCTACACTGGGGAGGGATCTAAGTCATATTTGAAAGGGGATGCATACACATATTTGCATGCATACACATAAAACATCTCTAGAAGGCCATGTAGGAGACTCTTGACATTAATTCTCTTGGAGGAAGAGACCAGGTGGATAAGAGATACAGGTGGGAGGTTTTTCACCCTTTGGTAACTTAAGTTTTGATCTGTGTGAATGAATTCTTTACTCAAAAAATAAAAAGAAAGATAAATCATATTTGTTGCACCTATTCTCAGTTCCAGATTAGTCTCTTGGTAAAACAGTGTATTAGTTCATTTTGCATTGCTATAAGGGAGTATCTGAGACTGGATAATTTATAAAGAAACGAGGTTTATTTAGCTCACAGTTCTGCAGGCTGTACAAGCATGGCACCAGCATCTGCTCAGCTTCTGGCGTGGCGTCACCAGGCGAAGCTTACAATCATGGTGGAAAGCAAATGAGGGGCCAGAGTATCAGAAGGTGAGAGGGAGCAAGAGAGAGAGGGAGGAGGTTCCAGCCTCTTTTAAACACTTAGATCTTGTGTGGATTCATAGAGTGGGAACTCACTCATTACCGCAAGGACAGTCCCAAGCCCTTCATGAGGGATACGCCCCCCTGACCCAAACACCTCCCATTAGGACCACCTCCAACATAGGAGTTCACATTTCAACATCAGATCTGGAGAGGGGAAAACATCCAAACCATATCAAACAGCCTTTGACTTTGGATAATAGTAGTATGAACGTTCCTTTGTCTAGACTCAACAGTCTTATTTTGATTACACAAAATAATTGTAGTTTATATGAATAAATAAAAATCCAGAGTTTAACCAATGAAAGCAAAGAAATGGACATTTACAACATTGTACTAGATATCAATGCACATGAGTTCTGTGTGGTAGATAATGTCAGTTTATTCACATCACTCTAACTCCCTCCCTTGGGTAGCCACCTCCCTCTCTGACTCTGTGCTTGCCTGTGGGACTAGATTTGGTCAGTTGGACAATACACATGTTGACTCAAGTAGAGGGTTGAAAAATGCATGTGCATTGAGACTTGCCTTCTCTTGCTGCAGGGAACTCTGGCCACCATGGGAAAGAGCTTGGGCTAGTCTGCTTGGTCACGAAACTTATGTGGCCGTTGCCTAGCGGACATGGAACCAACCTTCGTATCTACAAATGAGGTTCCCCCTTGACCACCTAGCCTGTTATGTCCAGCATATGAGTGAGGCCATCCTGAATCACCAACCCCATCCTAAACAGCCAACTATTCAGGGATTGTTTTAAATAGCTCTGTTGGCCGGGCGCGGTGGCTCAAGCCTGTAATCCCAGCACTTTGGGAGGCCGAGGCGGGTGGATCACGAGGTCAGGAGATCGAGACTATCCTGGCTAACATGGTGAAACCCCGTCTCTACTAAAAATACAAAAAACTAGCCGGGTGTGGTGGCGGGCGCCTGTAGTTCCAGCTACTTGGGAGGCTGCGGCGGGAGAATGGTGTGAACCCGGGAGGCGGAGCTTGCAGTGAGCCGAGATCACGCCACTGCACTCCAGCCTGGGAGACACAGCAAGACTCCGTCTCAAAAAAAAAAAATAAAAAAATAAATAAATAAATAAATAGCTCTGTTTTGGGGTGGTTCATTAGGCAGCAAAAGCAAACTAATAAAGTCTGCAATATGCGTAAAGATTCATTTAGAAAATACAGCTAAGCAAATCTTAGAGATACTTTAGAAGTTTCTCTTTCACTTAATATGGGGCAGATAGCTTTCCTATCTGTAGAATTACCTCAGTGTTTTAAATGGTCTCATTATATTCCGTGGTAACATGATTTAACATTCACTACTTGATGTATATTGGTTTTATAATTTAAGAGGAATAATACTGCGTTAAATTTCCCTTAAACCAAAAGCATCCTATATTAAGTTCCTTTTCAGGATAATGAGTGCTAACAATAATTAGCTCACTGCCAGCCCCCCAGTAGGCTCAGTTATGTCTGAATTTCTGGATCACATTTGCACGCAACATATTCTCCATACTTCATCAAACTCCTAGCTCTTAAGTTGACTTATTAAAGTTTGTTTCCTCTTACATCCTTACATCGTACCAGGCCCTTTTTCACTCCAAAATTGCTCCCATCATTTCCAAAATGGACATATATTCAGGATTCAACTTCAATATTAAGGATTCAATCAAATAGCCAAATTTTGGGCACTGAGCCTTATGATAGCTATAGAACCTAAAAAAGCCATTTCCACATGAAACATCCACCCACACCAATGTCATCAATTTATTTCCTTGTTTGTTAAACAAGAAAGAACAAGAACAGATGACTCACCTACATGTCATTACTTCTTCAACGGATGATGTAGGTTTATCAGTTCTGAACAGAATTTATAGGTGAAAGGAAAGAGAAATTTTCCTTAATTCCAATCTTGCCTCATGTTAAGGGGATATATATCCTGTTTATTTGTATGACAGTTAAACATTATGTCTTATATCTTACATAAAACTAAATAAAGTGTAGCTGCCCAACTTAAAGGGGCCTGTTTCTTGGCCACTGAGAAGTAGCTTAAACTTTGCTTGATCAGATGGTGCCAGAGAATGTGAAAATATAAATTTTTAGAATTCTTTTTCTCTTTTAACATGTTCCTCTACTTCTAGAAATTCAGCTTCATCGTCATGAGGCCGTGTGTCACTTTGGAGGAGACAGCGCCTAAATTCATCTCTCTTCTAAGAAAAAAGGAAATGAAGCAGCACAGAAGAAAACTTCTGTTTGCCCCCTCATGTAACACTATATGCAAGAAAATTTTAATTTGAGGGACTGCTGATTTATTTTTACTTCAGAGCCAAAAAGCACAAGAGTTACATCTTTTTTAAATGACATGTGGAGAAAATCAAGCATTCTGAATCATTTTCTTTTAAAGTCTCTTCTGGAGACTTTAAACCAACTCTCAAAGTAGCAACACTTTCTGGTGGATCCTGAAGTTCAGAATCCTATACAGATCATTACTTTTCTCCTCTGGGCTCTGCACAATGGAAGACTGTGAAGAGGAGTATGTGAGGACAAAGACATAGCTGTCACTGGGACCCAACTGTGGTCAAACAGACCTAGAGTTTATTTAGTTGAAGGTTTACCAACCAGAAAAGGCTCTTGGTGGTTGATACCAATTTTGTTTTTTGCTTATCTGCTTGATTGGAGGTTTTTAATCAACCTCAGGGGCCTATAAGACAATTTTGCTAAAAGTTTTGCTAAAGAAGAGTAGAGTTGGCCAGGCATGGTGGCTCACGCCTGTAATCCCAGCACTTTGGGAGGCCGAGGCAGGCAGATCACCTGAGGTCAGGAGTTCGAGACCAGCCTGACCAACATGGAGAAATCCTGTCTCTACTAAAAATACAAAATTAGTCGGGCATGGTGGCACATGCTGGTAATCCCAGCTACCTGGGAGGCTGAGGCAGGAGAATTGCTTGAATCCGGGGACGGAGGTTGTGGTGAGCCAAGATCACACCATTGCACTCCAGCCTGGGTAACAAGAGCAAAACTCCATCTCAAAAAAAAAAAAAAAAAAAAAAAGCAGAGTTAGAGAGGTTATTTCATGAAGCCCTTTTTCTGGAAAGTGGCAGTTAAATAAGGAAACCCTCCTGAAAGCTCTGAGAGCTCTGAGCAGTGTCACTCCACCTGAGAGTGGAGGGTGGGGAAGGAAGAGTCAACATAATAAGGGAAGGAATTCCTCTCTTAGTCTTTACTCAGGCAACTCATTCGACACCACCTTATAAATGATGCCCTTTTCTACATCTTCAACAACTGATATGGACTGAATGATTGTGTCCCTCCAAAGTTCACATGCTGAAATCTAATCCTCAATGTGATGGAAGCCCCACCTCCAGAACTAATCCTCATTCTGAAGGTGGGGCCTTTGGGAGGTAATTAGGTCATGAGGGTGAAGCCCTCATGATTGGGATTAGTGCCCTTATAAGAAGAGGCTGGAGGCTGGGTGTGGTGGCTCACGCCTGTAATCCCAGCACTTTGGGAGGCCGAGGCAGGCAGATTACCAGGTCAGGAGATCGAGACCATCCTGGTTAACACAATGAAACCCCATCTCTATTAAAGAATACAAAAAATTAGCCAGGCGTAGTGGCGAGCACCTATAGTCCCAGCTACTTGGGAGGCTGAGGCAGGAGAATGGCGTGAACCCAGGGGGCGGAGGTTGCAGTGAGCCGAGATTGCGCCACTGCACTCCAGCCTGGGTGACAGAGCGAGACTCCATCTCAAAAAAAAAAAAAAAAAAGAAGAGGCTGGAGAGCTAGCTCACTCTCTTTCTACTATGTGAAGATAAAAGAAGTTGGCTGTCTGCAACCTGGAAGAGGGTCCTGACCCCATGCTGGGGCCCTCATCTCAAACTTCCAGCCTCTGGAACTGTGAGAAATAAATTTCTGTTGTTTATAAGCCACCCAGACTACAGTACTTTGTTATAGTCACTTGAATAGATTATGGCAAACATATTTTCAATTGATCATAATTCCAACTTCTTATTTCTAAGTGATATTCTGTCTCCTATGCTCACCTGCATCTAAAATACAAGGAATTCCTTTTTTTCTGTTTTTGAGATGGAGTCTTGCTCTGTTGTGCAGGCTAGAGTACAGTGGCGCAGTCTCAGCTCACTGCAACCTCCGACTCCTGGGTTCAAGCGATTCTCCTGCCTCAGCCTCACAAGTAGCTGGGATTGCAGGCATGCACCACCACGCCTGGCTAATTTTTGTATTTTTAGTAGACACAGGATTTCACCATGTTGGCCAGACTGGTCTCCAACTCCTGACGTCAGGTGATCCACCCGCCTCAGTCTCCCAAAGTGCTAGCATTAGAGGCATGAGCCACTGCGCCCAGCTGAAACACAAGGATCTTTAGGACTTTTGCCTAAAATTAAACCTTTTCTCTGTATATTCCCTCTAAGCAACCTCATCCATTACAAAGGTGTCAGCTACCAGTACTTGCTGGTATATGTAGAAGGTTCTCTAAGAGAATTTTTCTGAGCCCCAGACCAAATTACATCAAGTAGATCTAAACTTAAACCAGTAACTTTCTCACCAAATCTGACTTTCTGTTTCTATTTCCTATCTCCTGAGTGGTAACACCAACTACCTACATCACTTAAGCCAGAAAAGCCTAGAATAAGGCCACATTCGCCTTCAACAACATACCCAATATTTCAGAAGTCCAGTGATTTCTTTTTTTATCTTCTCAAGTTTTCTTGTTTGTCACATTTTTATCTCCTCTACTACTGCCATAGTTTAGTCCCAAAATTATTCCTCACTTGGATTTCCAACATAACCTCCTAAGTGATTTTCTTTTATCTCTTCCTAGTCTACTCTTGGATATAAATCAAGTCCACTCCTTGTAATCACCAAACCCTGCAGTACTTGTAGCCAAATTTCATCATCACGCATACATAGCAGTTCTTCAAAAGCTCAATGGACCCCTGAAATTTTATACAAGAGTATGTATAAATCATAAAATTAAAAATCAGTACACACATAAAAACTATGATCTTTTTCACTCTTCCACTACCACTATGTATCAGGTTCTAGTCTTATTAGAGTTGCTGAAATGAACTGAAATGAACATATTTCTTTCTTTTTTTTTTTTTTGAGACGCAGTCTCGCTCTGTTGCCCAGGCTGGAGTGCAGGGGCGCAAGCGCCACTCACTGCAAGCTCCATTTCCCAGGTTCAAGCGATTCTCCTGCCTCAGCCTAGAAGTAGCTGGGACTACAGGCGCCCACCACCATGCCTGGCTAAATTTTGTATTTTTAGTAGAGACGTGGTTTCTCCATGTTGGCCAGGCTGATCTTGAACTCCTGACCTCAGGTGATCCACCCGCCTCTGCCTCCCAAAGTGCTGGGATTAGAGGCTTGAGCCACCACGCCCAGCCAAACACATTTCTCTCATTTTTATGCTTTGTGTGCACAGTTCCCTGTAACAAAATACCCTCAACTTCTTATCCAAAACACTACTTAGTTCCAGGACGTCCCGTTTGGGATATTTTCGTTCTTATTCTGGTACTCGAAGAACAGCCTGATACCTTCTGCGGATTCTCATATCACCTATGGCTGTCGTATTATACAAGTCGAATATCCCTTACTTGAAATCCTTGGGACAATTAGTGTTTCTGATTTCAGATTTTTTTTTCTGATTTTGGAATATTTGTATTATATACTTACTGGTTGAGCATCCCTAATCCAAAAATTTTAATCTAAAATGCTCCAATGAGCATTTCTTTCTTTCCTTCTCTCTTTTTGTTTTTTGTTTTTTGTTTTTTGTTTTTGGTAAGACAAAGTCTCCCTCCGTCGCGCAGGCTGGATGCAGTGGCACAATCTCGGCTCACTGCAAGCTCCGCCTCCCGGGTTTATGCCATTCTCCTGCCTCAGCCTCCCGAGTAACTGGAACTACAGGCGCCCACCACCATGCCCAGCTGTTTTTTGTATTTTTAGTAGAGAACGGGGTTTCACTGTGTTAGCCAGGATGGTTTTGATCTCCTGACCTCGTGATCCTCCCGCCTCGGCCTCCCAAAGTGCTGGGATTACAGGCGTGAGCCACTGTGCCCGGCCATCCAATGAGCATTTCTTTTCAACATTATGTTGGTGCCCAAAAAGTTTAATATTTTGGAAGCATTTCAGATTTCATGTTTTTGGAATAGGGATACTCCACTGTATAAATCCTCCAAGACTGAGTTGTCTGAAGACAAGGATTTTATCTTGGTGTGAAAGATAAAATAATAGCCTCCCAAAGATGTCTCATGTCTTAATCTCTGGAGCTGTGAATATGTTACCCTGCGTGACAAAATAAACTTTGCCAATGTGACTAACAGAGGCTGGAGTGAGGCAAGGAAGGGGTCATACACCAAGGAATGAAGGCAGTGTCTAGAAGCTTGAAAAGGCACAAAAACACATGCTCCCTTAGAGCCTCAAGAAGCCTGTTGATGCCTTAAATTTAGAACTTTTGTCCTCCACCTGTAATCGCAGCACTTTGGGAGGCTGAGGCGTGTGGATCACGAGGTCAGGAGTTCAAGACCAGCCTGGCCAACATGGTGAAACCCCGTCTCCACTAAAAGTACAAAAAAAATTAGCCTGGCATGGTGGTGGGCACCTGTAATCCCAGCTACTTAGCAGGCTGAGGTAGAGAACTGCTTGAACCTGGGAGGCAGAGGTTGCAGTGAGCCAAGATTGCGCCACTGTACTCCAGCCTGGGTGACAGAGTGAGACTCTGTCTCAAAAAAAAAAACAAAAACAAACAACAAAAAAAACCTTTGATCCTCTAGAACTGTAAAATAAATCTGTCTTAAATCACTACGTTTGTGGCATCAGTAGTAAAATTAATATGCTTAACAACCTTTTTTTTTTTTTTTTTTTTTTTTGAGGCGGAGTCTCGCTCTGTCACCCAGCCTGGAGTGCAGTGGCGCGATCTCGGCTCACTGCAAGCTCCGCCTCCCGGGTTCCCGCCATTCTCCTGCCTCAGCCTCCCGAGTAGCTGGGACTACAGGCGCCGCCACCACGCCCGGCTAATTTTTTTTTTTTTTTGTATTTTTAGTGGAGACGGGGTTTCATTGTGTTAGCCAGGATGGTCTCGATCTCCTGACCTCGTGATCCGCCCGTCTCAGCCTCCCAAAGTGCTGGGATTACAGGCTTGAGCCACCGCGCCCGGCCAACAACCTTTTTCTTCTAGAACCAACTAGAGTACTAAATTTAGAATAAGTAAACAACCTTGGTCTGGGAGAATTTTTCTGTAAAGCTAAATGTGGCTAAATTTTGACCCATGTCAGTTATTTACTTTATGCCTAAACTTGGCCAACTGTGGTAGCTCACGCCTATAATCCCAGCACTTTGGGATGCCTAGGTGGGGGGTCACCTGAGGTACGGAGTTTGAGACCAGCCTGGCCAACATGCTGAAACTCTGTCTCTACTAAAAATACAAAAATTAGCCAGGTGTGGTGGTGCATGCCTGGAATCCCAGATACTTGGGAGGCTGAGGCACGAAAATCGCTTGAACTCTGGAGGTGGAGGTTGCAGTGAGCCGAGATCCCGCCATTGCAGTCCAGCCTGGGCGACAGAGTGAGACTCTGTCTCAAAAAAAAAAAAAAAAAAAGAAGCCTAAACTCAGTAGCCACTTAAGTGATTGATAATTTTATCAAACAGTCATCTACTTTTTTCTAATTAATAACAATCTATTCTTGACCCTCTTGGGAGGCAGGAGAGCATTAAGAATGGATTAAGAAAATTGGTGGGGCCGGGCGCGGTGGCTCAAGCCTGTAATCCCAGCACTTTGGGAGGCCGAGACGGGCGGATCACAAGGTCAGAAGGTCGAGACCATCCTGGCTAACACGGTGAAACCCCGTCTCTACTAAAAAATACAAAAAAAACTAGCCGGGCGAGGTGGCGGGCGCCTGTAGTCCCAGCTACTCAGGAGGCTGAGACAGGAGAATGGCCCGAACCCGGGAGGCGGAGCTTGCAGTGAGCTGAGATCCGGCCACTGCACTCCAGCCTGGGCGACAGAGCGAGACTCCGTCTCAAAAAAAAAAAAAAAAAAAAAAGAAAGAAAATTGGTGGAGGCCGGGCGCGGTGGCTCACGCCTGTAATCCCAGCACTTTGGGAGGCCGAGACGGGTGGATCACAAGGTCAGGAGATCGAGACCATCCTGGCTAACACGGTGAAACTCCGTCTCTACTAAAAATACAAAAAATTAGCCAGGCGCTGTGGCGGGCGCCTGTAGTCCCAGCTACTCGGGAGGCTGAGGCAGGAGAATGGCGTGAACCCAGGAGGCGGAGCTTGCAGTGAGCCAAGATCGTGCCACTGCACTCCAGCCTGGGGGACAAAGCGAGACTCCGTCTCAAAAAAAAAAAAAAAGAACATTGGTGGACTGTGATTCTTTCTCTGAGAAATTGATATTTAAGGTCTGAACTACAAATAACTTTTAACTAAGCAAAAAGGTTAGGAAGATTCCTTTCCTAACCCTTTTCCTAATATAAAGATTCTTTTATATTAACTCAGCCATTGGAAGTAAAGAGAAGGCTGGTTAATACAAAGGAATAAAAAGAAAGCCAGTTTAGCTGAAGGCCGGAGAGCAAAGAATAGACAGGATGAGACACTGGAGATACAGGAGATGAAGACCAGGCCCTTAAAGGCCTTGTACGGGGGGGATCCCCTTGGCTGAGAACAATGGGAAAGCGTTGAAGGATTTTAGCAAGGGGTGGATTGGGATGGAGAATGACAAGACCAGATTCCACTTTTGAGAAGAGCCCTCTAGCTTTACTTTAAAATGTGAGTGTTGAATTAGGGCAGATGTGCACTGAAGTGAGGGGATCTGAGGAGTTGCTTCTTTGTAACTTCAGATTTTTTAATTGAATAAAATAAATGAGCTCAGGTTAAAAAAAATAAATTCTACCTCACCACACCTATGACTGACATTTCAATCAGTAGCCTAAGTAAAAGGACGCATGGATATGATACAATCTTATGAAGGTCCAAGTAGAACACACAGGTGGAAAGAGGGCAAATTCTTTCTCTTCTTGAGCTGGGACATCAATTTTTTTCTTGCCCTCTCGCCTTCCCGCTACCTTTTCCAGACTGGGAGTTACACCATCCATTCCCTTGGCTCTCCAGCCTGAGAATGGAGATTGAGTCACACCAGATATTCTGGTTCTTCAGCTGGCAGACAGCACACTGTGGGACTTCTTGGTCACCATTATTGTGTGAGCCAATTCCCATAATAAATCTCTTTTTGCATATTTACATATGTCCTATTGTTTCCCTGGGGAACCCTGACTAATACGTATAGTTATGTCAAAAACTGCATCCATTCAATCCTGGGAGCAAGTGGAGATGGTGATGATGGGAGTGTGCCTAAGAAGTGACAAAATGATAAAACACCTAGGAATAAATTTAACCAAAGAAGTTAAAGATATCTACGAGAAAAACTATAAAACACTGATGAAATAAATTGAAGAGAAGTGACAACATTAATGTTGGAAGAGGAGGGTAAATCACTATGCATTACGATAAACTTGATGTTTACACTGTTCATCACCAATTTTTTTTTTTTTTTTTTTTTTTTTTTGAGATGGAGTTTCGTTCTTTGTTGCCCAGGCTGGAAGGCAACGGTGCGATCTCAGCTCACGGAAACCCCTGGCTCCGAGGTTCAAGTGATTCTCCTGCCTCAGCCTCCCGAGTAGCTGGGATTACAGGCATGCAAAACCACAACTGGCTAATTTTGTATTTTTAGTAGAGCGGGGTTTCTCCATGTTGGTCAGGCTGGTCTTGAATTCCTGACCTCAGGTGATCTGCCCGCCTTGGCCTCCCAAAGTGCTGGGATTACAGGCGTAAGCCTCCGCACCCGGCCTTCATCACCATTTTTAAAAACTACATTATTTAAGGCCGGGTACGGTGGCTCACGCCTGTAATCCTAGCACTTTGGGAGGCCGAGGTGGGCGGACTACCTGTCGAGAGTTCAAAACCAGCCTAGCCAACATGGTGAAACCAGGTCTCTACTAAAATACAAAAATTAGCCAGGCATGGTGGTGGGCGCCAGTAATCCCAGCTACTTGGGCTAAGGCAGGAGAATCGCTTGAACCCAGGAGGCAGAGGTTGCAGTGAGCTGAGATCATGCCACTGCACTCCAGCCTGGACAACAGAGCGAGACTTCGTCTCAAAAGAAAAACAACAACAAAAAACAACAACAAAAAAACCCCACTATATTATCGATATTCTGGCTTATTTTACTGTCTTACTCCATTTATCCTAATCAATGTATTTACCAATTGATATGTCATTTTTCTGAATTTGATTAAATTAGTTGCTACAATATTCCCATGAAAAATTTTAGAACACGTTCTCATTATAAATCTATTAACCATTATTTAGTTTCAAATGTATTTTATTTAAAAATATAATTTAAAAAACCAGCCAGGTATGGTGGCTCACGCCTGTATTCCTAACACTGTGGGAAGCCAAGGAGGGAAGATCATTTGAGGCTAGGAGTCTGAGACCAGCCTTGGAAACACAAGTGAGACCCCATCAGTATAACAAAAAATACAAAAATTAGCTAGGTATGGTGGTGCATTCCTGTAGTCCTAGCTACTTGGGAGGCTGAGACAGGATTGTTTGAGCCCAGGAATTCAGGCTACAGTGAGCTATGACTACATCATTCCACTCCAGCCGGGGTGACAGAGCCAGACCCCATCTCTAAAAAATGAAATAGGCCTGGCACAGTGGCTCACACCTGTAATTCTAGCACTTTGGGAGGCTGAGGTGGGCAGATCACGAGATCAAGCATTGGAGACCAGCCTGACCAACATGGTGAAACCCTGTCTCTACTAAAAATACAAAAGTTAGCCAGGCGTGGTGGTGCATGTCTGTAATCCCAGCCACACAGGAGGCTGAGGCAGGAGAATTGCTTGAACCCAGTAGGCAGAGGTTGTAGTGAGCCGAGATTGCGCCACTGCACTCCAGCCTGGGTGACAGAGCAAGACTCTGTCCCAAAAAGACAAAAAAAAAAAAAAAGAAGTAAAATAAAATAACCAGTTACAAGATAAAGGAAGAAATAAATATCTATGTATATGTGTGCATATGTATTTACATACATACATATACATATCTATATACTGCAAAAAATTTTTTATGTAACAATTTACATAAATACATTCATAGAATACTTCTAAAAATCATAAATGACAATTAGAAAAACATAGGAAGGTATAACATGTTCTTGGAAGGAAGACTCCAAGACCTAAACATGTCAAATCTCTCCAAGTTTATCTATTATTTTGATGTTGACCCAATAAGAACTCCCAAAGAATTTTTTTTCTCCTGGGAGGTAACAATTTGATTTCAAAGTTTATATGTAAAAATGGACTAAGTAATAGCTGGGGAAGATATTTTTTTAAATAGAGCAGTAAAAGAAAATAGCCCTATTAGATACTTAAATTAATTATTCTTGTTATTATTATTATTTTGAGACAGAGTTTCGCTTTTGTTGCCCAGGCTGCAGTGCAATGGCGCGTTCTCGGCTCACCACGTGTTCTCTGCCTCCTGGGTTCAAGCGATTCTCCTGCCTCAGCCTCCCAAGTAGCGGGGATTACAGCCATGCGCCACCACCCCCGGCTAATTTTGTATTTTTAGTAGAGACGGGGTTTCTCCATGTCGGTCAGGCTGGCCATGAACTCCTGACCTCAGGTGATCTGCTCACCTCAGCTTCCCAAAGTGCTGGGATTACAGGCATAAGACACTGCACCCAGCCTAAAATTAATTACATATTTATATTAAAAGAATGCCAACGAATGAATATTCACACAAATCAACAGAACAGAATAGAAAGCCCAGATATAGACCCAAACACACAGATGCATTCTGAATATGATAAAAGTAGCATTTCAACTCGGAGTAGAAAAGAGGGATTATTTAAAATGCTGTTGGAGCAGGTGCAGTTGCTCACCCCTGTAATCCCAGCACTCTGGGAGGCCAAGGTGGGAGGAACACTTGAGCCCCAGGATGCAGTGAACTATGATCATGCCACTGCACTCCAGCCTGGTGACAGAGTGAGATCCTGTCTCTTAATAATATAAATGAAATAAATAAATGTTTTTAAATTATTTATTTATATAGTTTTGGGGTCATGACTTGGATATGAACCAAGAAGTCTCTGTTATAAAGCCTTCGCCCCAGTCACGATGCAGAGTGGGGGGACCTCATGGCCTAATCGCCCCTCAAAGGCCCCACCTCTTCATACAATCACATTGGCATCAATTTGGCAACACCTGAATTTTGGAAGGGACACGTTCAAACCTTAGCAACAATTAATGTTGCTGAGATCCTGGAAGAGAAAAAGTGCAGGTAAAAACTAAAGATATCTGAATAAAGTATGAACCGCAGATAATATATCAACATTGGTTCATTAATTGTAATAAATCTATCATACTAATGTAAGATGTTAATAAGGGAAATTGGGCACAGGGCATATGAAAACTCTGTACTATTTTCACAATATTTTTGTAAATCTAAAACTGCAATAAAAAAGTAAAGTTTATTTTAAAGGAAAAAATCTTATACAAATGTGCCATTTCCAATAATTAGAATAACAATGCATACAACTTTATTTTATACTCATTTGATGAGATTGTGAAGAAACAAGCCTTCTTTTTCTTTTTTTTTGAGACAGAGTCTTGCTCTGTCGCCCAAGCTGGAATGCAGTGGCGCAATCTCAGCTCATTGCAACCTCTGCCTCCCGGGTTCAAGTGATTCTCTTGCCTCAGCCTCCCGAGTAGCTGGGATTACAGGTGTGCACCACCACGCCTGGCTAATTTTTGCATTTTTAGTAGAGACAGGGTTTCATGATGTTGGTCAGGCTGGTCTCGAACTCCTGACCTCGTGATCCACCCACCTCGGCCTCCCAAAGTGCTGGAATTACAGGCGTGAGCCACCCTACCAGGCTAGAAATAGGCCTTCTTAATCATCATGGGATGCATAGGAATACACACTGAACTAACCTCTATGGAGGGCAATTTGGCAAAAATTTTTCTGTCTGTTGCTCGGGTTGGAGTGCAGTGGTATGATCATGGCTCACTATAGTGTCGACCTCCTGGGCACAAGTGGTCTTCCTGCCTCAGCCTCCCAAGTAGCTGGGACTACAGGCACACACTATCACGCCCGGCTAATTTTTTTATCTTTTGTAGAGATTGGGGTCTTGCTACATTGCCCAGGCTGATATTGAACCCTTGGCCTCAAGCAATGCTCCAACCCCAGCCTCTCAAAGTGTTGGGATTACAGGCGCGAGCCTCCACACCTAGCCATAAAAAGTTTCAATGACTGATATCTGTATTTTGCTTAGCAATTTCATTTCTTGGAATTTATAATAAAAATAGACTCGGCTGGGTACAGTGGCTCACGCTTGTAATCCCAGCACTTTGGGAAGCTGACGCAGGCAGATCACCTGAGGTCAGGAGTTCGAGACCAGCCTAACATGGAGAAACCCCATCTCTACTAAAAATACAAAAATTAGCTGGGCATAGTGGTGCGTGCCTGTAATCCCAGCTACTCAGGAGGCTGAGGCAGTTGAATCACTTGAACCCGGGAGGCGGAGGTTACAGTGAGCCAAGAGCACACCATCGCACTCCAACTTGGGGAACAAGAGCAAAACTCCGTCTCAAAAAAAAAAATAGACTCATGGTAGTGCAAAAACACAGTATTATTTACTGCATCATTTTCATAAGAACGAAAGATTGAGGCCGGGCACGGTGGCTCAAGCCTGTAATCCCAGCACTTTGGGAGGCCGAGACGGTCGGATCATGAGGTCAGGAGATCGAGACTATCCTGGCTAACACGGTGAAACCCCGTCTCTACTAAAAAAAATACAAAAAACTAGCCGGGCGAGGTGGTGGGCGCCTGTAGTCCCAGCTACTCAGGAGGCTGAGGCAGGAGAATGGCGTAAACCCAGGAGGCAGAGCTTGCAGTGAGCTGAGATCCGGCCACTGCACTCCAGCCTGGGCGACAGAGCGAGACTCTGTCTCAAAAAAAAAAAAAAAAAAAAAAGAATGAAAGATTGAAGTAAATTTTTCTAAACATGCATATACTTCGATGGGATACACACACAAAAAAAACCTTAAATCCTCATATCCTGAAGGAAGGAGATAAGGAGAAACAGTATACCCTTTCTACAACTCAAGAATTTTGAATTACATTATTTCATTATGCACATATACACTCCCAATCTTCAAATAAAATTATGAAAAGCATTCTCATATTTTATTTTTTCTTTCAATGTTTTAGTTATTTTATGTAATGTGTTCTCTCCAACATAACCCTGATGATGTAAAATTTATCCCTAATTCTCTTACCTGTACTTTCATTCGTTGTCTTCCTAACCCAAATTGTCTAGTATGTTCATCAGATTTGAAAGCAGATCTCTTCTAGAATATGATTGTTATATAACCTTTAATGTTCTACTTTTTAATCTATAAAAAGCTAAATATTTCAAATGCATCAATGCAATAATAATTGATCAAATGTCTTACTATGCTAGATTTAAGATAGCGTGATAAAACTATAGCCTCTGGGCTGGGTGTGGTGGCTCATGCCTGTAATCTCAACATTTTGGGAGGCCAAGGCGGGTGGATCACCTGAGGTCAGTTCGAGACCAGCTTGACCAACAAGGTAAAACCCCATTTCTACTAAAAATACAAAAATTAGCTGGGCGTGGTGGCAGGCGCCTGTAGTCCCAGCTACTCTGGAGGCTGAGACAGAATTGCTCGAACCTGGGAGGTAGAAGTTGCAGTAAGCCGAGATTGAGTCACTGCTCTCCAGCCTGGGCGACGGAGCAGACTCCATCTCTCTCTCTCTATGTGTAGCCTCTGGCCTCAAGAAATTTGCTTTCTAGGAAACTGTTAACAATTAAAGAGAACTTATGATTTCTTGGAATCAGGACAACTTAAATTCTGGATTCTAAAAGTATTTTTTCTCTTTGCTTAGGCAAATTATTAGTCTCACTGAATCTGTTTTCTGAATGGCTCCTTTTTCGAGTTCAGATGTGACTTTATTTAGAAAGTCTTTCCCTTACCACACAATGATAGAAGCACCCCTCTAGTACTGCTTCTTTTTGGCTGCTTGTCTCTTTCTGTGTAAATGTTGGATCTCCGTAGGTACACTGTATAGTATCAGTCTTCTTTACCATCCTTTACATTATATAAGGGCCGGGGCCATTTTCTATTTTTTCTTTACCCACTTCTAACCCAGCCCCTGGCACATAGAAACCACTAACAGATGTAGACCATTTTTCTTCTCACCCTGGTCTCTAGGGTTAAGTCTAGACAGACCCATTTACTCTTATCCCTTCCTTGCTCGAGTCTGGCACCTCTCCCTTATCTGTCCTGTCTACAGTCCTTCTCATTTGTGTGTCCCCAACAACAGTCAGTTTGTAACATCAGAGACAGTCTGATTTCTTGATGGATCCTTAACACACACTGAATGAATACCAGGCCAATTGCAGTGACTTTATTTTAATGGGTTTTCAGACTTACAGAAAGGGGTTCTTTAGATGGGGCTGGGTCACTAGTCAACCATCTTCACTGTGGAGTCCTAGTCACTATGATTTTGTTTTGTAGATCACGAGGATTCATTCATATTGTCTCCTCTTCCATTCCTTCATAATAGGTTACATGGTCTGAAAGTACATCCCTCCTTTAGTACCTAGAAGCAAATTTGAAATGGTATATTTAAGAGCAGCTTTGAGCTATACGCAGAGTTTGGGGTCAAAAGAGTTGGGTGTTTTGTGCACTACAATAGGAAAAGAAATGGAACAAATGTAACTTTTAATAGAGAAAGAATGGCAGATGGAAATACTAGACAATAGTGTATAGTCAGAATTGGTTTCCTTTGTGTTACTGAATTAGACCCCTTCTTAGTTATTTCAAAGACTAATGATATCATGTTTTCCATTCCTGTGTTGGTCTTCAGGCCAGTCTTTAGACAAGACATGTTTTTACTAGAAGACCATTGATTAGTGATACTTTCAGAAGACAGATGTTACAGCATTTTGCTCTACCTTTATTTTGACCTGAAAGCCTAACTAAGCACTCAACTGGGATGGCTTCCACGTGACGTATAATGTGGAAATTTTTCTGTTCTATTCTCCCTTAAGTTTGGGCTCATTCTAAAACAGTCTGCCTACTGGGCAACTGTGCCATTAGCCATCAATAGGCTGAGTTCAGGACAGCTTCGTTTTAATTCCACAGAATATACTGCAGGTCACAAGCACACATATTCTCAAGCTCTCAGAGTTCTAAATGTAAGCAGTTAAGTGCAAAGGGTGAGCTTAAGTGCTTACTTGGACCATAACATCTTCCTAAACTGTCCTCCTTCCCTTTCTGCACAGAGCTGAAAACTAAGAGGATAAAATTACTAAATCAGCCTTAATTGAGAAGGTTCTGTAAAAAAAACTGTTTATTGGCCAGGCGCAGTGGCTCACGCCTGTAATCTCAGCACTTTGGGAAGCCGAGGTGGGCAGATCACGAGGTCAGGAGTTCAAGAACAGCCTGGCCAATATGGTGAAACCCTGTCTCTACTAAAAATACAAAATTAGTTGGGTGTGGTGGCGCATGCCTGTAATCCCAGTTACTTGGGAGGCTGAGGCAAGAGAACTGCTTGAACCCAGGAGGCAGAGGTTGCGGTGAGTCAAGAATGAACCATTGTACACCAGCCTGGGCAACAAGAGCGAAACTCCATCTCAAAAAAAAAAACCAAAAAACTGTTTATTAGTTTTGATACAAATGTCATAGGTTTTGAAAGCTATTGCCAAATTCCATTCAAATTGAGAACTCCATTCGTTGATCCGTTATAATAATTAAATAATTGTTCACATTAATATTTTAAGTAACAAAATTAAGATTGTTTCCATTTGGTATTTGTATAATTTTCTTTTTGGAGTAAGAACAAATTATTGGCCGGGTGCAATGGCTCACGCCTGTAATCCCAACACTGTGGGAGGCTGAGGCAGGCAGATCACCTGAGGTCAGGAGTTCGAGACCAGCCTGGCCAACATGGGGAAACCTCATCTCTACTAAAAGTACAATCGTCTCTACTAAAAATACAGGTGCCCGCCACCATGCCTAGCTAATTTTTGTATTTTTAGTAGAGGCAGAGGTCTCACCATGTTGGCCAGGCTGGTCTCAAACTCCTGACCTCAAATGATCCACCCACCTCGGTCTCCCAAAGTGCTGGGATTACAGGTGTGAACCACCATGCTAGGCCCCTGGTTTTCTTTTATACAAGTCTGATTTATAAACATATACATATATGTATATATCTATATATATAGATACAATATATTTATATATAGATATATAAAGAGACAAACAGCATATATATGTGTGTGTGTGTATATATACGTGTATATATGTGTATATACACACACACACACATATATATATATAAAGAGACAAAAAGCATGATTTGAAGACAAAGGAAGCCTCAAATCCAGACTAAGATATGACAGAGACATCGGAATTACCAGACCAGGAATTTAAAACAGTGTTGATTAATATGCTAAGGGCTCTAACAGAAAAAGTGGACAAGATACAAAACAAATGAGTAATGCAAGTGGGAAGATGGAAATTCTAAGAATCAAAATAAAATGATAGAAATTAGAAGAAAGTACTGACAGAAATGAAAACTGCCTTCATGGACTCATCTACAGCTGGACTGCCAACAAAAGAATCAGAGGGCTTAAAAAAGTATCAATAGAAACCTCCAAAACTGAAAAAGCAAAATGAAAAATTTTTTTAAAAAGACAGAACTGAATATCCAAGAATTGTGAGGCAATTACAAAAAGGCTTCAACATGTAATGAAAATACCAGAAGAGAGAAAGGAATAGAAAGTTGTGAAGCAATGACTGAAAATATCCCAAAATTAATGACATACAAAACCACAGATCCAGGAAGCTCAGAGACAGGAAGTAAGATAAACACCAAAAATTCAGCACCTAGGCATATCATACTCAAACTGCAGAAAAACAAAGACACATAGAAAATCTTGAAGAGAAAAAAACACCTTAATTGCAAAGCAACAAAGGTAAGAATTACATTGGACTTCTCTTCGGAGACCTTACAAACAAAAAGGGAGTAAAGTGACATTTAAAGAGAAGGAAAGAAAGCCGGGCGTAGTGGCTCATGCTTGTAATCCCAGGACTGTGGGAGGCTGAGGCAGATGGATCACCTGAGCTCAGGAGTTTTGAGACCAGCCTGACCAACACGGAGAAACACTGTCTCTACTAAGAATAGAAAAATTAGGCCGGGCGCGGTGGCTCAAGCCTGTAATCCCAGCACTTTGGGAGGCCGAGGCGGGCGGATCACGAGGTCAGGAGATCGAGACCATCCTGGCTGACACGGTGAAACCCCGTCTCTACTAAAAAAAATACAAAAAAAAAAAAAAAACTAGCCGGGCGAGGTGGCGGGCGCCTGTAGTCCCAGCTACTGGGGAGGCTGAGGCAGGAGAATTGCGTGAACCCGGGAGGCGGAGCCTGCAGTGAGCTGAGATCCGGCCACTGCACTCCAGCCTGGGCGGCAGAGCGAGACTCCGTCTCAAAAAAAAAAAAAAAAAAAAAAAAAAAACATTGTACAAAAGACCTGAAAAAACACCACATCAAGGAAGATATACAGATGACAAATAAACATAAAAAGAGATGCTCTACTTCATATCATTAGGGAATTCCAAATTAAAACAATGTGATACTGGCTGGGCACAGTGGCTCATGCCTGTAATCCCAGCAGTTTCAGATGCCAAGGTGGGCAGATCACCTGAGGTCAGAAGTTTTAGACCAGCCTGGCCAACATGGCGAGACCCCATCTCTACTAAAAATACAAAAATTAGCCAGGCATGGTAGTGTGTGTGCCTGTGGTCCCAGCTACTCGGGAGGCTGAGGCAGGAGAATCGCTTGAACCCAGGAGGCAAAGGTTGCAGTGAGCTGAGATCACACCACTGCACTCCAGCCTGGGCAACTTCACTCTCTGGGAGACTCTGTCTCAAAACAAAAACAAAAACAAAAACAAAAACAAAACAAAACAAAAATACTATGGCACATCTATTAGAATGCTAAAATCCAAACAATATGAAATACTAACAAGGATATGGTGCAACAAGAGCTCTCATTCATTGCTGGTAGGAATGTAAAATGCTACAGCCACTTTTACAGTTTGGCAGAAATGAGCTATCAGGCCATGACAACACATGGAGGAAATCTTCACTACATATTGCTATGTGAAAGCCAATATGAAAACGCTACACACTGTATAATTTCAACTATACACAACATTCTGGAAATGGCAAAGCTATGATGGGCCAGGCACACTGGCTCATGCCTATAATCCCAGCACTGTGGGAGGCTAAGGCAGAAGGATGGCTTGAGGCCAGAAGTTTGAGACCAGTCTCGCCAACACAGTGAGACCCGTCTCTACCAAAAATTAAAAAACAAAACTAGCTGGGTACAGTGGCACACACCTGTAGTCCCAGTGTCTGTGAAGGCTGGGCCAGGAGGATCCCTTGAGCCTAGGAGTTCAAGGCTGCAATGAGCTACGATTGCACCATTGTACTCCAGCCTGGGTGACTGAGTCAAAAAAAAAAAAAAAAAAAAAAAAGGCAATGCTATGGCAACAATAAAAGATCTGTGGTTTTCAGTGTATGGGCCTGGGGGGAGGGATGAATTGGTACATTTCTAAGGTAGTGAAATTATTCTGTATGATACTATGTTAGATAAATGTCATTTTACATTTGTCAAAACCATAGAATGTACAACATGAATAATAAAACCTAATATGAACTATAGAGTTTAGTTAATAATAAGGTATCCACTGGGTGTAGAGGTTCCCGTCTGTAATCCCAGAACTCGGGGAGCCTGAGGTGGGAGGACTGCTGGAGCCCAGCAGTTTGACCAGCCTGGGAAACATGGTGAGACCCCATCTCTATAAAAAAATAATAAAAGAGCCGGGCATGGTAGCTCACACCTGTAATCCCAGCCCTTCTGGAAGCTATGGCGGGTGAATCACAAAGTCAGGAGCTCAAGACCAGCCTGGTCAACATGGCGAAACCCCATCTCTACTAGAAAAATACAAAAAATTAGCTGGGCCTAGTGGCGGACCCCTGTAATCCCAGCTACTCAGGAGGCTGAGGCAGGAGAATCACTTGAACCTGGAGGCGGAGGTTGCAGTGAGCTAAGATCGGCGCCACTGCACTCCAGCCCGGTGATAGAGTAAGACTCTCTAAAAACAAAATTAAAAAAAAAAAACAATAATA
Organism: Macaca mulatta; assembly: GCF_049350105.2. NCBI lineage: Eukaryota > Metazoa > Chordata > Mammalia > Primates > Cercopithecidae > Macaca > Macaca mulatta. The sequence continues at coordinate 174,341,915 of NC_133407.1, read as the reverse complement.
AAATAACCAGGCACAGTGGCTCATGCCTGTAATCCCTGCACTTTGGAAGGCTGAGGAGGATGGATTGCTTGAGCTCAGGAGTTCAATGGTCTTGAACCAGGCTGTTTGCCTGAGCAACATGGTGAAACCCGGCCTCTACCAAAAGTTAAAAAAAAATAGCCAGCCAGTGTATCTTGGGATGCTGAGGTGAGAGGATGGCTTGAACACGGAAGGTGGAGGTTGCAGTGAGCTGAGATCGTGTCACTGCACTCCAGCCTGGGTGACAGAGGCAGATCCTATCTCAAAAATAAACAAATTTAAAAAGAAGAAAAAGAGGCCGGGCACGGTGGCTCACGCCTATAATCCCAGCACTGGGAGGCTGAGGCAGGTGGATCACCTGAGGTCAGGAGTTCGAGACCAGCCTGGCCAAAATGGTGAAACCGACTCTACTAAACATACAAATAAAAAAAAAAAAATGGCTGGGGGTCGCGTGTGGTGGCTCACGCCTGTAATCCCAGCACTTTGGGACGCCGAGGCAGGTGGATCCCAAGATTAGGAGTTTAAGACAAGCCTGGCCAGGCCGGGCGCGGTGGCTCAAGCCTGTAATCCCAGCACTTTGGGAGGCCGAGACAGGCGGATCATGAGGTCAGGAGATCGAGACCATCCTGGCTAACACGGTGAAACCCCGTCTCTACTAAAAAATACAAAAAAACTAGCCGGGCGAGGTGCCAGGCGCCTGTAGTCCCAGCTACTCCTCGGGAGGCTGAGGCAGGAGAATGGCATGAACCCGGGAGGCGGAGCTTGCAGTGAGCTGAGATCCGGCCACTACACTCCAGCCTGGGCGACAGAGCGAGACTCCGTCTCAAAAAAAAAAAAAAAAGACAAGCCTGGCCAATATGGTAAAACCCCGTCTCTACTAAAAATACAAAAAAATTAGCCAGGTGTGGTGGCACATGCTTGTAATCCCAGCTACTCAGGAGGCTGAAGCAGAATTGCTTGTACCCGGGAGGTGGAGGCTGCAGTCAGCTGAGATCACCCCATTGCACTCCAGCCTGGGCAACAAAGTGAGACTGTCTCAAAAAAAAACACAAAACTAGCTGGGTGTGGTGGTGTGCACCTGTAATCCCAGCTACTTGGGAGGCTGAGGCAGGAGAATCGATTGAACCTGGGAGGCAGGGGTTGCAGTGAGCCAAGATCTCATCATTGTACTCCAGCCTGGGTGACAAGAACGAGACCCCACCTCAAAAAAAAAAAAAAAAAAAAGATAAAGATAAAGTAAAAAGAATAATGTATCAATATTGACTCGTTAGTGGGTTTTTTTGTTGTTTTTTTTTGTTGTTTTTTCTTTGAGACAGATTTTGGCTCTTGTTGCCCAGGCTGGAATGCAATGGCACGATCTCAGCTGACCGCAACCTCTGCCTCCTGGATTCAAGCAGTTCTCATGCCTCAGCCTCCGGAGTAGCTGGGATTACAGGCATGCGCCACCACACCCAGCTAATTTTGTATTTTTAGTAGAGATGGGGTTTCTCCATGTTGCTCAGGCTAGTCTTAAACTTCCGACCTCAGGTGATCTGCCCGCCTCAGCCTCCCAAAGTGCTGGGATTACAGGCATGAATTTTTTTTTTTTTTTTTTTTTTGAGACTATGTTGGGAAGGCTGGAGTGCAATGGCAATTCACAGGTGTGATCACAGAGCACTACAACCTTGAATTCCTCCTGGGTGCAAGTGATCCTCCTGACTTAGCTTCCCAGGGAGCTGAGACTACAGGTGACCACCACCATGCCCAGCCCTGCCTCATCAATTGTAAAAAATGTAGCACACTAACACAAGTTAGTAACAGAGGAAACTGGAGGGGGTGTGAAGCACCGTGTACATGGGAATACATGGGAACTCTATACTTTTCACTCAAGTTTTCATTTATATTAATTAAAACAAAACCAAATTGTATTCTGTACAGCTAAATATTTAGTAAGTCAGTACTCAAGGCATCGGGAGGTACCAAGGATGGTCAGGACACAGCACAGCAATGATTGGGATACAAGTCATCTACAGGTGTGCCACCATTTGTGCTTCCTGGTAGACAGCGGACAAGGGACCTTGATACATTTATGTCCTGCTTTTTAGTGAATAGTGGGAAGGCAGAGTTTCTCTTGTATGTGACTCTTTTCAACTGCCTTCAAATCAAAATAATACTTATTTTGAGGTGGCATATTCTGGTCTCTTACATTGTATTCAAACAGGTTGCTGCTACTTCTCTACTGTCATTAATCTTCTCATCATCTTCTTATTCCTGTAAGGCAAGTAGAAAAGAACTGTGAAAACTTGCTACAGTAAGATAAATCATTCCATACCAATCCCTTTAAAATGACCAATAAAATAAAGAATGCACTTCTGGGCCGGGCGCGGTGGCTCACGCCTATAATCCCAGACTAGAGTGCAGTGGCATGATCTCGGCTCACTGCAAGCTGCGCCTCCCAAGTTCACGCCATTCTCCTGCCTCAGCCTCCCGAGAAGCTCGGAATATAGGCACCCGCCACCACACCCGACTAATTTTTTGTATTTTTAGTAGAGACGGGGTTTCACCATGTTAGCCAGGATGGTCTGGATCTCCTGACCTCGTGATCCGCCCGCCTCGGCCTCCCACAGTGCTGGGATTACAGGCGTGAGCCACCGCGCCCGGCTTATACACCTACTTTTCCGTGTACCATGCTTAACAAGATACATAAGGGTTACCTCTTAGCACAGTCGGGGCATAACATATTATCTTCTATGCCTGGGGATGGGAAAATGCAGGCAGGTAACAAGAAGAGAGAAATCATCCTCCTGCGAGTGGTAGGCACCCAGGCCTGACCTGCATGAAACTGCAGGCGTACCCAACCCTTTGTGTCTGCCGAGAGAAGTCTGCCATGGACCACACACCACCTGACACCTGGAAAGGAAAAACAAACATAGACAGCAAAAATCAAGATAGCACCCCAACACCTCTCAGCAAGTCACTCTTGAATTTGCTTTTATATTCTGCTCACAAATCAATTGAATGAGATGCATGAAAATGTACACCACATGACACTATGATCTAATTTCACAAGTTACATAACACAAAGAATAATAACTGTTGCCAGCTGGGCACGGTGGCTCACACCTGTAATCCTAGCACTTTGGGAGGCTGAGGCAGGAGGATCACCTGAGATCGGGAGTTCGAGAGCAGCCTGACCAACATGGAGAAACCTCATCTCTACTAAAAATACAAAATTAGCTAGGTGTGGTGGTGCATGCCTGTAATCCCAGCTACTCGGGAGGCTGAGGCACGATAATCGCTTGAACCCAGAAGGCGGAGGTTGTGGTGAGCCGAGATCACACCACTGCACTCCAGCCTGGGTGACGAGAGCAAAGCTCCATCTCAAAAAATAAATAAATAAATAAATAAATAAATAAATAAATAATAATGGTTGCCATTTTGAAATGCTTGCTTTGTGTCCAGTATTTTGCTAGGTGGTTTACATGTATTAATACATTTACTATTAAGTTCACTATTAATATTTACCTTCTATTTGCTTTTCTTATTATTTCTTATTCACAGGTGAGATAAGTGAAGCTTATGGTGTTAAATATCATACGTTACCCAGAGCCAAGTCATGGATCCAGGTATTCTGACTGACTTATAGGCCATTTATGTAACCACTACATTGTACTTCCTCAGCTATAGGAAACAGACAAGCGTCTGTTTAAAAGTGTAAGGAGGCTGGGCACGGTGGCTCACGTCTGTAATCCCAGCACTCTGGGAAGCCGAGGTGGGCAGATCATGAGGTCAGGAAATCGAGACCATCCCAGCTAACACAGTAAAACCCATCTCTACTAAAAATACAAAAATTAGCCAGGCGTGGTGGCAGGCGCCCATAGTCCCAGCTACTCAGGAGGCTGAGGCAGGAGAATGGCGTGAACTCGGGAGGCGGAGGTTGCAGTGAGCCGAGATTGCACCACTGTACTCCAGCCTAGGCAACAGAGCAAGACCCGTCTCAAAAAAATAAATAAAGATAAATAAATAAATAAATAAATAAATAAAAGTGTAATGAACAGGCTGGGCGTGGTGGCTCACGCCTGTAATCCCAGCACTTTGGGAGGCCTAGGTGGGTGGATCACCCGAGGTCAGGAGTTCGAGACCAGCCTGACCAACATGGCAAAACTCCATCTCTACTAAAAATACAAAATTAACTGGGTGTGGTGGAGCGCACCTGTAATCCCAGCTACTCAGGAGGCTGAGGCAGAAAAATCGCCTGAACCTGGGGAAGCAGAGGTTGCAGTGAGCTGAGATGGCACCATTGCACTCCAGCCTGGGCAACAAGAGTGAAACTCCATCTCAAAAAAAAAAAAAAGGAAAGTGTAAGGAACAATTTCAGTAGGGAGATGCAATATTTGCAAGAAAACAAGCGGTACCCTTATGGAACGTCTGAAATTGAGAGAAAGTCAGCATTCTGAATGACTTACAGCTCATTTATCTAACCACTGCATTGTACTGCCTCAGCTACAGGAAACAGACAAGTATCTGTTTAAAAGTGTACGGAACAATTTAATTAGGGAGATGGGATATTTGCAAGAAAATAAGTGGTACACTTATGGAACATCTGAAATTGAGGGAAAGGAGCAGTCACAGTGAACTTAAATATCTGTAAATAAGCAGTATATGTACCGTGATAGCTCCCCAGTTAGACTGTAAAACAAGAGAACACGTGTGTGTTTACACAGTATATACCTAGCAGCTAGACATACCTCTGGACCATAGCAGATGCTTAACAATTGCAGAATGAAGAGAAATATAAAATGATAAGTCACTGTGGGATAATAGTAACTCATACAGCATATTAATAAAAATTAGAGGTGTCATCTTTGGGAAGGCAGTGCCCCCAGGCACGCAGCTTTATGGCTAGACAATGCCTTTTTTACAAATTATTAAAAGGTGTCCACTGTCCCCACATAAAGGAACGTAGCTTGAAGAGCAGAGGATACGCCAGTTTTGGCTTTAGGTCTTCCTTCTGGTTGGTTTCCTTGTATGACGAATAATATGGCCTACCATACTAGTTAGCCGGAGTAAAATAGGATCTAGAATAGTTCTGGAAATTGGAAGATGGGGGAGGAAGAAAAGGATTCAAGCCAAAACGGAAGGTGACTTCAGATAGCAGACCCTGGAAATAAAAGCAATAGCAAGAAAAGAAGAGCAGGAGTTGGGGAAAAGTGGAGTTAAGTTATCCTCAAGATTTCTTTTTTTTGTTTTTTTTTTTTTGTTTTTTTTTTTTTTTTGAGACGGAGTCTCGCTCTGTCGCCCAGGCTGGAGTGCAGTGGCCGGATCTCAGCTCACTGCAAGCTCTGCCTCCTGGGTTCACGCCATTCTCCTGCCTCAGCCTCCCAGGCACCCACCACCTCGCCCGGCTAGTTTTTTGTACTTTTTAGTAGAGACGGGGTTTCACCGTGTTAGCCAGGATGGGCTCGATCTCCTGACCTCGTGATCCGCCCATCTCGGCCTCCCAAAGTGCTGGGATTACAGGCTTGAGCCACCGCGCCCGGCCTTTTTTGTTTTTTTTTGAGATGGAGTTTCGCTCCTGTTGTCCAGGCTGGAGTACAATGGCATAATCTCGGCTCACTGCAACCTCCGCCTCCCAGGTTCAAGCGATTCTCCTGCCTCAGCCTCCCAAGTAGCTGGGATTATAGCCATGCGCCACCACACCGGCTAACTTTTTTGTATTTTTAGTACAGACAGGGTTTCTCCACGTTGGTCAGGCTGGTCTTGAACTCCTGACCTCCAGTGATCCACCCGCCTCAGCCTCCCAAAGTGCTGGGATTACAGGTGTGAGCCCCCATACCCGGCCCTCCTCAAGATTTCTTAGAGGGCACTGGGTGCAGTGGCTCATGCCTATAATCCCAGCACTTTAGGAGGCCGAGGCAGACGGATCACCTGAGGTTGGGAGTTCAAGACCAGCCTGACTAACATGGAGAAACCTCGTCTCTACTGGGAAAAAAAAAAAATTAGCCAGGCGTGGTGGCACATGACTGTAATCCCAGTTACTCAGGAGGCTGAGGCAGGAGAATCGCTTGAACCTGGGAGGCAGAGGTTGCAGTGAGCCAAGATCATGCCATTGCACTCTAGCCTGGGCAACAAGAGTGAAACTCCATCTCAAACAAAAAAACAAAAAAAACCCCGATTTCTTAGAGGGTCGGGTGCAATGACTCACGCCTGTTATCCCAACACTTTGGAAGGGTGGATCACTTGAGGTCAGGAGTTCGAGACCAGCCTGGCCAACATGGTGAAACCCAATCTCTACCAATAATACAAATATTAGGCCAGGCGCGGTGGCTCACGCCTGTAATCCCAGCATTTTGGGAGGCTGAGGCAGGCGGATCACAAGGTCAGAAGATCGAGACCATCCTGGCTAACACGGTGAAACCCCGTCTCTACTAAAAATACAAAAAATTAGCCAGGCATGGTGGCGGGCACCTGTGGTCCCAGCTACTTGGGAGGCTGAGGCAGGAGAATGGCGTGGGCCCCGGAGGCGGAGCTTGCAGTGAGCTGAGATAGCGCCACTGCACTCCAGCCTGGGTGACAGAGCAAGACTCCGTCTCAAAAAATAATAATAATAATAATACAAAAATTAGAGGGGCATGATGGCACGTGCCTGTAATCCCAGCTACTCAGGAGGCTGAGGCACAAGAATCGCTTGACCATGGGAGGCAGAGGTTGCCGTCAGCCAAGATAGTGCCACTGCACTCCAGCCTGACCAACATGGCAGTGGCTCATGCCTATAATCCCAGCACTTTGGAAGGCCGAGGCGGGCAGATCACAAGATCAGGAGATCCAGACCATCCTGGCTAACACAGTGAAACCCATCTCTACTAAAAATACAAAAATTAGCTGGGGGTGGTGTCTTTGAAACTGTGTCTCAAAAAGCAAAAAAGACTTCTTAGAGGACAAGGACCCCAAACCGTTTAATTATTATTGCCTGCTCTCAACACGCCAAGTTCTGTGTCTCATATAAATGTCACGACTTTTTTTTTTTTTTTTTTTTTTTGAGATGGAGTTTTGCTCGTTGCCCAGGCTGGAATGCAGTAGTGCCATCTCAGCTCACTGCAACCTCCACCTCCTGGCTTCAAGCGATTCTCCTGCCTCAGCCTCCCGAGTAGCTGGGATTACAGCCACCTGCCACCACACCCGGCTAATTTTTGTATTTTTAGTAGAGACACAGTTTCATCATGTTGGCCAGGCCAATCTTAAACTCCTGACCTCAGGTGATTCACGTTACTTGGCCTCTCAAAGTGCTGAGATTACAGGCATGAGCCAGTGCAACTGGCTAACATTTTTTTTTTAAAAAAGACAGGGTCTGGATCTGTCTGTCAGGCCAGAGTGCCATGACACAATCTCAGCTCACTGCAACCTCCACCTTCTGGGCTCAAGCCACTCTCCCACCCCAGCCTCCTGAGAAGCTGGGACTACAGGCACACACCACCATGCCCGGCTTTTTTTTTTTTTTTTGTATTTTTTGTAGAGAGGGGATTTCGCCATGTTACCCAGGCTGGTCTCTAACTCATGAGCTCTAGCAATTCTCCCACCTCGGCCTTCCAAAGTGCTGGGCCTGTAGTGAGCCACCACGCTCAGCCACTACGATTCTATGACATAGGTATATCTTCATTGTATAGAACAGAATACTTGGCCGGGAGCGGTGGTTCACGCCGGTAATCCCAGCACTTTGGGAGACCAAGGCCGGTGGATCGCCTGAGGTCAGGAGTTTGAGACCAGCCTGGCCAACATAGTGAAACCCCGTCTCTACTAAAAATACAAAAAATTAGCTGGGCATGGAGGTGGGTGCCTGTAATCCCAGCTACTTGGGAGGCTGAGGCAGAATTGCTTGAACCTGGGAGGCAGAGGTTGCAGTGAGCCAAGATCGCACCGTTGCACTCCAGCCTGGGCAACAAGAGTCAAACTCCATCTCAAAAAACAAACAAACAAACAAACAGGATATTAAGGCTTAAAGTAAGTAACTTGCCAATGTCACATATCTAGGAAATGGTAAAGCAAGAATTTGAACCAACACATTCCTCTTACTCACTATGTCATACATGCCTTAAGGAAGAGAGAAAGAAAAGGGGAAGACCTCAGACTGTGGTCCAAGATTATCGGGCTATGCTTTCTTCCCACCTTGGAATTCTGCTTAGTGATGGAAAAGGGCCACTACTTAGTCACCTGACTTAGAGACCCATCCAGACAAAACATGACTATCCATCAATATAACGGATGAAAGAGAGATGTCCTATGTGAATCCAATTTCTAATCTTCAGATATTTTAGCAAACGCCTTCCCTTTGACCACGTTTCGGTCTTGGACTACTAAAAGTTAACCTCGTCCTCTGGAGTGGGACTCACACTTTAAGGTTGATCTTACCAGAGGCTTGCATCAAAAAGGCCTCAACAGAAACAGGAATGGAACATGAATTCAAAGCCTTAGGCTGAACAGCTCTTGCAGCAATTCTTGCCCATGATGCCAACATGGCTCCTGGTGCTGAAGTTATCACTTCAACTGTATTAGTCTCTTCCGCTCTCTCATTCACCTCATAACATTTCTGAAGCCTTGTTCTCTTGGTCACTGCCTTGCGTTTCCTCGAACATCGCTGTAATCTGGTCTCTTGTGACATTTCAGGCATATCCTGCAAGTGAAATTCATGATGAGTATTCAGTAAACCGCTAGGGCTGTAAGGACTTTTGGGTCAATTTTATTATTCTTTTTTTTATTTTTATTTTTGAGACGGAGCTTCGCTCTTATTGCCCAGGCTGGAGTGCAACGGCACGATCTTGGCTCACCGCAACCTCTGCCTCCCAGGTTCAAGCGATTCTCCTGCCTCAGTCTCCCTAGTAGCTGGGATTATAGGCATGTGCCACCACGTCTGGCTAATTTTGTATTTTTAGTAGAGATAGGGTTTCCCCATGTTGGTCAGGCTGGTCTCAAACTCCCGACCTCAGGTAATCCACCCACCTTGGCCTCCCAAAGTGCTGGGATTACAGGCGTGACCGGCCAATTTTATTATTCTTTGTACTGACCTGAACAAGTATGTCATTGTGGAAAGGGTTTAGGAATATTAGTTCCCATAAACCGCAAATTCTCCACTGGGAGAAATTTTTGGTTGTTGAACCTGTGCAGGGGGAGGAAAGGTTGCTACTGACATCCAGTTGGTAGAGGCTGGGGATGCTGCAAAACATCCGACAAGGTACAGAGCAGGCCCCAAAACAAACAAAAACTTATTTGTTCCGAAATGTCAATAATGCCACAATTAAGAAACCCTGCCTTAGAGGTACAACATATAGAAATGGTGCCTGGGTAGGGACCGGAAAAATCATGATCAGAACCCACCTTCACACCATCAACACACTCATTACTCACTTGCTGTTGTCCAGGGTAAGCATGCCTATGGAGCCTCAGATAAACTTCGATTTTCTTAGGAAATGAAGAGAGAAATAAAGTTAAAAGTTAACAAAGATTCCCACAGTTATTCCCGGCAGCAGACATTCACCCAAGTGTACTAACCTTGCCATTAGTACTCAAACCGAGTTGTTGACACCAGTCCCGCAAGGTGTCCCGACACACCTTATTAATGGGAGGCAAAATGGTTGGCAAGGGAGGGGCTGGTGTTTTGCATCTAGCTTTTTGCGGAGCTGTAAATTGTTCATTTGTTTGAAGTAGATGACCTAAGAAAAGAATGGAACCAAAGTAGTAATAATTTAAAGTTGGCAAGATTCTTTTAAAATTTTACAAATATCTTTTCACATTTTTCACAATGCAATTTGCATATATACATATCAAATTTTATTTCTCACATTAAAAATGAGCTAACAAGGCCGGGTAACAGGCTCACACCTATAATCCCAGAACTTTGGGAGGCTGATGTGAATCACAAGTGATTCGCCCAAATCACTTGAGGTCAGGAGATAGAAACCAGCCTGGCCAACATGGTAAAACCCCATCTCTACAAAAAACAGAAAAATTAGCTGGGCATGGTGGTGCACACCTGTAGTCCCAGCTACTCAGGAGGCTGAGGCAGGAGAATTGCTTGAACCCAGGAGGCGGAGGCGGCAGTGAGCTGAGATCACGCCACTGCACTCCAGCCTGGGAAACACAGTGAGACTCTATCTCAAAAAAAAAAAAAAAAAAATGAGGTAACAGATTCAGGTATTTAAAGACTTGCCCATTACAACAGCAGACTTGGGACTCAAACCTATGTTTTCTTTTTGTTCTTTGTTTTGTTGTTGTTGGTTTTTCTTTGAGATGGAGTCTCGCTCTGTTGCCCAGGCTGGAGTGCAGTGGCGCAATCTCAACTCACTGCAACCTCCGCCTCCCAGGTTCAAGCAATTCTCCTGCCTCAGCCTCCCGAGTAGGTGGGACTACTGGCACGCAACACCATGCCCAGCTAATTTTCGTATTTTTAGTAGAGACAATGTTTCACTATACTGGCCAGGCTGGCCTCAAACTCCTGACCTCAGGTGATCTACCCGCCTTGGCCTCCCAAAGTGCTGGGATTACAGGCGTGAGCCCCTGTGACCAGCCCAAATAAGTATTTTCAGAAGGATTTTATCTTCTGGGTCAATAATGAGGATTTCAAGATGAAGTAAATAATGATGTGTTAGAGCTAAGCAGAGTGAGGTGAGATGGGGAGCTGTAGAGAAAAATGATTCAGGCTGACAGAATGATGTGGACCATTGTTGACTGGGGATAGACAACGTGGTGGTTTCTTTGTTTTCTATAGGGAGAGCTGATATTTTGTGCTCCAAAATCTAGACATTTTGGAGGATAAAGCCAACATAATGTTCTATTCAGTTGGTTGTTGAGGGCAACAGAAAATAACAGGCTGCTATATGTAGCATAAAAGAAACACGGAATTTAGAATCCAAACATAGGTTTGAGGCCGGGCATGATGGCTTACACCTACAATCCCAGTGCTTTGGGAGGCCGAGGAGGGCTGATTACTTGAGGCCAGGAGTTCAAGACCAACCTGGCCAACATGGAGAAACCCTGTCTCTACAAAAAATACAAACATTATCCAGGCACGGTGGCACATGCCTGTAGTCCCGGCTACTCAGGAGGCTGAGGCATGTAATCACTTGAACCCGGGAGGTGGAAGTTGCAGTGAGCTGAGATCGCACCACTGCACTCCAGCCTGGGTGACAGAGCGAGACCCTGTCTCAAAACAAAACAAAACAAGCCATGGGCGCAGTGGCTCATGCCTGTAATCCCAGCACTTTGGGAGGCCGAGGCAGGTGGATCACAAGGTCAAGTGTTCGAGACCAGCCTGGCCAACATAGTGAAACACTGTCTCTACTAAAAATACAAAAATTAGCTGGGCGTGGTGGTGAGTGCCTGTAATCCCAGGTACTAGGGAGGCTGAGGCAGGAGAATCGCTTAAACCCAGGAGGCAGAGGTTGCAGTGAGCCAAGACCACACCATTGCACTCCAGCCTGGGCAACAAGAATGAAACTCCATCTCCAGAAAAATTTTTTGAAAAAAAAGAATGAAAATGGCCGGGCGCGGTGGCTCAAGCCTGTAATCCCAGCACTTTGGGAGGCCGAGACGGGTGGATCACGAGGTCAAGAGATCGAGACCATCCTGGCTAACACCGTGAAACCCCGTCTCTACTAAAAATACAAAAAAACTAGCCGGGCGAGGTGGCGGGCGCCTGTAGTCCCAGCTACTCCGGAGGCTGAGGCAGGAGAATGGCATAAACCCGGGAGGCGGAGCTTGCAGTGAGCTGAGATCCGGCCACTGTACTCCAGCCCGGGCTACAGAGCAAGACTCCGTCTCAAAAAAAAAAAAAAAAAAAAAAAAAGAAAGAAAGAAAATACTTATTTGATGCTTTTATAGGAAGCACTGAGACACTGAGCACAGATACGAAGGGTCATGATTTTAAGAGCTACTATATATATATATATATATATATATATATATATATATATTTGATTCATAATTACTTGCTAAGCAAAATACCAGACATTTTTCAAAATTATTTAATCTTCGTGGGAAGCAAATATGTATTAATCTCGTTTTTACAGAAGAGGAGATTGAGCTTCATGTGTTGGGAATGTGAACTCATGTTGAGCTGGTCCAGAAGAGCACTCTTTGCCCAAAGCGCTCCCCATGCTTATTTTGTGTCTTAAAAATAAGGCAGAACAGGCCAAGTGTGGTGGCTCATGCCTGTAATCACAGCACTTTGGGAGGCTGAGGCGGGCAGATTACCTGAGGTCAGGAATTCAAGGCCAGCCTGGCCAACATGGTGAAAGCCCCTCCCTACTAAAAATACAAAAATTAGCCGGGCTTGGTGGCCCACGCCTGTAATCCCAGCGACTTGGAAGGTTGAGGCAGGAGAATCGCTTGAACTCGGCAGGTGGAGGTTGCAGTGAGCCAAGATTGCGCCACTGCACTCCAACCTGGGTGACACAGTGAGACTCCATCTCCAATAAATAAAAGTATGGCAGTACAACAGGCTCAGCAAGCGAGAAGTATGAGAGTTTGCAAAATTTCTTAACAGAGTAACAAGGTGAGATTTAAGCTGGGTGTTGTATAATCAGAGGATAGGAAAGACAAACCTTACTGCTTCCTAGGCTTCCCAGAGTTGTAGGCGGAACTAACTGAGCAATCCCTGTCCCCATACCTTGAGTGTATTTCTTAGGCTTCTCCAGTTTGACATCAGAAGTTGAAGAAACACTTGGTTCCATTTGTTCCATATTTGCGTCATCTTTAACCGGCACCAGTGTCAAAATCACACTTTCCTCATCATCTACTTCCTCCTCAAAGAAATTCTGGAAAGAGAAGTCAGTCACTGATTCTCATTTGATGCAGTACAACTGAACTGCTTGCTTTCAAGGCACAACTAATGAATAAGGACCTGAGAAGACAGTAAGTAGGTAGATGGAGAAAAGAATTACTGAGATTCCTTGAATGTGATGTTGATTAGCAGACCCTTTATTAAATAAAGGAAATATGGGGGGAAAAAATGGGCCAAAGTCAATTTACATGTAGGTGTTAATGAAAGAGAAAATAGAAGGGTAGGGCTTGGGTTTAGAGAATTATTTCCCTCAGGGCCTTCCTCCTCATCAGTCAAAACACAAAATACTTTCATTAACTCCTAAATCTGTATGGAATGTGTTCCTGGCTTTCCATCTTCTATCACATGATTCCCCAGATTCCCAATTCCCATATCAAATTTCACAGCACAAGCAATAACCTCCTGTTATCCCCAAATCCACTGTAACTCTGCTATTTCTGCACCGATTGTTCCATGCTTGTCAAAAATTCTTCAATGGTTTGTCATTGTTATTCTGGTTAATGACAAAACTCAAATTAGCTCACAGAGCTGTGTAGCTTACAAATTCTCCAACAGTCTGGTCCCTGCCTGCCTCTCCAGCTCATGACCTCCGAGCTTTCTGAGCTCCAGCCCCACTGGGCTCATTTCAGCTCCAAGACCTGAGGGGAGGGTATCTGTTTTACTCTCTGTTGCCTTCACAGAAACACAGCACCCAACACAGAGGAGGCATTCAATGTTGTTTTTATGATCTGATGAATGAAAGATAAAGTAGGAAAGCAGGTAGACAGAAAGAAACTAACATTTACTGGTTCTCTACAGTACACAGGCACTGTGCTAGGTGCTTTCTGTATTTCTCAAATTTAATTCTCATGGTATACTTGTAGTAATTTATTAATTTTCCTGCTTTACAAATGAGAAAACTAAATGAGCAATGCCATAGAGTAACACAGGTTTCAGTATGGTTCTGAAGTTAGCTTTTCTTCTCAAATCCAAGGGTGAATAAACTCCATTCCAGTACTATTGCAATATTCTCTTCTAGTGCTGATGCCACACTCCTGTCTCCTATTTAACCTCTTCAATGACTTCCCATTACTCTTAGTTTACTTCAAAATAACACTGACATTATTTAGGAACGTTACTCTATTACAGAGAAAAGCAGGGGCTCAAAGCAGCTATGTGACTTCCCCATAATTATATAGCTAATATTGGCCAATTCAGTCCTTTAGCCAGAGGACTGGAACAGTGGCGCCTATAAATACACTATGATACCTTCTCTAGTTTCTCATAGGGCCAGGACTACCCAAGCCTAATCTGGAAACTCATTTGGTACTAAGGCCACTGGGAGTACATATTTCCTACTCCAAGAGAAAGTAACCAATTGGTCACTTTATGACTTTATCCACATTACCGCCTTCACTTTCTTTTTACTTTAGTTTTTAAAAAAATATATTTTTTATTTTTAATTATGTTTTCTCTAATATTATTATCCATGCCATATTTATGTATTTACCATTTTTATCTTGTCCAGCTATAGCACTTCTCGTCTTTCCTACCAGAGAAATACTTTCCTTTGGACTTGGCGGAGAAAATCTTACTTCTTTTTACTCTCATCCAAATGCACATAAAAGCATAATCACATGAAAGAAAACTAACAATCCATTTGCAAAGAGGAGGAGGTTTCAAGATGGAGGTTTCTTACATCCAGGAATAAAGATTTGTGGCAAAACAGAAACATAAGGGAGACCTAGAAAGACTCTGAAAAGGGACTGTGAGAAAAGTAATTCTATTAGAACAAAACTTACCTTCTTGCTGCTATCCAAATTTGCGTCTGACATTTTCAGCAACACCCTGGGGTAGGCAAGGACAGCAATGTTAAGGATATGGTAGTTTACTTCTCTTAACCTGCTTTCTCCTTTTATAAGCAAATGTCTCCTTCTACTTCCTGTTACCCAGTTGAGCTCTGTTTTCCTTTCCTCCTCTTTCCCCCCCCCCCCCCTCATTTTCTGGTAATGGGATAATTTTATCAATTTTATACCCTGTCTTGTCCATTCGGTGGTGATGTTTTTTTAAAAATTAGGCGGGGCGCGATGGCTCATGCCTGTAATCCCAGCACTTTGGGAGGCCCGGGGGGGACGGATCGCTTGAGTCCAGGAGTTCGAGATCAGCCTGAGAAACATGGCGAGACCCCCGTCTCTACGAAAAAACACAAAAATTAGGCGGGCGTTGTAGCGCGCCTGTAATCCCACCTACTCGGGAGGGGGTGGTGGGAGGACTGCTTGAGCCCAGGAGACGCAGGCTACAGCGATCCGAGATCGCGCCACTGCTCTCCAGCTTCGCGAGACTGTCTCAAAAAGTGAAAGAAGGAAAGAAAGAAGAAAAAAAATAGGTGAAACTTGAAAGAAAACTGAAAATGACAAACACCTGTTGACAAGTTCCAATGGAATGAACAGAATGTTTGAGAACAGTTATAGGACGATATTGGTAATAAATTACTTATTATGAAGGGAATGGAAAAAAGATTCAGAGCATTTTAGGCAGGTATTTTATACCTCATTTATGCCTGTGGGTATGTTACTCACTGAAAGACCCCAGATTTAAACTGTGGGGGTTGGATAACATAATCTCTTCAATCTAGTTCTAAATACAAATATTAAGCCTGCAATAATATTGAGCTGGTTAGAGGAGAAGGATTTGATTGTTCAGAATAGCAACAAGAACCAAAACACTAAGGCAAGTGGTGGAGTAATGAAGGCAGACGGAACGGATGCACTTAGGAATTACTGGAGCCTAATGTTGGACGCAGAATGTGGCAAAATATGACGCAGATGTTCTCAGAGGTCACTCTAAGAAGCCAGAGCAACTAAAAGAAATTTCATTCACAAATAATATGGCAGCACTGACAACCAAGTACCTTTACAATGGGCTTTCTCTGTCCCTGGGAAAATGATTTGGTCCATTAATCTCAGAACCCAGGGTGACCATGGTCCATTTAAGTTAGTAGTATAATACATTCAAAATATAGTCTGGACCTGGCGTGGTGGCTTACGCCTGTCATCCTTTGGGAGGCCTTTGGGAGGCCGAGGAAGGAGGATCACTTGAGTCCAGAAGTTCGAGACCAGCCTGGGCAATATAGTGAGACTTCGTCTCTATGGAAAAAAAAAAGTAAATAATTTTAAAAAAGAAAAAAAGTGTAGCCTGAAAAGGCTCAGCTTTAGTTTATTGAGGAACTGATTGGAAAAATAAATTGAGGCCCCACCCCACCACCGGAGACATCCTGAATCAGATCCTGGAGGGTGTGGCTGAGGAGCTGAGGAATCTGTGCTTCCACAAGCCCTCCAGGTAATTTTTTCTTTTTTTATTTTTTAGACAGGCTCTGTAGCCCAGGCTGGAGTGCGGGGGCGCGATCATAGCTCACTGCAGCCTCGACCTCCTGGACTCAAGCGATCTTCCCACCTCAGCCCATGGCGTCCCACCCCTGCCCCTCCCCCCACACTCCAGTCCGCCAACATTTAAATGTTTTGTAGAGATGAGACCTGGGGCGGAAGGTGATTGCGGGGACAGAGAGGATGTGGGTAGGGGGCCTCACTGCGTTGCCCAGGCTAGTCTTGAATTCCTGCCTGAGTTCCCAGACTCGAGTGATCCTCCCTCCGCAGCCTTCGGAGTGGGTGGGACTACAGGCCTGCACCGCCACGCCCAGCCCTCTGGATGATTCTTCAACTCCTGAAGTCTGGAAGCGTTAGCTAAATCAGGATATAAACAAAGGGCTTTGGAGACAGGCAGTCAACGGCAGATAATGATTGGAATTCCGGCTCCTCCCTTCCAGGATGGAACCTGAATGCAGCCCTCTAAGATGCAGCCAGAAAAGCATTCCGCCTACCCGGTTGGGTGTGGCCCCTGTTGCTTTTAATGGGCAATTTAGAGGAAAGCTGACCTAATGGCCTGAGCTGATCCTAATGCCTTAGGTAGGGACAGGATTTCGAGTGGAAAGACCATTTCATTACCATGTTTTCTTTTCTTCATTGCATTTTTTTTTTTTTTTTTTTTTTTTTTTTGAGACGGAGTCTCGCTCTGTCGCCCAGGCTGGAGTGCAGTGGCGCGATCTCGGCTCACTGCAAGCTCCGCCTCCCGGGTTCACGCCATTCTCCCGCCTCAGCCTCCGAGTAGCTGGGACTACAGGCGCCCGCCACCACGCCCGGCTAGTTTTTTGTATTTTTAGTAGAGACGGGGTTTCACCATGTTAGCCAGGATGGTCTCGATCTCCTGACCTCGTGATCCACCCGCCTCGGCCTCCCAAAGTGCTGGGATTACAGGCTTGAGCCACCGCGCCCGGCCCTTCATTGCATTTTTTGCAATATAATCATTTTAGGCCGGGCGCGTTGGCTCACGCCTGTAATCCCAGCACTTTGGGAGGCTGAGGCAGACGGAACATCTGAGGAGGTGAAGGTTGCAGTGAGCCAGGATCAAGCCACTGCACTCCAGCCTGGGCGACAGAGAGAGACTGTCACAAAAACGAAAACAAAGGTCATCTTATTTGTTTTCCTGGGTTTTTTTGCCCAGCTTTTTGAGAATGTTTTAGTATGGGAAAGTTCAAACATGTACAAAAGTAGACAACAATAATTTACTTACAGCCAGTCTGGTTTCATCTCAATTGCCGTCCATTCCTTCTCCATGGGTTATTTTGAAGAAAATCCAGATCGCCTATGATTTCATTCATAAATTCAGGGAAAAGGCCGGTGCCATGGTTCACACCTGTAATCTCAGCACGTCAGGAGGCTGAGGTGGCAGGAACACTTGAACCTGAGAGTATGAGACCAGCCTGGGCAACATAGTGAGATCTCACTGTTACCAAAAAAAAAAAAAAAAAAATGAAAATAAAAATAAAATAACTGGGCATGTGGATGTGGTGGGACATGACTGTGGTCCTAGCTACTCAGGGGGCTGAGGTCAGAGGATCTCATCAGCCCAGGAGCCGGAGGCTGCAGTGAGGCTGTCTCAATAAATAAATAAATAAATCCGGGGGGGGAAAAACTTTGTTCCTATTATAACTACGATATCCTTTTTACATCTAAACATAATTTTAAAAATCACTATTTAATATTATCAAAGTATTCAAATATATGTTATGTTCAAATATCCAGCAGTATTCAAAACTCCAATTATCTGGCCGGGCACTATGGCTCACACCTGTAATCCCAGCACTTTGGGAGGCCAAGGCGGGTGGATCACCTGAGGTCAGGAGTTTGAGACCAGCCAGCCAACATGGAGAAACCCCGTCTGTACTGAAAATTCAAAAATTAGCGACGCATGGTGGCACGCGCCTGTAGTTCCAGCTACTGGTGGGGGCTGAGGCAGGAGAATTGCTTGAACCCAGGTGGTGGATCTCCAAAAAAAAACTCCATTTATCTTATATGTTTTTCTCTTCCCTCATTTTCTTTTTTGAGCAATCTGTTTGAATCAGCGTCCAATCAAGCTCTGTGATAAATTGAAATATGTCTTAAATTTTTCTTTATAAGTTATCTACATCTGTTTTTATTTATTTATTCATTATATGGAGACAGGGTTTCATTATGTTACACAGGCTGGGCTTGAACTCCTGGGCTCAAGCAATCCTCCTGCCTCAGCCTCCTGAGTAGCTGGGATTACAGGCACATGCCATCACATGCAGCTTCCACTTCTTACTTCTTACAATTTGTTGTTGTTGTTGTTGTTACTGTTGAAATAATTGTGTGAATTTCCTATAGTTTCCTATTTGAATTTTGCCAGTTTTACTTGTTTTACCCTTTAGTCTGTTCTAGTTTCTGTTGCCCAGGCTGGAGTACAGTGGTGCGACCACAGCTCACTACAGCCTTTACCTGCTGGGCTCAAGAGATCCTCCCACCTCAGCCTCCTGAGTAGCCATGGCTACAGGCATGTGCCACCACGCCTGTCTAAATTTACTTTTTTGTAGAGACGGGGTCGCACTATGTTGCCCAAGCTTGTCTCTCCTGGGCTCAAGCAGTCTCCCCCGTAGGTCTCCCAAAGTGTAAGGATTACAGGTGTGAGCCACCACACCCAGCCTGCTATTTTAAGTTTTTAAGAAAAATGTTATTTCTGTCCCTCTTCACTCATCTGACGCCTCATTCTTTAAGCTTAAATGCACTTCTTATTTTTCATTTTATTTTTTGTTTTATTTTTTGAGACGGAGTCTCTCTGTGTCGCCCAGGCTGGAGTGCAGTGGCCCGATCTCGGCTCACTGCAAGCTCCGCCTTCAGGGTTCACGCCATTCTCCTGCCTCAGCCTCCCGAGTAGCTGGGACTACAGGCGCCCGCCACTACGCCCGGCTTTTTTGTGTTTTTAGTAGAGACGAGGTTTCACCGTGTTAGCCAGGATGGTCTCGATCTCCTGACCTCGTGATCCGCCCGCCTCGGCCTCCCAAAGTGCTGGGATTACAGGTGTGAGCCACCGCGCCCAGCCAAGCTTAAATGCATTTCTTTTTTTTTTTTTTTTTTTTTTTTGAGACGGAGTCTCGCTCTGTCGCCCAGGCTGGAGTGCAGTGGCCAGATCTCAGCTCACTGCAAGCTCCGCCTCCCGGGTTCCCGCCATTCTCCTGTCTCAGCCTCCCCAGTAGCTGGGACCACAGGCGCCGCCACCTCGCCCGGCTAATTTTTTGTATTTTTAGTAGAGACGGGGTTTCGCGTGTTAGCCAGGATGGTCTCGATCTCCTGACCTTGTGATCCGCCCGTCTCGGCCTCCCGAAGTGCTGGGATTACAGGCTTGAGCCACTGCGCCCCGCCGCTTAAATGCATTTCTTAAGAGTAACCCTAAAAGCGATTCCTCTTGTCATTCTCTCACTCTAGTCCTTTTAAGAAAAATCATTGGAATCTGTAATTCTGTACATATTTGGAATCTGTAATTCTGTACATATTTGGAATCTTAGGGTAATTTCATCTCCTCAATTAGCAGGTTCTATGACAGCAATGGCCAGGTAGGTTTCAATCACCTTTGGTCTCCCAGAGCCTTGCACTCTATCTGGCTCATAAGAGAAGCTCAATCAATGCTAAAGGTTTTGTTGTTGTTGTTTTCTCGAGACTGAGTCTAGCTCTGTCGCCCAGGCTGGAGTACAGTGACATGATCTCGGCTCACTGCAAACTCCACACCCGGGTTCAAGTGATTCTTGTGCCTCAGCCTCCCGAATAGCTGGGGTTACAGGCGCCTGCCACCATACTCAGCTAATATTTGTATTTTTGGTAGAGACGGGGTTCCACCGTGTTGGCCAGGCTGGCCTCAAGCTCCTAACCTGGTCATACGCCCGCCTTGGCCTCCCAAAGTGCTGAGATTACAAGCCTGAGCCACCGCGCCCGGCCTATTTATTTTTTTATTTTTTGAGACGGAGTCTCAGTGTGTTGCCCAGGCTGGAGTGCATTGGTGTGATCTTGGCTCACCACAACCTCCGCCTCCCGCGTTCAAGCGATTCTCCCGCCTCACCTTCCTGAGTAGCTGGGATTACAGGCGCCTGTCACCACGCCCAACTAATTTTTGTATTTTAAGTAGAGATGGGGTTTCACCATGCTGGCTAGGCTGGTCTCGAACTCCTGACCTCAGGTGATCCGCCTGCCTCGGCCTCCCAAAGTGCTGGGATTACAGGTGTGAGCCACCACACCCAGCCAATGCTAGGGTTATTAATATTACCTGAACCTCCACATTTCCACCCCTTTCACCCAACTCCATTGTATAGCAGATGTCTGTTTCTGTGCTGCTGCTAAAGGATTTGGTGTAAATACTTTTCACAGACAGATGTGACTATTTCTACTAGACTGTGGCAATCTGAAGTTCTCAGACACATCCTTATTCCCATGGGGCTCAGTAGTGTCCAGTTCATAGAAGGCTCCTAATTAGGTCCCCAAAATAACTCTAAAACAGCACCAATTTTAGTTTAGGAATTAGTGTACGTGTACTTCAAAGCTAAAAAGTAGCCACTAACAGGACGCCAAACTATTAAAAACAACCTTCAAAAAAATCTTTTCTGAATACTTTTTTTCTGTTATTTATTCCAATAATAGACAATAGTTCTGAAATTAAAATGCATTACTTTTTTCAAATATATATTTTATTTTCTATATTGTAAGATAAATATAAATGCATTGTATTTCTTATTTAGATAAGTGCTTTCAAAATCGTTTTTATTTTTTAAATTTAATCTTATCTTTTTTCAAAATCGCTTTTATTTATTTGTTTATTTTGATACAGGATCTCACTCTGTTGCTCAGGCTGGGGTACAATGGTATGATCAGGGCTCACTGCAGCCTCTCACTCCTGGGCTCAAGTGATTCTCTTGCCTCAGCCTCCCCAAGAGCTGGGACAACAGGCTTATGCCAACACACCCAGCTAACACTTTTATTCTTTTAAATCAGAGAAATATGTTCTACAAAAATAGATGTTTGTGGAACACCAATATATAATAGATAAAAGTGGAGCAATTCTGGTTTGAGTTTTTTTTTTTGGACGTGGAGTTTCATTTTTCTTGCCTAGGCTGGAATGCAATGGTGTGATCTCAGTTCACCGCAACCTCCATCTCCCAGGTTCAAGCGATTCTCCTGCCTCAGCCTCCTTAGTAGCTGGGATTACAGGCATGCGCCACTACGACTGGCTAATTTTGCATTTTTAGTAGAGACAGGATTTCTCCATGTTGGTCAGGCTGGTCTTGAACTCTTGACCTCAGGTGATCCACCTGCCTCGGCCTCCCAAAGTGCTGGGATTATAGGCATGAGCGACCGCGCCTGGTCGCATCTCATATATTTCGGTGAAAATACAGTATGGCACAGTCAGTTTGGAAAACAGTTTGGCAGTGTCTTGTCAAGCTAAACGTACACTTAATATATGGTCCAGCAATCTCCTTCCTTGAGTATTTAGCCCAAATGAGTGAAACTTCAATATTCAAACAAAAAATTACATAAAGAGGTTTATAGAAGACTTATTTGTAATCATGAAAACCTAAAAATAACTAAATATCCCTCAAGTGGTGAATGGTTCACAAACCGTGGTACTCCCACAAAATGGAATAGCACTATTAATTAATGAAAAGGAGCAAACTAATGATACATGCAAAAACATGTATCAGTCTCAAATACATTACGTTAAATTAAATAACTCAGATGCATAACTCAGACTCATTACATTTTTACAACATCCCAGAAAAGCCAAATAATTAAAGTGAAAAATAGATCAGTGGGGCCGGGCGCGGTGGCTAAAGCCTGTAATCCCAGCACTTCAGGCCGAGGTGGATGGATCACGAGGTCAGGAGTTCAAGACCAGCCTGGCCAAGAAGGTGGCACCCCATTTCTACTAAAAATACAAAAACTAGCTGGGCGTGGTGGCTCAGGCCTGTAATCCCAACACTTTGGGAGGCTGAGGCTGGCGGATGACAAGGTCAGGAGTTCGAGACCAGCCTGGCCAACATAGTGAAACCCCATCTCTACTAAAAATACAAGAATTAGCTGGGGCTAGTGGTGCACACCTGTAGTCCCAGCAACTCGGGAGGCTGGAGTCAGGAGAATCACTTGATCCCGGGAGGCGGAGGTTGTGGTGAGCCAAGATCATGCCATTGCACTCCAGCTTGGGCAACAGAGCAAGACTCCGTCTCAAGAAAAAAAAAAAAAAAAGCCGGGCCCGGTGGTGCATGCCTGTAATCCCAGCTACTCAGGAGGCTGAGACAGGAGAATGGCTTGAACCTGGGAGGCTGAGGTTGTGATGAGCCAAGACCTCGCCACTGCACTCCAGCCAGGCCAGGGCAACAGAGTGAGACTCCGTTTCAAAACGAAAAAGGCCAGGTTTGGTGGCTCATGCCTGTGATCCCAGCACTTTGGGAGGCCAAAGCGGACAGATTATGAGGTCAGGAGATCGAGACCATCCTGGCTAACACAGTGAAACCCCATCTCTACTAAAAATACAAAAAATTAGCTGCGTGTGGTGGCAGGTGCCTGTAATCGCAGCTACTTGGGAGGCTGAGGAAGGAGAATCATTACAGGCATGAGCCTGGCCTGAAACAGGAGTTTGAAGGAAGAGCAGAATGTAGAAAGTTCTTAACGTTTGCATTCTACTTAGAGCTGCATGAGTTCTGGAATGGTGAGGAATTCTTGTCCAGTCTGTGTACCTCTTTAGAACCCTCCTTGGTGTTATAAACCCCCTGATGTATTGTGGTCCTCCTCCTTGTCGTCTACCAAGGAGATAAACAAGACTTCTCTCAATCTCTAGCTCTGACGTGTACAGAAATATTAGGGGTACAGTTATGTGACACAAACTATTTCCTCTTTAATTTCCAAACTAACCATTTTTTCTCCTTTGAGATAAAATTTAGAGTGAAATGCACAGATCTTGAGTGTACACTGTAATGAGCTTTAAAAAATGAGTAGCCAGGCTGGGTGTGGTGGCTCACGCCTGTAATCCTAGCACTTTGGGAGGCCGAGGTGGGTGGATCACCTGAGGTTGACAGTTCGAGACCAGCCTGACCAACATGGAGAAACTGTCTCTACTAAAACTACAAAAAATTAGCAAGGGGTGGTGGCACATACCTGTAATCCCAGCTACTCAGGAGGCTGAGGCAGGAGAATCACTTGAACCTGGAAGGCAGAGGTTGTGGTGAGCCAAGATCACACCATTGCACTCCAGCCTGGGCAACAGGAGTGAAACTCTATCTCAAAAATAAAATAAAATAAAATAAAATAAAATAGAATAAGATGAAAAATAAATGATTAGCCAATTCCTCCAATCAATATAGAAAATATTTCTATAACTAGAAAAATTCCTTTGGGGCTCTTCCAGTCAATTCCCATTACTTCCACCCTTTAGAAAACCTGTTTTGCTTTTTATCACCAAGATTAGCAATTCTTATACTCTTCTGCAGGATTCGTGATAACACATTGCTGAACCACACCCTGTGTCATTCAGTAGGTCTGAGATGAAGTAACATGCATTTCAAAGTTCCACACTAATATGGATGCTCCTGGTTTGGGAACTAAATGAGAATCACTCACATTTTATGGAAAACTTAACCTTTTTTTTTTTTTTTGCCCAGGCTAGAGTGCAATGGTGGGATCTTGGCTAACTGCAACCTCCACCTCCTGGGTTCAAGCAAGTCTCCTGCCTCAACCTCCCAAGTAGCTGGGATTACCGGTGTGTGCCACCATACCCGGCTAGTTTGTATTTTTGGTAGAGACAGAGTTTCACCATGTTGGCTAGGCTGGTCTCAAACTCTGGATCTCAGGTGATCCGACCCCCTGGGCCTCCCAAATTACTGGGATTACAGGTGTGTGCCACTGCACCTGGCCCTTTTTGTGTGTGTGTGGGACGGAGTCTCACTCTATTGTCCAGGCTGGAGTGCAGAGGCACAATCTTGGCTCACTGCAACCTTCACCTCCTAGGTTCAAGCGATTCTCCTGCCTCAGCCTCCTAAGTAGCTGGGATTATAGGCATGTGCTACCACGCCCAGCTAATGTTTTTTGTTTTTTGCTTTTGAGGTGGAGTTTTGCTTTTGTTGCCCAGGATGGAGTGCAATGGCGTGATCTTGGCTCACCACAACCTCTGCCTCCCGAGTAGCTGGAATTACAGGCATGTGCCACCACACCCAGCTAATTTTTGTGTTTTTAGTAGAGACAGGGTTTCTCCATGTTGGTCAGGCTGTCCTCAAACTCCCAACCTCAGGTGGTCTGCCCCCCTCGGCCTCCCAAAATACTGAGATTACAGGCGTTAGCCACTGTGCCTGGCCTAATTTTGTATTTTTAATAGAGACAGGGTTTCACCATGTTGCTCAGGCTGGTCTCAAACTCTTCCTGACCTCAGGTGATCCACCCGCCTGGCCTTTCAAAGTGCTGGGATTACAGGCGTGAGCCACCACACCCGGCCAATTTTAACTTTATTTGAATACAGAGATTGTCCTTTTGTTACTTTTCTTTCCAGACTTTTTTTTTTTTTTCTTGAGGCAGGGTCTCTGCTCTGTTGCCCAGGCTGGAAGGGCAGTGGTGCAATCACGGCTCACTACAGCCTCGACCTCCAGCTCAAGCAATCCTGCCATTTTGGCCACCCCAGTAGCTAGGACTACTAGCCACAGGCCACCACAGCTGGCTAATTTTTGTATTTTGGTGAAAGGGTTTCAACGTGTTGCCCAGGCTGGTCTCGAACTCCTGGGCTCAAGTCATCTGCCAGCCTCAGTCTCCCAAGTGTTGGGATTACAGGTATGAGCCACTGCCCCTGGCCTCTGTGGCCCTTCACAAATGGCTATGTCTAAGTGTCATTCAAAGCAAGGTAGACTCAATTAGCCTGAGACAACAGGTGTAATCTGGACTAATTGTTCCCTCATGATTAGATTTACATTATCTTTTTGGCAATGATATTGTGTACTTCCCATCGTTTATCAGAAAAGACATTTTAGTTTGTAACATTCTTGGTGGTGCTAAGTTGGAATCCTTGGTTTAGGTGGCTGTAGCTAAACTCCAATTTTTGTGTCCATAAACTCCATCATGCCAAAATACAGAAATTTTATTTCCATCAGCAATGTTGTCAGAGGCCCTGACCAACATTTACCCTTGGAAGCTGCCATGTCCCTTTGGTGCCAAGAGAAATTTGGAAGGCTGGCTCCAGGTTTCCCACACCAGTTACAACGTGGGCACAGACCTATTTGTACAAATGTTACCTTAACATCCAGATGGGATATTGGGAATACAAACCTCTTCTCTCAGCTCCCCCACAAAACAGCAAGATGTCATGCCTCTGCCAGGGAACTCATCTGAGACTCAGGGAGTTTATAGCTCCAACTGTCTTCCTCTTAGTATTCTGGGAGTATAGCCGGCAGACAGGGAGTGGGGGACTGAATGTGGTGATAGGAACTTTGGGGGAGGCCTGTGAAAATTAGGGTGATGTGGTGAGTTATGTAACTTTAAAATTTTATCTTGCCGGGGCAAGAAGGATGAGTAAATAAACTGTCTTACTGGTAGACTCCAATTATTAATTTATTTTGTATAGAGAGAAATTTAAGTTTATTGAAATATGTTAGAACCAGGGAGGTATCTACCAGCAGAATAATAAAGCAAAGGAAATTTCCAAATTAATAGAAAGGAAGGAAACGGAATAGAAACTTGACCCATCCAAAGAAAGCAGGATAGAAGTTTAAAAAGGAAACAAAATTAAAACGAACAATACACATAGTATAAGAAAAAAATGTCTTATTATTTATTACACTGAACAATTCTGACCACCAACAACCAATGGGGTCCAGGAGAGAAGAACATCTTGCTTCTCAACAAACTTTCCTCCTTTGCTTTAACATTTTTGAGGATTCTTTCCCAAACCTATTACATCTGAATTATGATGGTTACAAATTTTCCAACTCTGCCACTCCTTCCAGTGCATTATTTTTAGTATCTTCATTAAAGGTGCAAAATAAAATAAAATAAAAATAATAGAAATTCCGTACTTGTAATAACAAAACAATGTTGGAAACTGTCATTAAATCAGGACAAGTGAAAAACAGATCTGTTCCCAGACTCACAGGACTATAAATTTAGGAAGTACACAAAAAAATTAAAAATTAATTACACTCAATAGGATACATTAAATATGTACAGTTTTTGTATGTCAATCATACCTAAGTAGTTTTAAAAACAAATGATCCGACCCATACCGCCAACTAATAAAGAACAAACAAATGAGTCATACAAAAGAAAAATCACACATTTTGGTTTACTCCTACTTTTTTTTTTTTTTTTTTGAGACGGAGTCTCGCTCTGTCGCCCAGGCTGGAGTGCAGTGGCCGGATCTCAGCTCACTGCAAGCTCCGCCTCCCGGGTTCACGCCATTCTACTGCCTCAGCCTCCCGAGTAGCTGGGACTACAGGCGCCCACCACCTCACCCTAGTTTTTTGTATTTTTTTAGTAGAGACGGGGTTTCACCGTGTTAGCCAGGATGGTCTCGATCTCCCAACCTCGTGATCCGCCCGTCTCGGCCTCCCAAAGTGCTGGGATTACAGGCTTGAGCCACCGTGCCCGGCCTACTCCTACTTTTAAGAACACTAACAATAAAATTTGCATGCAACGAATACGGTTCCCTAAATACAACAGATGAATTATTTTATATACACATCTTATTTTTATTTATGGAGAATCGGTTAATAAACACATTTTAAGTTCAACATATTATGTATTTATGAGTGGAAAGCAACCTTAAACATTTTTAACACCAGAAATATACAAAACAATTATAAGTGAAATAATACAAAGTCCTTGTGTTTTGATCCTGGAGTCAAACCACAGAAATCTCAGGTTAAGAGAACTTTGAAAAATATTGTTTCGAATATTAAAAATCATGTGTTTGAGGGAAGGAGAGAATTAACAGCCTTTATTTGCCTTAAAATACTTTATGTTTTATGAAATTGCAATTGGAATGAAGCAGCTCCTAAAGTAGTCAGTGTTCAGAGGAAAAGAAAATTGAGCACAAGAGCCAGTTGAGTTTTACTCAACTCCTTCACAATGCTCAGCTGAAGAACTTCTCACTTAAAAGACCTGTTGAAGATCAGGCACAGTGGCTCATGCCCATAATCCCAGTATTTTGGAAGGCCGAGGCGGGTGATCACTTGAGTCCAGGAGTTCGAGACTAACCTGGCCAACATAGGGAAACCCCATCTCTACTTAAAAAAAAAAAAAAAAAAAAAAAAGCTGGGTGTGGTGGCTGGTGCCTGTAATCCCAGCTACTCAGGAGGCTGAGGCAGGAGAATCACTTGAACTCAGGAGGCAGAGATTGCACTGAACTGAGATTGAACAAGTGCACTCCAGCCTGGGCAACAGAGTGAGACACTGTCTCAAAAGACAAAACAAAACAGAGCTGCTGCTGAAGTCATGTCTATTTTAGAAAAGTAGTACGAATGAGTTTTTCTATATATTAGCTACAATTTATGGTAATTTGCGAAATGTTTTTCCGTTTTTAAATCTGAGAGTCTCTATCTCCACTCACAAAGCAACAGGCACTGCTAGGGCTCTTAGGCTAACATCTGCCACCCCACCAGTCTGCATGGTCCATAAACAGGTGTGCAGAGAACCAGAGTTCACCTGTCAGCAGCCCCGCGGAATCCGACTCTCCAGACTTTCTGCCATTAATTACCATAGATGTGGCCTTTTTCCTGATATTCTATTCCCATTGGAGGCTTTTTATTAAGACCTTGTTCCTATAAAGCAAATAAAATGTTTGTTTTCAAAAAGTTAAGAATCAAGAAATATCAAAAATAGCCAAGAAACCCGTTGCTGGAATGCTGTTGAAATTGCCCTTACAACTTTAGGATCATAGGTAACAAGCCTATGACGCTGTCATTCGAGAATGAAGATCATTAGCCAAGTTAGCATGCCTCTGAAATATGTTCCCCGACTTGTGCGAACCATGGACAAGAGACCTTGGAGGGGCTCTTTGCATCACTTTCCCAAAAACCCAAGTATGTCATTAAAGGACTACCCAAAGTGACCTCCTCACTTCTATTCAACTTGCTTGGCATAGAGAGATTATCAAAATACAGCAAAAAGCAGGATATCCCAAAGGAAAAGCCAATCACACATTCACACACTTCCTCCTGTGGGAGATGGTCTTGCTATGTTTCCCTGGCTGAGAAATTACCGATCTAGTCAATTCTTCCCTTAACTTAAGGAATCTCTTCTTTGATATTCACGTTATTCCAGGTGTTTGTATGTGCACCATCCCTGTTTAGACTGTAGGCTACTTAAAGGAAGAGCTTTTCTACTAGTCATTATTTCTGTGTAGGGCATACACTTTGAATATAGTAATTATACAATGTTTGTTGCTCCCAGAATTCTGTGTCTCCAGGTAGAAGCGTTAAACCCTGACACAGAAATGCTTTCTGTTTCCTGGGGATAAACTTAACTGAGTAATGATTTTCTTGAAACTCTTTACTGACAATTTGAGCTTGAAATACATGGCTATATAAGATTAATGTGTATCTTGACTTTCTGCAATTGAAAATCCAGCACCCACTTTTAGTTTGTAGAAAAGCATCAGGTAATTACCTGTGAACACATTTGGGGCACAACATATTGTCTTCAAGATGCGGGGGTGGAAAATTGGAGGCAGGAAGCAAGAAGAGTGCACTCACTCTCCCTTCTTGCTTTTCTGGAACCCAGGCTTGACCAGCATGAAACTGCAGGTGAACCCAACCATCTGTGTCTGCAGGGAGACTTTTCCCATGGACCACACACCACCTGACACCTGGCGAAGGAGAGAGACAGGCACCCACACACCAGGATGACATACCGATGTAAGGCTGCATTATGGCCCATCACCCTTGATTGACCAACTCCAAGACGTGAACCCTGAAATCCTAACTTAACCTCTTCTCTATTCTGTTCTCCTTTAGAAAAGCATACAAGACAGTTCCTGTTAAAACTTAAAAATCTAGGCGGGGCACGGTGGCTCATGCCTGTAATCCCAGCAGTTTGGGAGGCCAAGGCGGGCGGATCATGAGGTCAGGATATCGAGACCATCCTGGCTAACACTGTGAAACCCCGTCTCTACTAAAAATACAAATTAGCCGGGCGTGGCGGCGGGCGCCTGTAGTCCCAGCTACTTGGGAGAATGAGGCAGGAGAATGGCGTGAACCTGGGAGGCGGAGCTCGCAGTGAGCCATGATCACACCACTGTACTACAGCCTGGGCGACAGAGCAAGACTCCGTCTCAAATAAACAAACAAACAAACAAATAAATAAATCTAGTTGGAAGTAGTATAGTTGTAGGTGGGCAGATGGTAGAAAGACTAACCCAGAGTGTCTGGAAAGGGCTTCATGAAACAAGCTCAGGGGCCCCAGCTCTGAACACACATTGGATTGTGCTAAACAGTTTATTGTCTTCTTTTGTTGTATTTTCTGTAATTCTTACAACATATAAGCTAGGTATCGCCCATTTTACAATGAAAACACTGGGAAATATTTTAAATAACTTATTAATGCCATTCTGGGGCTCAGCTGCAGGCAATTAATTTTAGATCTTACTTTTAAATTGCTTAAAGGGGAAAGAAAGAAAACCAAACTGCTATCCTCTTCTGATGCCATCAATCATTTAAAGCAGTGGTTCTCAAACTGTGGTCCCCAGACCAGCATCCTTACTGCTGCCCGGAAAACTGAGAAATGCAAACTCTCGCTGGGTGCAGTGGCTCACACCTGTAATCCCAGCATTCTGGGAGGCCGAGGCAGGCGGATCATCTGAGGTCAGGAGTTTGAGACCAGCCTGACCAACATGGAGAAAACCCGTCTCTACTAAAAATACAAAATTAGCCGGGCATGGTTGCGCCTGCCTGTAATCCCAGCTACTCAGGAAGGCTGAAGCAGGCGAATTGCTGGAACCCGGGAGGTTGAGGTTGTGGTGAGCCAAGATCGCACCACTGCACTCTAGCCTGGGCAACAAGAACGAAACTCTGACTCAAAAAAAAAAAGAAAGAAATGCAAATGCTCAGGTCCTGTCCTAGACCTGAATTAGAAACTCTGTGGGCAGGGTCCAGGAATCGCCGGCCCTCAAAGGCATTTTGATATACCCTAAAAATATATCAGGCATTAATCTCTACTAAGCTTATTTCCCCACTGGACCAGAATAAGCTCTTCGTGTTGGGCTTACCACAGGCCTCTTGTGGAGATTCCACTGCCTCTGGCGTCCTCGCCCTGGCCGAAATTCTCGCCCAGGAGGCCAGCAAAGCCTCTGGGGCAGAAGTTGTCACCACAACTGTATTAACTCCCTCAAGGAGAGCAGTGGAATCTTCCAGGGCAGGCGGCCCCTCCGCAGGGGGAAGGGCCACTTCAGGAGGATGTGTCTCAGAACTTTGCAGGGACGTTTCCCCTTTTTCCACCTTTAATTTTTTTTTCAATGATTTCCGGATTTTGGCCTCTTTTGCTGTGCTAGGAAAATCCTACAGAAAGGGTTAGATAATAAAGATAAAAATAAAGATTAAAATTCTAACAAAAATAAATGGCCTCAGAGTTAAGAAGTTCTTGATCAAATGCAAAGTTTCACTTAGACAGGAGGTCTAGGTTCAAGAGATCCACTGTACAACTTGGTAACTATACATAGTTAATTACAATGTACTGTCTTCTTGAAAATTGCACAGTTGGCTGCACATGGCTCAGGTCTGTAATCCCAGCACTTTGGGAGGCCAAGGTTGGTGAAACACTTGAGGTCAGGAGTTCAAGAACAGCCCTGGCCAACGTGGTGAAACCGCATCTCTACTAAAAATACAAAAATTATCCAGGCGTGGTGGTTCATGCCTGCAATCCCAGCTACTCAGGGGGCTGAGACTGGGGTATCACTTGAACCAGGGAGGCGGAAGTTGCAGTGAGCCTGCACTCCAGCCTAGGTGACAGAGGGAGACTCTGTCTTTAAAAAAAAAAGAAAGAAAGAAAATTGCTGGCCGGGCACAGTGGCTCACGCCTGTAATCCCAGCACTTTGGGAGACCGAGGTGAGCGGATCACGAGGTCAGGAGTTCTAGACCAGCCTGGCCAACATGGTGAAACCCTGTCTCTACTAAAAATACAAACATCAGCCAGGCGTGGTGGCAGGTGCTGTAATCCCAGCTACTCTGGAGGCTGAGGCAGGAGAATCGCTTGAACCCAGGAGGTGGAGGTTGCAGTGAGCTGAGATTGCGCACTGCACTCCAGCCTGAGCAACAAGAGCGAAACTTTGTCTTAAAAAAAAAAAAAAAAGAAAGAAAGAAAACCTGGGCACGGTGGGGCTCACGCCTGTAATCCCAGCACTTTGGGAGGCTGAGGTGGGCAGATCACCTGAGGTCGGGAGTTTGAGACCAGCCTGACCAACATGGAGAAATGCCGTCTCTATTAAAAATCCAAATTAGCCAGGTGTGGTGGCGCATACCTGTAATCTCAGCTACTCGGGAGGCTAAGGCGGGAGAATCATCTGAATCCAGGAGGCAGCGGATGCATGGAGCGAAATTCTGTCTCAATAATTATAATAATAATAATAATAATATAGTATGTAAAGTGATGTATGTATTAATTAGCTTGAGTTAGCCATTCCACAATGTATACGTATTTCAAAGCCATGTGCTGTACATGATAAAAATATACAATTTTTGTCAATTAAAAAAATTTAAGTGCTGCCTCTTTTTATTTTTGAGACAGCGTTTCACTCTTGTGCCCAGGCTGGAGTGCAATGGTGCATCTCAGCTCACGGCAACCTCTGCCTCCTGGTTTCAAGCAATTCTACTGCCTCAGCCTCCTGAATAGCTGGGATTACACACATGCACCACCACACCTGGCTAATTTTTGTATTTTTAGTAGAGACAGGATTTCACCATGTTGGCCAGGCTGGGCTGCCTCATTTTTATTATTCTTTGCAGACTTGGTGAGAAGTAGGGATGGAAGGCCAGGCACGGTGGCTCACACCTGTAATCCCAGCACCTTGGGAGGCCGAGGTGGGCAGACCACGAGGTCAGGAGTTCAAGACCAGCCTGACCAAAATAGTGAAACCCCACCTCTACTAAAAATACAAAAAATTAGCTGGGCGTGGTGGCGGGTGCTTGTAATCTCAGCTACTTAGGAGGCTGAGGCAGGAGAATTGCTTGAATTCGGGAGGTGGAGGTTGCAGTGAGCTGAGATGGTGCCACAGCACTCCAGTCTGGGTGACAGTGTGAGACTCCATCTCAAAAAAAAAAAAAGGAAAGCAGGCATGGAAAATACTGTTCTTTCTTAGAACTAGGGGTGGAGGGACAAGCGGAGGCTAAGACAGCTCCTTTACTCACTTTTGAGGCTACAATAGGTAATTAGGATAAGCACTGAAACGTACATCCTTTAAAAAGTTACCTTTTGATTTGGGTAGGCAAAGGCACACAGGCGCTTATATGCATCCAATTTCTAAGACAACAGAAAACTGAGTTAGTAAGGCAAGTAAGGTTCCTACCCTTCCTCCCAGCAGTACCATCCCCAGCCTAGGCCCTCACCTGGCCTTTGGAGCTCAGCTTCAATTGTTGGCACCAGGCCCGCAGAATGTCCCGGTGAATCAGATTAACAGGTGGCAGTTTAGAGGGTAATGGAGGGATTGGTATCTTCCTCTGAGGTCTGGGGTTGTCACTGCACTCTGCCTTCTTCTTAGGACAGAGCACTGAAGGAGAATGGAATCAAATTAGTAGTAATTAACTTTGTGTACCTTTTCAGAATTTCAAAAGTAAAATCACTGTTTTTTTTTTTTTTTCTGAGAGTCTTGCTTTGTCGCCCGGCTGGAGCGCAGTGGCGCAATCTTGGCTCCCTGTAACCTCCGCCTCCTGGGTTCAAGCGATTCTCCTGCCTCAGCCTCCTGAGAAGCTGGGATTACAGATGCCCACCACCACGCCCGGCTAATTTTTTTTCTATTTTTAGTGGAGGTGAAGTTTCACCATGTTGGCCAAGCTGGTCTCGAACTCCTGAACTTGTGATCTGCCCACCTAGGCCTCCCAAAGTGCTAGGATTACAGGCCTAAGCCACCGCGCCCGGCCTAAAATCAGTTTTAGTTATTAATAGTTCAATCCCTCTCAAACCTAGGACTTACCACTTCTAAATCCCAGTTTTATTCCTCAATCTCCCCACTACTCAGGTACACGTGCTCCTTTGTGAACCCTTTAGTCCACAGAACCCAGGTGGTGGCACCGGAGATGCCACTTCCATCCCAGGGGAATTATCACTGTCTTAGACTTGAGATCATACCTTTGTGAACCCCTTAATCCACAGAACCCAGGTGGTGGCACCAGAGATGGCACTTCCACCCGAGGGGAATTACCGCTGTCTTAGACTTGAGATCATACTCAGTGGTGTCCTCTACACACAGAGCAAACTCAACACCTGACAATACTACACAGGCAACCACTAATATTCCTAATTCTGCCAGCCCACCCTAGTCAGGGCAGCACTCTGGTTTCATAGCAGGTATGCTTCCTTAGCTGAGCTGTGTTTCTGTTCATCCTGCTTCTGCACCTCACATACCTTGTCTTCATTCAGTAAAGATATTTGGCTAGGCACAGTGGCTCACACTGTAATCCCAGCACTTTGGGAGGCCGAGGTGGGGGGATAACCTGAGGTCAGGAGTTTGAGACCAGCATGGCCAACATGGTGAAATGCTGTCTCTACTAAAAAAAAAAAAAAAATTCGCTGGGCATGATGGCACATGCCTGTAATCTCAGTTACTTGGGAGGCTGAGGCTGGATAACTGTTTGAATCCGGGAGGCAGAGGTTTTAGTGGGCCAGGATCATGCCAAAAAAATGTCTAAGGCTGGGTCTGGTGGCTTACACCTGTAATCCCAGCACTTTAGGAGGCCAAGGCAGATGGGTCACTTGAGGCCAAGAGTTCACAACCAGCCTGGCCAATATGGTAAAATCCCGTCTCTACTAAAAATACAAAAATCAGCCAGGCATGGTGGCACACGCCTGCAATCCTAGCTAACTTGGGAGGCTAAGACAGGACAATCGCTTGAACCAGGGAGGCAGAGGTTGCAGGGAACTGAGATGGTGCCACCACACTCTAGCCTGGATGACAGACCAACACCCTGTCTTGGTGTCTCAAAAAAAAAGACACAGCCTGTAATGACACTTAGAGTTAGTAGGGTTTACTGTGTACATATTACTTCTTTTTTTTTTTTTTTTTTTGAGACAGAGTCTTGCTCTGTCGCCCAGGCTGGAGCGCAGTGGCCGGATCTCGGCCCATTGCAAGCTCCGCCTCCCGGGTTTACGCCATTCTCCTGCCTCAGCCTCCCGAGTAGCTGGGACTACAGTTGCCCGCCACCTCGCCCGGCTAGTTTTTTTTTTTTTGTATTTTTTAGTAGAGACGGGGTTTCACTGTGTTAGCCAGGATGGTCTCGATCTCCTGACCTCGTGATCCGCCCGTCTCGGCCTCCCAAAGTGCTGGGATTACAGGCTTGAGCCACCGCGCCCGGCCATTACTTCTTAGGCATAGTGTAAGTACTTCACTTAATTATTCTATGTAAATTTTAACACTCCATTCCCACACCCGAATAAAGGTAGATATTGTTCAAACTTATTTTTAGAATAGGTAGTCCGGTTTCAAGAATGGGTCTTCAAATTTACAGCTGTCTGTTCCCAAATCATTGCACATTGAAATTCTTAACTCCAAGTAGCAAGTGAAGGAAAAAATGATCAACAGAACCAAATATGCTGTGGAAGTCTGAAGATAGGAAGGGATCGGTTAGGGCAATGGTGACCAAAAGATGCTTCAGGAAGGTGCAGTTTAAGCTAGACTCCCATGAACTGTAGGATTTGCAAAATATATGACGGAAATTTCTTCCCTGGCTTTTCTTCTTCAGAAAAATTCCTCTGGCTTCTAAGACCTGAGAAAGTGGAATTTGAGGATTTGAAGACCTCTTACCTTTATTGCCTTTGACAGACTTTTTTTCTTTGGTTCCCTTTGCTGATGTTCCTGGCAAAGCAATCATGTTTGGTTGATTAGAAGTTTGCTGATCCTCTTCCCTCGACTTCTCTGTGGAGGTCTACTGGGAACAGAGGAGCTGGTCAGTCATTCCTCCAGTGTCCAAACCACACATACACTACCTGCCTCAAGATAACTCACTTCTAAGGCACCAAGGCAGTCACTGGACTCCACTGGCAGTGTGGATTCTCCTCTGGGTATCATCTTAATACACACTGTCATGCAGGCCAGGCGTTGTGGCTCACGCCTGTAATCCAAGTGCTTTAGGAGGACAAGGCAAGAGGATCGCTTGAGTCCAGTAGTTGGATACCAGCCTGAGCAACAACAAGTGAAACCTTGCCTCTACAAAAAGGAAACAAGATTAGCTGAGCATGGTGGTACATGCCTGTAGCCCGAGCTACTCAAGAGACTGAGGTAGGAGAATCACTTGAGCCAGGGAGGTAGGTAGAGGCTGCATCGCTGCACTCCAACCTGGGTGACAGAATGAGACTGTCTCAAAAAAAAAAAAAAAAAAAGAAAGGCCCTTAACTCACCTACTGTATTCCATCATCTCTCACCTGAAGAATTTTTTTCCCCCAATCCTTCATTCTTGACCCCTTCCAAATAAATTATTTTCTAACACTGTTGGCAGAGTGACACATCCTTTCAGTGGTTTATTGCTCTCAGCATAAAAATAATTGTCTTTAACATTACCTACCAGACTCTTACCTTCTATTTCACACTGCTCTCCCTACCCAAGCTCCAGCCGCGTAATTCCTTTCCTTTCCTTTCCAAAGTTGTTACACATTCCTCAGCCCCAACCTCCACCCTACTTCTATTTACACTTCAAAATCTTATACCTTAAAAATCTTCCTCTTTTAAGTGTTATTTAACCTGGGAACCCCTTCTAGTCCTTTCAGACAAATCTACTACATACTGTCTCATTTCTACTACTTGTTAATTGCAATTAAATTTGTTTGTGTGATTTGATTAATGATTGACACTCCTCTTGACTATAAGCTCCATGAGGATAGCATTTCTTTCCTTTTCATCATAGGCACTCATAAATATTGGTTAATTGAATCAAAGGAAGCAAAGTGGGAGTGGAGAAAAGTTGTTTAATCCAGAGACAGTAAGATATATTGATCCCCTGTCTCATACCAGGCATTCGCTTTGATATGTTCCTTATTTTCATTCTTTTTTAAAAAATATTTATTTATTAGCCGGGCGCGGTGGCTCAAGCTTGTAATCCCAGCACTTTGGGAGGCCGAGACGGGCGGATCACGAGGTCAGGAGATCGAGACCATCCTGGCTAACACGGTGAAACCCCGTCTCTACTTAAAAAAATACAAAAAAACTAGCCGGGCGAGGTGGCGGACGCCTGTAGTCCCAGCTACTCGAGAGGCTGAGGCAGGAGAATGGCGTGAACCCGGGAGGCGGAGCTTTCAGTGAGCTGAGATCCAGCCACTGCACTCCAGCCTGGGCGACAGAGCGAGACTCCGTATCAAAAAAAATAAATCATTTATTAAAGAAAAGGGCTTGCTCTTTCACCCAGGCTGGAATGCAGTGGCAGGACGGTAACTCACTCCAATCTCTACCTCCTCAAGTGATCCTTTGCCTCAGTCTCCTGAGTAGCTGGGACTACAGGTACCACCACGCCTGGCTAATGTTTCGTAGAGATGAGGTGTTGGGATTAAAGGCGTGAGCCACAGCGCCCAAGGGCTCCCTATATTCTTTTTATTTGAGAGGAGTCTCGCTCTGTCGTCCAGGCTGGAGCGCAGTGGCACAATCTCAGCTCACTGCAACCTCCACCTCCCGGGTTCAAGCAGTTCTCTGCCTCAGCCTCCCGACTAGCTGGAATTACTGGCGCTCGCCATGACGCCCAGCTGGTTTTCGTGGTTTCACCATGCTGGCCAGGCTGGTCTCAAACTCCTGGCCTCAAGTGATCCGCCCACCTCGGCCTCCCAAAGTGCTGGGATTACAGGCATGTGCCACTGTGCCTGGTCTTGGCCTTCCTTATTTTCATTCATTTAATTCTCATAGCAATCTGGCAACAATTTACTTCTCAGACACAGAAGCTGAGGATCAGAGGTAACATAAAGACACACAGATTAAGAGTACGTTAGATATAAATTAAAATTTAAATATCAAGGCTGGGCTCCGTGGCTCAAACCTGTAATCCCAGCACTTTGGGGAGGCCGAGGTGGGCTAATGGAGGTCAGGAGTTCGAGACCAGCCTGGTCAACATATCGAAACTCAATCACTACCAAAAATACCAAAACTACCTGGGCGTGGTGGTGCGCGCCTGCAGTCCCAGGCTGAGTCAGGAGAATCGCTTGAACCGGGAGGCAGAGGCTGCAGTGAGCCGAGATCGGCTACTGCACTCCAGCCTGGGCGACAGAGTGAAACTCGATTCATTAAAAAAAATAATAATCTCAATTACTTCTTCCTACCACCCTTTTCTCCTGTTACCATTTCCCTCTAGCCCCGATATTCGGTTAATTCTTTCTGACAGGACAAAGCACCTCTTCAAAACAGAAAAACCGGCGGGCAGCAGCAGCGCGCGCCTGTGGTCCCAGCAGCACTTTGGAAGGCCGAGGTGGGAGGATCGCTTGAGCCTGGGAGGTCGAGGTTGCAGTGAGCAGTGATGGTGCCACTGCACTCCAGCCCGGGAGACAAAGTGAGAGACCCTGTTCCAAAACTAACCTGAAAGCCTGATTTTTTAACTTTTTCTTTTGGGATGGAGTTTCGCTCTTGTTGCCCAAGCTGGGGGTGCAATGGCGCCTTCTCGGCAAACCACAACCTCCGCCTCCCGGGTTCAAGCGATTCTCCTGCTTCAGCCTCCCGAGTAGCTGGGATTACAGGTGTGCGCCACCACACCCAGCTAATTTTGTATTTTTAGTAGAGACGGGGTTTCTCCATGGTGGTCAGGCTGGTCTCGAACTCCCGACCTCAGGTGATCCGTCCGCCTCGGCCGCCCAAAGTGCTGGGATTACAGGCGTGAGCCACCGCGCCCGGCCTCTTTCTTTCCCCCTATCTTTTGACACCCTCAACCTCCTCAACTAACCCTAGAAAACCTCATTTCTTGTCTCCTCACTCCAATATACCAGGCTGCAATCATGTTCTTGGGCTTTACTCTTAAAAAAAAAAAAAAAAAAGTCAAGAGGAGAAAATTCGAAGGCGCATTCTTTTCTCCTCAATAGAAAAATCAAGAGTGCCCAGGGAAGACAGAAACACGAAGACGAAGACAGAAAACAAATCCACTAAAACTGTACTGACCTCCTTGCCTTTTGCCTTCTCCATACTTGTAGAAGCGGAGCCTCGCAAATGCTTCCAAAATGGCCCCAGCCCTAAGATTGCTGTTTGCAAAGTCTCCTCCCACTTCCTGCCGCCCGAAGACCCTTTTTCTCCCCTCCTCACCTCTTATTTTCTTCTCCCCGTCTGTTCCCTCCCCCACAATTTGTAAATGCTAAAATTGCATTCTTTCTTATTCATGGGGTGACCTTTGTCTGGGTTGAATTACTAATACCATTCCTGGCCCTTTTCTGTGCACTTTAAATGTAATTATCCAAAGTATGGTTCCGGAGACTTTGGGAGATTCAGGACTCCTTCAGAACGATTCTACAGAGAGAGAAAAAAAAAATGTGGCCAGAGACTTGAGCAGGATGTGTGAAGGGATTTAATAATGGGACTTGTGTAAACAGTAGACTTCAGGGACCAGACTGGCGGCTTGAAGAAAGCTATTTTCTCGTACCAAATACATTCCATTTCCTAAGTTACTCACTCAACTAAAATTCCAGGTTTCTCTGTACTAATACCCAGCATCATTTCATCTGCCAACGAACTAATAATAGTAGCTCTTAAAGTCTATAGAATATTTGTTATTTATTTATTTTGTAGAGGGCAAGTTGGGTGTGGGTGGGGATCTCGCTATTTTGACCAGGCTGGTCTCGAACTCCTGCCCTCAAGTGATTCTCCAGCCTTGTCCTCCCAAAGTGTTGGGATTACAGGCGTGAGCCACCACTCCCAGCCCAAGTATTTTTTTATATCTCAAATTGAGGGTTTAAAACTCAGTCATTATTGTTCCCCATTTTATATATGACTAAAGTTTGGTATAAAATTTTATTGGTAACTTTTCCAATAGCACAGTAAGTGAACCCCTAACCTACTGACTCCCAAAGAAGTTCAAGTTTTTCTCCTTAAAATAATTTGAAAAATCCTTCCTCAGATCAATGTTCCCTGTCAGGTTGTCAAGAGATGTGAAGTGAAGGAAGCAGTGGCTGTGCGACTGAAACCCTCCCTTGTCAGGGTCCAAAGTCTCCTTCGTTCTTTGGTTTACTTTGTTGTATTTTTTTCGCTTGTCCTAAAATGATAAATAAGAGACCATCTTTAATCCAAATGGTGTTAGTAATCTGCTCACAGGCTAGAAATCCACGGACAGAGAAAGTAACTAAACGGAGCCTAGGAATGGAGAAGGAAGTGCAGGTTGTGGACTGGGCAACCCCCAAGGTGGCAAAGAGGAAACCAGGTGAGTTGAGGTCATCTGGGAGATATTAGGGCTTTGATTTAACAATTCTTTACTACAGCCTTTGATAACCACCAGTATGACTTACTAGTTAAGGTTTGTGTATAGAGTGTATAATTGAATCATCTTTCTTTTCTCAGTGTAATTGAATGTAACATTCAGAATAATTGGAGTTCTGGGCTGGGCGTGGTGGCTCACTCTGTAATCCCAGCACTTTGGGCGGCTGAGGTGGGCAAGTCACTTGAGTTCAGGAGTTTGAGACCAGCCTGGCCAACAATGCAGAACCCCTTCTCTACTAAAAATACAAAAATTAGCCGGGCATGGTGGTGCGTGCCTGTAATCCCAGCTATTGAGGAGGCTGAGGCAGGAGAATTGCTTGAGCCGGAGAGGCAGAGGTTGCAGTGAGTCGAGATGGTGCCCCCACACTCCAGCTTGGGTGACAGAGGGACACTCCGTCTCAAAACAAACAAA
This sequence comes from Macaca mulatta, assembly GCF_049350105.2. NCBI lineage: Eukaryota > Metazoa > Chordata > Mammalia > Primates > Cercopithecidae > Macaca > Macaca mulatta. The sequence continues at coordinate 174,301,697 of NC_133407.1, read as the reverse complement.
CAAACAGAATAATTGGAGTTCTGAATTAAATATAAACTGAGGCACTGAAACATCTAATTCTGGGCAAGGTACAAACTAATTTGGTATGAACAGATGGATTGTATACTGGGATTAATCATTTATAAATTATTGGGTCCACTACTATTTCTGGGAACACAATTCTAAAAGAATTGCACCAACCATTTAAAACATGGGTTAGCTGACATCCTATACATAAAATAAATTAGTACAATTTAATTTAAAATGTTTGGAAATAATATTACTGAGTTCTGGAAATAAGCAAAAAGCCAAATATGGTCGGCTCCTGCCTGTAATCTCAGCATTTAGGGGGGCTGAGGTAGAAGGATTGCCAGAACCCGGGAGTTTAAGACCAGCCTGGGCAATTTAGTGAAATCCTGTCTCTACAAAAAATAGAAAAAGAAATTAGCTGGGTGTGGTGGCACGTGCCTGTAGTTCCATCAGGAGGCTAAGGTAGGAGGATCACTTGAACCCAGGAATTTGAGACTGCAGTGAGCTGTGATCATGCCACTGTACCCTAGCCTGGGCAATAGAGCCAGACCCTGTCCCCTCTCCTCATGAAAAAGAAAAAAAAAAAAAAAAAAAAGTCAAATATCTTTTTGTCAGGTTTGTTGGAGTTGTAATTTATAGGCAGTTTGGAGCAGAGTACAACCTATTTGTGCATTGGTTTCTCAAATGTAAAGTAGGAATAACTGCAAGTTTATTGTGTTTTCTGAGAAATAACTAATTTTGTGTGTAAAATTTCCTACAAATATTTGGTAGTCAAAAGAAAAACTTTACTGCTATTTTTAATGTTATAATTCCAGTGCCTACACTTCTATTTTGATTTCAAAAAGTATTCATAATTGAACAACCGAATCTCCCATTCACTTATTGAATAAAAATGTATTAAGTGCTTTTTTTTATTTTTTTTTTCCGAGAGGAAGTCTCACTTTGTCACCCAGGCTGGAGTGCAGCCTCCACCTCCTGTATTTAAGCGATTCTCATGCCTCAGCCTCCAGAGTAGCTGGGACAACTGGCTCATGCCACCACACCCATCTAATTTTTGTATTTTTAGTGGAGATGGGGTTTCCCCATGTTAACCAAGCACTTGAACTCCTGGCCTCAGATGTTCCGTCTGCCTCAGCCTCCCAAAGTGCTGGGATTACAGGCATGAGCCACCACGCCCGGCTCACATGCTTTCAAAATATATTTTATTTATATGTATAATCAAAACAAATGCAAACTGTTCAATTATGACCCTTGCAAAGCAGGATAATTCCCTGTGTATGACAGCCTACAATAGAGGTTTTTATTTTGTTTTGTTTATAGAGATGAGATCTCACTGTTGCCCAGGCTGGTCTCAAATCCCTAGGTTTAAGTGAGCCTCCCTCCTTGGCCTCCCAAAGTTCTTGTATTATAGGCATGAGCCCCTTGCCCTGCCCTGCAACAGGGGTTTTGAAGTCAGAAAAGTATCAGATCTAGAGGAGGTGGGGAACTGAACTAATGAATAGGGGAAGGGAAGGATGAGCTCTGGGAAGAAGGCACCCCACTCCTGAGACAGCTCAGCATGGTCAGGGACTGAAAGAAGAGCAGTGGGGCTGGAGCTCAGAGAGGGAGGGGTTAAGTGTGAGCTGAGTGGGATAGGTAGGCCTTCTGATCTTTAGGTTGAGGACCACGGGGAAGCTACTGAAATATTCAAGGTGTGGGTAAGGATGGGCTGACTCTGATGAGCATTTTGTAAAGCCCTTTCAACTTCAATGAGAAAGAAGTGGGGATGATCAGAGACAGCACAGATGTGAGTTAGGAGGCTACTGAGCAGCCTTGAGACTGGAGAGGAAGTATGGACTGTGTTTAAGAGCACAGACCCCAGGGCCAGGCATGGTGGCTCACGCCTGTAATCCCAGCACTTTGGGAGGCCAAGGCAGGTGGATCACGAGGTCAGGAGTTCAAGACCAGCCTGGCCCATATGGTGAAGCCCCGTCTCTACTAAAAATACAAAAATTAGCTGGGCGTGGTGGCACATGTCTGTAATCCCAGCTACTCGGGAGGCTGAGGCAAGAGAATTGCTTGAGCCCAGGAGGCGGAGGTTACAGTGAGCAGAGATTGCGCCATTGTACTCCAGCCTGGGCGACAGTGTGAGACTCCATCTCAAAATAAAAAATAAAAATAAAACATAGCCGGGCGCAGTGGCTCACGCCTGTAATCCCAGCACTTTGAGAGGCCGAGGCGCGCGGATCACGAGGTCAGGAGATCGAGGCCATCCTGGCTAACACGGTGAAACCCCCCCGTCTCTGTTAAAAATACAAAAAATTAGTCGGGCGTGGTAGTGGGCGCCTGTAGTCCCAGCTACTCGGGAGGCTGAGGCAGGAGAATGGCATGAATCCGGGAGGCGGGGTTTGTAGTGGGCCGAGATCCGGCCACTGCGCTCCAGCCTGGGCAACAGAGCGAGACTCTATCTCAAAAAAATAAAAATAAAAATAAGAAATAAAACAAAAAGCACAGACACCAAATCCAGGCCAGACTGACTGATTTTTAAATGTAAGGCTTTAGCAGCTAGCCAGACAGGATTTAAACCCCAATCTCCCCTTCACTAGCTGTGTGACCTGGGCAATAACTTTAAGTCTCTTTCTTTTCTCATCTGTAAAATGAGGCTGATGAAAATAATAGCTTTTACTTAGAGGGTTGTGGGCGTGTCTGGAGAACACAGTGTCTGGCAGAGCACATGTTGGGATCAGAAGAGCGGGGCGTGGTGGCTCCGGTGGCTTATGTCAGTAATCCCGGCACTTTGGGAGGGAGGAGAATCGCTTGAGCTCAGGCAATATAGTGAAACCCCATTTCTACCAAAAATACAAAACTTACCAGGCATGGTGGCGCACGCAAGGGTGCCAGCTCCTCCAGAGGCTGAAGTGGGAGTATGGCTTGAGTCCAAGAGGTGGAGTTTGCAGTGAGCCGAGATCATGCCACTGTACTCCAGTCTGGGTGACATAGTGAGACCCTGTTTCAAAAAAAAGAGGACCAAAAAAAAGAGAGAGAGAGAGAAATTTGGAGAGGAATGAATTTGAGAGATGTAGGGGTATTGTGGCTGGGTTTTCTTTCATTTTTCCTTTTCCTTATTTTTATTTTTTTTAAGAGGTCTCCCTATATTGCCCAGGCTGGTCCCAGGTGAAACTGCTTGTCCCAGGTGAAACTCCTGGTCTCACGTGATCCTCCCGCTTTAGCCTCCTGAGTAGCTGGGATTAAAGGCCAACACCCCTAAACCCAGCTTTTTCGTTTTGCTTTTTTTTTTGTAAAAAAAGTTTTAATTGGCCGGGCGCGGTGGCTCAAGCCTGTAATCCCAGCACTTTGGGAGGCCGAGACGGGTGGATCACGAGGTCAGGAGATTGAGACCATCCTGGCTAACACGGTGAAACACCATCTCTACTAAAAAATACAAAAAACTAGCCGGTCGAGGTGACAGGCTCCTGTAGTCCCAGCTACTCGGGAGGCTGAGGCAGGAGAATGGCGTGAACCCGGGAGGCGGAGCTTGCAGTGAGCTGAGATCCGGCCACTGCACTCCAGCCTGGGCAACAGAGGGAGACTCCGTCTCAAAAAAAAAAAAAAAGTTTTAATTGAATAAAATGAGCTGAATTAATGAGTCCTTTAGTTTACCCAGAGGCAGTGAGTCTTCCAAAGTCATTAATCTGCATCTACAGAAAATAAACCAGCATTGATTCATATGTAACACTGTTTCCTGTCTGACCGAATGGAGAGAGGGGGCAGGAGGTGTGGCTGTGAGGAAGGAGGGAACCCTTGTCTGTATCTCTCTGCTGTGTATTCCAGAAGCACTGAGTCAAAAGCTGGGTTTATTTAATATTTATTAAATATTAGAGTTCACCAATTGATAACAGTGCATGAAAATACCTCTTTTCCCATGTCCAGGAGACTAGTATTTTAACAAGTACACTAGAACTTGACACACCTAATTTATAATAATTCCACCTTGTAGTATCTCCTATAGTGGATAATCATTGCTGTTTTAGTGGTAATTTTACTTTAGGAAATAGGTGAGTCAGTTAAAATTAAATTTAGGGAGTAAGACAGACCATGAGGTTAGTTAGTAACTTTTGTTTGTTTGTTTGTTTGTTTTTTTGAGACAGAGTCTCGCTCTGTCGCCCGGGCTGGAGTGCAGTGGCCGGATCTCAGCTCACTGCAAGCTCCGCCTCCTGGGTTCACGCCATTCTCCTGCCTCAGCCTCCCGAGTAGCTGGAACTACAGGCACCCACCACCGCGCCCGGCTAATTTTTTTTGTAGTTTTTTAGTAGAGACGGGGTTTCACCGTGTTAACCAGGATGGTCTCGATCTCCTGACCTCGTGATCCGCCCGTCTCGGCCTCCCAAAGTGCTGGGATTACAGGCTTGAGCCACCGCGCCCGGCCGTAACTTTTGTTTAAAAAGGGAAAAGTTGTAGATAGATGATAGAGCTGGTATCATCAAAAACAAGAAAACCCAAACTTACTTGTTTTTGTTTTTGTTTTTTGAGAAGGAGTCTGGCTCTGTCGCCCAGGCTGGAGTGCAGTGGCCAGATCTCAGCTCACTGCAAGCTCTGCCTTCCGGGTTTAAGCCATTCTCCTGCCTCAGCCTCCCGAGTAGCTGGGAACACAGACGCCCGCCACCTCGCCCGGCTAGTTTTTTGTATTTTTTAGTAGAGACGGGGTTTCACTGTGTTAGCCAGGATGGTCTCGATCTCCTGACCTCGTGATCCGCCCGTCTCGGCCTCCCAAAGTGCTGGGATTACAGGCTTGAGCCACCGTGCCCGGCCAAACTTATTTGTTTATAAACAATTTCCCTCCCTCCCTTCCTCCCTTCCTTCATATCTTATTTTTATTTATTTATTTTTTTTTTTGAGACAGAGTCTCACTCTATACAGCCCAGGCTGGAGTGCAGTGGCGCGACCTCAGCTCACTGCAGCCTCTGCCTCCTGGGGTTAAGCGATTCTCGTGCCTCAGCTTCCCAAATAGCTGGGATTACAGGCGCCAGCCACCACGCCCGGCTAATATATATATTTTTTTAATGTTTTGAGACGGAGTTTCGCTCTTGTTGCTCATGCTGGAGTGCACTGGCAAGATACCGGCTCACCGTAACCTCCGCCTCCCTGGTTCAAGCGATTCTCCTGCTTCACCCTCCCAAGTAGCTGGGATTACAGGCATGCGCCACCACGCCCGGCTAATTTTTTGTATTTTTAGTAGAGACGGGGTTTCACTCTGTTAGCTAGGGTGGTCTCCATCTCCCGACCTCAAGTGACCCGCCCGCCTCAGCTTCCCAAAGTGCTGGGATTACAGGCCTGAGCCACCGCAGGCTCACGGTGAGGAGGTCAGGAGTTTGAGACCAGCCTGGCCGACATGGCAAAACTCCGTCTCAACTAAAAATACAAAAAAACAGCCGGGCGTGGTAGCACGTTCCTGGAATCCCAGCTACTCCGGAGGCTGAGGCAGGAGAATTGCTTGAACCTGGGAGGCGGAGTTGAGGTGAGCCAAGATCGCGCCATTGGACTCCAGCCTGGGGGACAGAGTGAGACTCCATTTAAAAAAAGGTGGCTTTGGTCCTTAATTACCATGAAAATGCCAGTAAACAGTATCATTGACTCAAATACTTGTTTTCTTTCGGCATCCTCTTTTTGAAAAATAAAATAAAATATTGGAGGTGGGTGGGTTGGTCTCCTTACATTCCTCAGGCTGGTCTCAAACTCCTGAACTCTAGGGATCAAAAGATCCTCCCGCTTTAGCCTTCTGAGTAGTTACAGGTGTGCACCACCACATCCTGTTTAGACATTTACTTTAAAGAACCGGACTTTCTAACCAGGGGACAGATTTACCGTGAAGCTAATTAAGTTTCAGGTCCTTTACTTGCACTGGCCCATTCCAAGTTGCTGTCAGGGCCCTGGCAAACTTGCATTCATAATTACATATATCTATTTTTTTCTTATAGAGGGACCACCAGAATTGTATAACCTTCAGACTCCACAGATCGGCTTCAGTGACAATGCTTACACTTTGAAATGTTCCTTTAAAACAGTAACATAGGCTGGGTGTGGTGGCTCACGCCTGTAATCCCAGGACTTTGGTTGGCCCAAGCAGGCGGATCACTTGAGGTCAGGAGTTTGAGACCAGCCTGGCTAACATGGTGAAACCCCGTCCCTACTAAAAATTCAAAAATTAGCCTGGCGTGGTGGCGCACACCTGTCATCTCTGCTACTCAGGAAGCCGGAGAATTGCTTGAACCTGGGAGGCAGAGATTGCGGTGAACTCAGATTGTGCAATACTCCAATCTAGGTGAAAGAGCCAGACTCCCTCTCAAAACAAAACAAAAAACAGTAATACATCCAGGAAATCCCCCTAATATGCTTTCCTTTTTCTTCCGCTACTAGTTCCACGCTCCCAACCCCCAATTAATTGTGCTCCAGCAGGATCATTTCTCGGTTATTAGGTTTTCACTTTTTAACTCTCTTCCTATGCTAAGTGCCAAATGAATTCTGTGTCCTAGGGCTATCACTAGCACATATGAAATTTTGTATACATTTAAAAAAAAAATAACACTTTGGGGCTGACAAATTGCAAAAAGACTTAAGCGCACCAATTAGAAAAAAGTTACCACTTCCTCCAGGCTGTTGCAATTTGTGAGTGAGGTCACAGGGCTTGGCAAATGGCTCCTGAGCTTTAGTTCAGCCCAATTCTTGTCCTTTCTCAAGTGCCCCTCTCAGAGACTACAATCTGTACAACTACTGGGGCAGCCCTTTGTCTCTAGTTTCTTTCTCTCTCTCTCTCTCTCTCTCTCTCTCTCTCTCTCTCTCTCTCTCTCTCTCTCTCTCTCCTTTCTTTCTTTCTTTCTTTTCTTTCTTTTTGAGACAGTCTCGCCCTGTCGCCCAGGCTGGAGTGCAGTGGCGCGATCTCGGCTCACTACAAGCTCCACCTCCCGGGTTCACACCATTCTCCTGCCTCAGCCTCCGGAGTAGCTGGGATTACAGGCGCCCGCCACCACGCCAGGCTAATTTTTTGTATTTTTAGTAGAGACGGGGTTTCACCGTGTTAGCCAGGATGGTCTCGATCTCCTGACCTCGTGATCCGCCCGCCTCGGCCTCCCAAAGTGCTGGGATTACAGGCGTGAGCCACAGCGCCCGGCTCTAGTTTATTTCAAGTTTGTTAAACAGATTCAAATGCTTTTTTAAAAATCCGTTTTATGGCTGGATGCGGTGGCTCATGCCTGTAATCCCAGCACTTTGGGAGGCCGAGGCGGGCAGCTCATGAGGTCAGGAGATCGAGAGCATCCTGGCTACTACGGTGAAACCCTGTCTCTACTAAAAATACAAAAAAAAAAATTAGCCGGGCGTGGTGGTGGGCACCTGTAGTCTCAGCTACTCAGGAGGCTGAGACAGGAGAATGGTGTGAACTGGGGAGGTGGAGCTTGCAGTGAGCTGAGATGGTGCCACTGCACTCCAGGCTGGGCAACAGAATGAGACTCCATCTCAAACAAACAAACAAACAAACAATCCATTTTATTATTGTTTTTAATTGACACACAGTAATTATACATATTTATGGGGTACATTGTGATATTTTCATACATGTGTACAACATGTAATGATCAAATCAGGGTAATTATTATAGTATATTTACTGCCTCAAACATTTATCATTTCTTTGTTTTTGTTTTTAGAGACAGGGTCTCCATCTGTTACCCAAGCTGAAGAGCAATGGGATGATCATAACTCACTGCAGCCTCAGACTCCTGGGCTCAAGTGATCCTCCCACCTCACCCTCCCAAGTAGCTGGACCTATAGACATGCACTGTCATGCCTGGGTAATTTTTCAATTTTTTGTGGAAATGAGGTCTCACTATCAGTCCAGGCAGGTCTGATTCCCGGCCTCACACTATGCTCCTGCCTCAGCCTCCCAAAGCGCTGGGATTATAGGAATGAATCACCACACCTGGCCCTTATCGTTTATTTAGGTTGCAAACATTCAAAATCCCCTCTTCCAGCTATTTAAAAATATATAATAAACTGTTGTTAATTATAGTCACCCTGTGTGGTGCAGTGTCCCTTGCCTGTCATCCTAGCACTTTGGGAGACTGAGTAGGGATAATATGATAAGAGCCCAGGAGTTTGAGATCAGCCTGGGCAAAATAGTGAGACTTGGAGTGCAGCGGCACAATCACAGCTCACTGCAGCCTAGGCTCAAGCGATCCTCCCACCTCAGCCTTCCAACTAGCTAGGACTCCAGGTGCATGCCCCGCTAATTTGTGTGCCCATTTTTAATTGTGATTTTTTTTTTCTCTTGAGTTTTTTGGGTCCTTGTATATTCTGGATATTAGTCCCTTTTTTTTTTTTTTTTTTAAAGATGGAGTCGCACTCTTGTTGCCCCGGCTGGAGTGCAATGGTGCGATCTTGGCTCACCACAACCTCCGCCTCCCGGATTCAAGCGATTCTCCTGCCTCAGCTTCCCGAGTAGCTGGGATTACAAGCGCCTGCCACCACACCCAGCTAATTTTGTATTTTTAATAGAGATGGGGTTTCTCCAAGTTGGTCAGGCTGGTCTCGAACTCCTGACCTCAGGTGATTTGCCCACCTCGGCCTCCCAAGGTGCTGGGATTACACGCCAGAGCCACCACGCCTGGCCTATTTAGTCCCTTTTTTTGGATAAATTTTGGGTTGTTTCCTGTGCTTTTGAGATCCTATCCATAAAATCTTTGCCCAAACCAATGTCCTGAAGCAATTCTCTTATGTTTTCTTCCAGTAGTTTTATAATTTCAGTTCTTATATTTAAGCCTTCAATCTATTTAGAGTCAGTTTTTATATAGGGTGACAGATGGGGGTCTAGTGTCATTCTGCTGCATATGCATATCCAGTTTTCCCAGCACCATTTATCGAAGACTATCCATTCCCCAGTGTGTGTTCTTGGCACCTTTGTCAAAAGCCAACTGGCTATAAATATGTGGATTTATTTCAAGGTTATCTATTCTGTTCTGTTGTTCTATATCTGTTTTTATGCCAGACCATGCTGTTTTGGTTACTATAACTTTTATTTTCTTTTTTTTTTTTTTTTTTTTTTTTGAGACGGAGTCTCGCTATGTCGCCCAGGGTGGAGTGCAGTGGCCGGATCTCAGCTCACTGCAAGCTCCGCCTCCCGGGTTTTTACGCCATTCTCCTGCCTCAGCCTCCCGAGTAGCCGGGACTACAGGCGCCCACCACCTCGCCCGGCTAGTTTTTTGTATTTTTTAGTAGAGACGGGGTTTCACCATGTTAGCCAGGATGGTCTCGAACTCCTGACCTCGTGATCCGCCCGTCTCGGCCTATAACTTTTATTTTCTTTTGTCTGACAGAGTCTTGCTCTATCACCCAGGCTGGGGTGCAATGGCAAGATCTCAGCTCACTGCAACTTTCACCTCCCAAGTTCAAGCAATTCTCCTGCCTCAGCCTCCTGAGTAGCTGGGATTACAGGTGTGCACCACCACACCTGGGTAATTTTTGTATTTTCAGTAGAGATGGGGTTTCACCATGTTGGTCAGCCTGGTCTTGAACTCCTGGCCTCCATTGGTCTGCCCACCTCAGCCTGCCAGAGTGCTGGGATTCCAGGTGTGACCTGCTGTACCCAGCCGACTATAGCTTTATTGTATATTTTGTTTATTTTATTTTATTTTTTTTTTTTTGAGACGGAGTCTTGCTCTCTTTGCTCACCCTGGAGGGCAGTGGTGCCATCTTGGCTCGCTGCAACCTCCGCCTCCTGGGTTCAGGTGATTCTCCCACCTCAGCCTCCTGAGTAGCTGGGGCTACAGGTATGCGCAACCATGCCTGGCTAATTTTTGTATTTTTAGTAGAGATGGGCTTTCGCCATGTTGGCCAGGCAGGTCTTGTATGTTGATTTTGTATCCCACAATTTATTGAATTTGTGTATCAGCTCTAAGAGTTTTTTGGTGACATCTTTAGGTTTTTCCAAATATAAGATGATTTCCAAATCGAATATGGTTGAAAATTACAACAGTGCAATTTCCTTATTCCTGACAGTTTCCCCTCTCATTTCCAAATGATCTTGTATTTGACTGGGGCAGTTTGACTTCCTCCTTTCCAATTTGGACGCCCTTTAATTTTTTCTCTTGCCTAATTGCTCTAGCTAGGATTTCTTTATGTGCTTTAGAAGCCAAGATATATTACTGTGTATTTATCAACACTTAAGGAGATTCATCACTGTTGTAAAGGACATTGGTACGTTTCCCAAAGTGTGTTTTTCACCAAGTCAACTTTTAGTGCCTGTAGATTGATTAGTGTTGATTTCCCAAGTCATCTGCTGGTACATTGCTGGGGAAGAGAGGCAGTTGTGAGACTGCAGGCCCTAATGAACCGATTTCAGTTGAAAACAGGCTGGCTCTGAACTATTCTTTGTGATCATAAGAACCCACTGAAATATAATGATCTACTTTGAAGTAAAGGAAGGAGCACACAAAGATTTAGATAAGATGCAGTGACTGAGATCATTTTTTCAGTTCCCTCAGTCAGCATCCTTACTTCCTTCTCCCCGTAAGCTAATGAATCTACCTCCTAAATGTTTCTCAGGGCTGATTCTTCGTTTTCATCCTCTAGTACTATCTGCATTCAGGATCTCATTTCATCTCACCTGCATCACTGTGGTAGCTTCCTTATTGATGCTTTTGTCTTCATCTGGTCTCTCACTCCTTTCAAACCATCCTCCACATGAGCCTGGCTGTGGAAGGCTGTTCTGCCCATCTCTAGGGAACACAGCTCTGATGTGAATGGCACCCCCTGGAGTTCTTTCATTTCTTGTATCCCAACAACTCGGGGAACAGAAAACATGAGTACATGAGGCTTTTTTACATAGATAATCATCCCAAGGAATTTATGAGTTTCTAAAAGCAGGCTAATTTAATTCTGCAGAATGTTTGCATTTTTGCTCAAAAGCCTTAACTCTTGTTAAATATAATTCATTTTCCCGTGGCTTTAAATTTTACCCAGCTCTGAAATAAGGTGGCTTTTATGATAAGAATTGCTTTCCTCCTGAGCTTGAAGCACAGCCATGCATAGAACAGTAAGACTAACTTAAATGAGAATGATTACTAAATAACTGTGGCTTCAAAGAGAAGATAGGTAATAATACTTTGCATTCACACAAGCCTGCCTTTCATCTGAGTATCTCAAAGGAAAGCAAAATGTAGCTGATGTTGTGTTATGGTTGAAAATTACAACTGTGCAATTTCCTTATTCCTGTTTCCCCTCTCAAATATTATACCGAGTTAAAGCATCTCTAGAATTCAATGTGTATTGATTTTGAACACAGGCTTTTTCTCTCTTGTTTTCTACCCCTTTAACATCAACCGCAAGTTGCAAAGGCATCAGTGAACCACATGCTTTTGTGATTTTGAAGCATTTGCGGTCATTGGAGAAAAATACAATAATAAAGGATAGAAGAAGTTCTTACTCAGCTGTTCTAAACTTACGGTGGAAAAATGAAGAGATGAAGATAGAGACAGAATATTCTCTGCACCCCCAGAATCAATTCATTCATGGTACTAACAAACACTTCAAGAATGTGCCAGAGAACTGGCCTGATTCACTTTACTGAAACACAAGATTCACAAGGTATGCTTAGTGGTATAAATGGTAACTGTTTCCATTAAGGCCCTGAATTATAATACTGGGAATGTTCTGAATATTGATAGATCTAGAAATCCCAGAAGTGTATTGGTAGAGACCCTCTTTACATACTTCCTCTTGTGAGGTTGTAAACTTTTTTTTGGAGACAGGATTTCTCCAAGTTGGTCAGGCTGGTCTCGAACTCCCGACCTCAGGTGATCTGCCCACCTCAGTCTCCCAAAGTGCTGGGATTACAGCCGTGAGCCACTGCACCCAGCCCATAGATCTTTCATCTTTTACTAAAACTAAAGATTTTTTTTGGAGAGGAACAATTCCGAGTTCTTAACCTAATTTTTTTTTTGAGGCTGTGCATTTGCAGGGCTACTAAAATATAAAATAAATAAGTAAAACAGGCATATCGTATCTCTTTATAGGCACATCTTTTTTTTTTTTTTTTGAGACAAGAATCTTGCTCTGTTGCCCAGGCTGGAGTGCAGTGGTAAGAGCTCGGTTCACTGCAACCTCCACCTCCCAGGTTCAAGCGATTCTCCAGCTTCAGCCTCCCAAGTAGCTGGGATTACAGGTGTGCACCACCACATCTGGCTAATTTTTGTATTTGGCCACTGCACCTGGCCAGCACATCCATTTTTGACCCTTAACATATGGAAAGTTAAACAACTAGCCTGTAAATCTTTAACTAGATAGGAAAAGAAAAATTTTTTTTGATGGTTCATCACTCACAGAAAAAAAATACCCAGACAAAAGGTAAATAATATGTTTTTCCCCACCAAGGTGAATAAAATTATCAAGAAAAGTAACACCACAGCCTGCCACAAAGAGACCCAGGCTTCACATTCTCAAATAGCCTCACATTGAGATATTTAAAATTATCTCCAGGCTGGGCATTGTGGCTCATGCCTGTAATTCCAGCACTTTGCCATGCCCAGCTAATTTTTGTGTTTTTAGTAGAGCTGGGATTTCACCATGTTGGCCAGGATGGTCTCAATCGTTTGACCTCATGATCCGCCTGCCTTGGCCTCCCAAAGTGCTGGAATTACAGGCGTGAGCATCACTCCCGGCTGGGGTGCTCATTCTTTCTAGGCAAATGTTCACTAGTAACCAATTTATAATTGTAATTAAATAATTTAATTTGTTGCAGGGCACGGTGGCTCACGCCTGTAATCCCAGCACTTTGGGAGGCCAAGGCGGGCTGATCACAAGGTCAGGAGATTGAGACCATCCTGGCTAACATGGTGAAACCTCGTTTGTACTAAAAATAGAAAAAACAGCCTGGCGTGGTGGCGGGCGCCTGTAGTCCCAGCTACTCAGGAGGCTGAGGCGGGAGAATGATGTGAACCCCGGAGGCGGAGCTTGCAGTGAGCTGAGATTGAGCCACTACACTCCAGCCTGGGCGACAGAGCAAGACTCCATCTCAAAAAAAATAAAAAATATGGGCCGGGCACAGTGGCTCAAGCCTGTAATCCCAGCACTTTGGGAGGCCGAGACGGGCGGATCACGAGGTCAGGAGATCGAGACCAGCCTGGCTAACACGGTGAAACCCTGTCTCTACTAAAAAATACAAAAAACTAGCCGGGCGAGGTGGCGGGCAACTGTAGTCCCAGCTACTCGGGAGGCTGAGGCAGGAGAATGGTGTAGACCCGGGAGGCGGAGCTTGCAGTGAGCTGAGATCCGGCCACTGCACTCCAGCCTGGGCGACAGAGCTAGACTCCGTCTCAAAATAAAATAAAATAAGATACAATACAATACAATACAATACAATAAAAGTTAGCTAGGTGTGGTGGTGTGTGCCTGTAATCCCAGCTTCTTGGGAGGTTGAGGCACGAGAATCACTTGAACCCAGGAGGTAGAGGTTGCAGTGAGCTGGGATGGCTCCACTGCACTCCAGCCTAGTGACAGAAAGAGACTCTGTCTCAAAAAAAAAAAAAAAAAAACCAGGCACGATGGCTCAATCCTGTAATCCCAACAGTTTGGGAAGCCAAAGCGGGCGGATCACCCGAGGTTGGGAGTTCAAGACCACCCTGACCAACATGGAGAAACCCCGTCACTAGTAAAAATACAAAATTGGCTGGGTGCAGTGGCTTACGCCTGTAATCCCAGCACTTTGGGAGGCTTAGGCGGGCGGATCACCTGAGGTCGGAGTTCGAGACCAGCCTGAGCAACACGGAGAAACCCTGCCTCTACTAAAAATACAAAATTAGCCGGGCGTGGTGTAACGTGCCTGTAATCCCAGCTACTAGGGAGGCTGAGGCAGGAGAATGGCTTGAACCTGGGAGGCAGAGGTTGCGGTGAGCTGAGATCACGCCATTGCACTCCAGCCTGGGCAACAAGATCGAAACTTCATCTGAGGAAAAAAAAAAGAAAATATAAATAGTTGCAGTTTGAAATAGTGAAAAACTTAAAATAACCCAAATATCCAATTATCCAGCCATAAATAACTGCATGGGTCAATCTATGGTCCCTTCATATAATCCAATTCTCTCCAGTCACTAAAAATAATGAAATGGAGCAGTGTCTTGTCACATAGTAAAGAAAGCTTAGGCATATGTGTATATATATATGTGTGTGTGTGTGTGTGTGTGTGTGTGTGTGTTTATGTGTGTGTATATACATACACTTTTTTTTTTTTTTTTTAGTCCTAGTCTCACGGTCACTCAGGCTGTAGTGCAGTGGCATGATCTCAGCTCACTGCAACCTTTGCCTCCTGGGTTCAAGCAATTCTCCAGCCTCCACCTCTCGAGTAGCTGGGATTATAGGCCCCCACCACCACGCCTGGCTAATTTTTGTACTTTTAGTAGAGACGGGGTTTCACCATGTTGGCCAGGCTGCTCTCAAAACTCCTGACCTGATCTGCCCAACTTGGCCTCCCAAAGTTCTGGATTACAGGCTTCAGCCACCACAACCAGCCTAGCTTTCGTATATTTTGAAGTTAAAAAAATAAATTTCTGAGCAATGTGTATGCTATGACACATTTTTAATACAGTAATAATGTGAAGAACAGGAGAAGAAATTGTTGGGCATGCCATTTTCTACATCAGACATTTCTGTAATATTTGAACTTTTTAGCATGCATTATTATTTTTTAAAATTTAATTTTATTCTGTGTTAAGTTCTGGGATAATGTATGTGCAGGACATGCAGTTTGTTAGTTACATAGGTAAACATGTGCCATGGTGGTTTGCTGCACCTATCAACCTGTCACCTAGGTATTAAGCCCCGCATGCATTAGCTATCTGCATTATCATTATCATTATTGTTATTATCTTTTTTTTTTTTGAGATACAGTCTCACTCTGTTGCCCAGGCTGGAGTGCAATGGCGCGATATCAGCTCAGTGCAACCTCTGTCTCCCGGGTTCAAGCAATTCTCCCACCTCAGCCTCCCAAGTAGCTGGGATTACAGGAGCCCACAACCATGCCTGGCTAATTTTTGTATTTTTAGGAGAGACAGGGTTTCACAATGTTGGCCAGGCTGGTCTCGAACTCCTGACCTCAGGTAATTCACCCACCTCGGCCTCTGAAAGTGCTGGGATTATAGGAGTGAGCCACCGTGCCCAGCCCTGCATTATTTTTATAATTAGAAAAAAACATTAAAAATAATTAGCCACTCTTGGCCAGGTGAGCTGAGATTGTGCCACTGCACTCTAGCCTGGTGACAGAGTGAGGCTCCATCTCAAAAAAAAAAAAAAAAAAAAAAAAAAAGAATTAGCCATCTTTTCCCATGTTAACAGATTTTTTTTTTTTTTTTTTAAGATGGAGTCTCATTCTGTCGCCCAGGCTGGAGTGCAGTGGTGTCATCTCAGCTCACCGAAATCTCCACCTCCGGGGTTCAAGCAATTCTCCTGCCTCAACCTCCCGAGTAGCTGGGACTACAGGTGCGCTCCAGCACGCCTGGCCAATTTTTGTATTTGTAGTAGAGACGGGGTTTCACCATGTTGGCTAGGCTGGTCTTGAACTCCTGACCTCATGATCTGCCCACCTCGGCCTCCCAAAGTACTGGGATTACAGGCGTGAGCCACCGTGCCTGGCCAAAGATTGTATTTTTTTTTTTTTTTTTTTTTGAGACGGAGTCTCGCTCTGCCGTTCAGGCTGGAGTGCAGTGGCCGGATCTCAGCTCACTGCAAGCTCTGCCTCCCGGGTTGACGCCATTCTCCTGCCTCAGCCTCCCGAGTAGCTGGGACTACAGGCGCCCGCCACCACGCCCGGCTAGTTTTTTGTATTTTTTAGTAGAGATGGGGTTTCACCGTGTTAGTCAGGATGGTCTCGATCTCCTGACCTCGTGATCCGCCCGTCTCGGCCTCCCAAAGTGCTGGGATTACAGGCTTGAGCCACCGCGCCCGGCCAGATTGTATTTTTAATAATAGCATTTCTTAGCCTAGAAGTATTTTAAGCAACTGACATTCAAACTACACTGAAAGGGGACTTAATTTGTTACTTACAGGATTAATGATTGTGCATCAGGCTGTAAGAGATTCCCATTTTTCTTCTGGGGATGGATTTAGACCAACCAGAAGAAAGAAAAACATAACTTCCCAATTCATCACACAATGTGTCTAAATGGAGCAGAGAGACCCTCATTTTATTAAAGGTGAGAGGGTCAGGGTATCCTTAGAAAGAGGTGCAACTTGTTAACTTTGTGTTCAGTGTGGCCATACCTGGGGACGTTCTTAGGTTCCTCTGCCCTTCTTTTTGTTGTTGTTGAGACAGGGTCTCACTCTGTCTCCCAGGCTAGAGTGCAGTGGCACAATCTCAACTCACTGCAGCCTGGGCGAGTGACCTCCTAGAATCAAGTGATCCCCCTGCCTCAGCCTCTCTTGTAACTGGGACCACAAGCGTGCGTCACCATGCCCAGCTAATTTTTTGTATTTTTTGTAAAGACGGGGTCGCATTTTGTTGCCCAGGCTGCTCTCCAACTCCTGGGCTCAACCAATCCTCCCATCTTAGTCTCCCAAAGTGCTGGGATTATAGGCATGAGCCACCATGCCTGGCCCTCTGATCTTCTTTACTCAGTAACACAGGTGGCACCTCAGGAGCCAAAGATCTTATCCATAGGGACACTCTTCCCAGGGACCATGCTGTGAGCCCTAATGCTGATCTGAGCCCTAGCACTTGCTTCCTACTCGACCATCAAATCCTGGTTTTTGATTGATTTCCTCTAGTTGTGCTCCTTGCGTGGGAACTGGGTAAGTAATACACTTATTCCAGGCAGATATAGATAATTATAACAGTTAACATTTATTGAGCACATATGTACTAAGCAGTATATTTACATTATCACATTACTTCTCATGATTTTGCCTGTTTTATAGATGAGAAAAACTGATGGTCAGAAGATTGCTCAGTGCCATACAGTTAATGAGAGATGAGTTAAGATTCCAACACAGATGTTTCTTTTTCAGAAACGTGAGATGTTAACCCTTAAGTCAGGGTTATCAAAATGTGAATCCTGACCAGGAACATCAACATCACCTGGAAATTTGTTAGAAATGCAAATTCTCCAGACTTACTGAATAAGATACTTTGAGACGCAGAAAGCCGTTTTTAAACAAGGCCTGAAGGTGATTTTAGTGCAGGCTGATACCCTAAATTACAAAATTGTGTTGTGTAATTAAACTTTCTGAGGTGGTGGAAATTTTTTTTCCGCTTTTATTCTGGGTTCAGAGGTACATGTGCAGATTTGTAATACAGGTAAATTACGTGTCACAGGGGTTTGGTGCACAGATTATTTCATCACCCAGGTAATCAGCATAGTACCCAAAAGGTAGTTTTTTGATCCTTACCCTCCTCCTGCCCTCCACCCTCAAGTAGGCCCCATGTCTGTCATTCCCATCTTTGTGTCCTGGAAAGGTTTCATACTCTCTGCTGTCCAGTAAGGTACCTACTAGCCACATGTGATTACTGAGCATTTGAAATACAGCTAGTGTGACTGAGAAACTAAATTTTTAATTTTATTTAATTTTTATTTTATTTTATTATTTGAGACAGATCTTGCTCTGTCACCCAGGCTGGTGTGCAGTGGCATGAACCTGGCTCACTGCAGCCTCAACCTCTTGGATTCAAGGGATCTTCCTGTCTCAGTCTCCCCAGTAGCTGGAACTACTCCTGGGTTCAAGTGATCATCCCACCTTGGCTTCCTAAAGTCCTGGTATACAGGTGTGAGCCACCACGCTCAGCCTTTATTTAATGTCAATTAAAATCTAAATAACCACATATGTTCAGTGGCGTCCATGTTTAGATGGCACAGCTATTGTCTCCTTAACATCCTTGACTACTGGTTCCTTTTTTAGATCATCCCTCACCTCTAAGGAGAACTACTAATGTAGGCAATTAGCAGCAATTATAGCAGGATAGTGTCAGAAAACCATTGGAATTGGTGCAGTGTTGTGTGGGGCACATTATCTAGGGAGCTACCCATTTTGTCTATGTATGGAATTGGTTTTAAAGAGAATAGATAAGACCATTTGTCTTAGTCAGTTTGTGCTGCTATAACAAAATACCACAGACTGGATAATCTATAAACAATAGACATTTATTTCTCATAGATCTGTAGGCAGAGAAGTCCAAGGTCAAGGCATCAGCTGATGAGGCCCCAGTCTCTCAGCTTCTAAGATGGTGCTTTGTTGCTGCATCCCCTGGAGGGGAGGAACGCTATGTCCTCACAAAGCAGAAGGGACAGAAAGGGCAAAAAGGGATCAAACTCCCTCCATCAGGGCAGAGTCCAAATGACCTAAACACCTCCCAAAATGCCCTACCTCCCAATACTGTTGCTTTGGTAATTAAGTTACCAAGACATGAATTTTGGCAGACACATTCAGACCATAGCACCATTCAACCAACATGACCCTTATATTAGGCTAAGTGATACTGAAAGTAGTAATTAGGATGTTTACACAGATTGATTACCCTGCATAGACAGTGAACAACAGCTCTGATGCACAATTAAGATGAACTTCACAAATACTGTCCTAGAGATGACTTTGGTAAAGATCATAAAAAACCTTATAAAATGAATTTTTTTTCTTTTTTTTTTGAGACACAGTCTCGCTCTGTCGCCCAGGTTGGAGGGCAGTGGCGCGATCTCAGCTCACTGCAAGCTCTGCCTCTCGGGTTCACACCATTCTCCTGCCTCAGCCTCCTGAGTAGCTGGAACTACAAGTGCCCACCACCATGCCTGGCTAATTTTTTTGTATTTTTAGTAGAGATGGGGTTTCACTGTGTTAGCCAGGATCGTCTCGATCTCCTGACCTCGTGATCCACCCACCTCGGCCTCCCAAAGTGCTGGGATTACAGGTGTGAGCCACCGCACCCAGCCTATGAAATGCATTTTTTAAGCATGTTAGAATATTCAGGTATGATACCTCATTTGATGTGATTCAGAGGCAATTATCAGACAGATGTCCAAAGGAGAGAGAGACTCAGCTAGTGGACATAAGCATTCTTGACACTACAGTGAAGCAGATATTAAGAATATTAAATCCCTTCTGCTCACATGGGGAAGTTCATTAGCAGGAGCCGGGGTCAATTCCAACAAACATATATTGACTCCTATGGGCCAGCACTGACGAGAATTTAATGATAGCACAGTTGTGTTCCTGGCAGATGCATGATGAGGGTTGTGCTTTAGGAAAATTACTTTGATCAGGGGCTATTGTGGGACTTCTTGCTAGGGACAGAGAAAATCAGAATGAGGTGGTTGTTGGTGGGCCTGGAAAGGCAAGTTATATGAAGCATTGCAAAGTTAGAATCTCAGGGGAACTTATAAGATATGGGAATTAAACTTTGTTATAATAATGAGGTTTAAATTTGAGTACTATTAATTGGTGCTATTATTCACATCACATTAGAACAAAAGAGATATGGAAGAGAGGAAGATGTACCGTGAACTTGAGCGATTCCTCCCTTCTTGGTTTTTGCGGAGCACCTCATATAGCTTGCATAGTTTTTATTCTACAAAATAATGCTTTGCTGGATTGGGAGTTCCTAGATTACAAAGACTATCTCTTATTTAACTTTATATTGCTAGCACTAGACTAAAGGCCTAGCACAGAGATATTGACTAAGTCATGAGTAAATGACTGAATGGATGAATAAAGAAAATGCGGCCGGGCGCGGTGGCTCAAGCCTGTAATCCCAGCACTTTGGGAGGCCGAGATGGGCGGATCACGAGGTCAGGAGATCGAGACCATCCTGGCTAACACGTTGAAACCCCGTCTCTACTAAAAAAAAAATACAAAAAACTAGCCGGGTGACGTGGTGGGCGCCTGTAGTCCCAGCTACTCGGGAGGCTGAGGCAGGAGAATGGCGTAAACCCAGGAGGTGGAGCTTGCAGTGAGCTGAGATCCGGCCACTGCACTCCAGCCTGGGCGACAGAGCCAGAGTCAGTCTCAAAAAAAAAAAAAAAAAAAAAAAAAATGCCGGGCGCGGTGGCTCAAGCCTGTAATCCCAGCACTTTGGGAGGCCGAGGCGGGCGGATCACAAGGTCAGGAGATCGAGACCACAGTGAAACCCCGTCTCTACTAAAAATACAAAAAATTAGCCAGGCGCGGTGGTGGGCGCCTGTAGTCCTAGCTACTCAGGAGGCTGAGGCAGGAGAATGGCGTGAACCCAGGAGGCGGAGCTTGCAGTGAGCCGAGATCGCGCCACTGCACTCCAGCCTGGGCAACAGCGTGAGACTCCGTCTCAAAAAAAAAAAAAAAAAAAAAAAGAAAAAAGAAAATGCTAGGGGCTGGGTGCGATGATTCACGTCTGTAATCCTAGCACTTTGGGAGGCCGAGGTGGGTGGATCAAGAGGTCAGGAGTTCAAGACCAGCCTGGTCAACATGGTGAAACCCCGTCTCTACTAAAAATACAAAAATCAGCCGGGCGTGGTGGCGGGGACCTGTAATCCCAGCTGCTCCGGAGGCTGAGGCAGGAGAATCACTTGAACCTGGGAGGCAGAGACTGCAGTAAGCTGAGATCGTACCATTGCACTCCAGCCTGGGCAACAGAACGAAACTCCATCTCAAAAAAAAAAAAAAAAAAAAAGGAAATGCTAGGAACTTGGCTTAGTTCTCTTAATTGCTGCCAAGCCTAAGTTTAGGTGTCTCCATAGGAGTCTTGACATTGGCTCAGATAAGGAATATTGATGTCAAGTATATGTCACAGGTCTGGGTTTTGGTCTGGGTGGTGGTGGGTGGTAGTGCGAGTATGTGGTGTGAAGTCAGCAGAGGGTATTGTGTGATGGATAGAAGAAAAGACATCTAAGTAGGTACATTTATTTATTTAATGTATTTATTTTAATCTTTTTTGTCTTTTTAAAAAAATATTTTTTGTGGAGACGCGATCTCACTAAGTTGCTCAGACTAGTCTCGAACTCCTGGGTTCAAGCGATCCTCCTGCCTTGGCCTCCCAAAGGGCTGAGATTACAAGTGGTACATTTATTTTTAGTATGCTCCTACTTCCCTTTCTATTACTATGATTAAATTTTGTTCCTCTATTTCCTAATTCTCAGATATCTATTCATTTATTAACTCAACTAATATGCATTTTCACCTAATGTGTACCAGGCATTGTGTAATATGCTGGGATACAAAATCCAAAGAGCAATATCTGGAGTGCAGGTTATCCTAGCCATGAGACTTATGCTGTTCTGTTACAGTACATGTTAGCATGCCCAGTGAGTCTTTGATAGTCTCTTTGTTTTTTGGTGCAATATGGTATCCCATGTTCATCTTATATTGCATCATTTCTCTTTCAAATACTTCCCCTTACTTCAAAGAAATGCATAGTAAAATTCATGCTGTCTAAAAATGTCTTTTTTTGGGCCGGGCGCAGTGGCTCAAGCCTGTAATCCCCGCACTTTGGGAGGCTGAGACGGGCGGATCACGAGGTCAGGAGATCGAGACCATCCTGGCTAACACGGTGAAACCCCGTCTCTATTTAAAAAATACGAAAAACTAGCGGGGCGAGGTGGCGGGCGCCTGTAGTCCCAGCTACTCGGGAGGCTGAGGCAGGAGAATGGCATAAACCCGGGAGGCAGAGCTTGAAGTGAGCTGAGATCCGGCCACTGCACTCCAGCCTGGGCGACAGAGCGAGACCCCGTCTCAAAAAAAAAAAAGTCTTTTTTTCTGCTTCAAACATCTTCTGTTTCATAGGGAGAATGTTTCAAACTCAAAAAGTATTATCATTGGGTCTTAATTAGTTGTAAAATACGTATTTACTTTTTTAAGTTTAAAGGCATCTTGATAATTTTCCATGAGACTTAGCAAAATTCCAATATTGATATTTAATATTTTAAAGTAAGTCTCTTTCTTAGTGATTCCAATATAGATCCAATATCTGCTTTGGATATAATAATAATCTATAGTATAAATTGGGTAAAAACCATATTTAAATGGCATATCTTTTAAAACACTGACTTTGTTTTGGGAAGCAATAATTGTGCAGTGGCATGATCTTGGCTCACTGCACCCTCCGCCTCCTGGGTTCAAGCGATTCTTCTGCCTCGGCCTCCCGACTAGCTGGGACTACAGGCGCATGCCACCACGCCCAACTAATTTTCATATTTTTAATAGAGACAGGATTTCACCATGTTGACCAGGCTGGTCTCAAACTCCTGACCTTGTGATCCTCTCACCTTGGCCTCCCAAAGTGCTGGGATTATGGGCATGAGCCACCGAGCCTGGCCCTGGAAAGCAATAATTTTTTTTTTTTTTTAGCACATTGCTAAACAAAGCAACAAAGCAGCCATTACAAATAAACTCTCCCTACCTTTTTTTGTCCCTTATCATTCTTCTTGCTTGAGAAATAAATGTATCATGCTTTCCCACATGAGAATTTAATCCTTTTTTTTTTTTTTTTTTTGGAAACATCTTGCTCTTTTGCCCAGGCTGGAGTGCAGTGGTGCAATCACAGTTCACTACAGTCTTAACCTCCCAGGCTCAAGTGATCCTCCTGCCTCAGCCTCTTGAGTAGCGGGGACTACAGGCACACATGCCACTGTGCCTGCTTGACGTTTTTAGTTTTTGAGGAGACACAGTCTCACAATGCTTCCCAGGCTGGTCTGGAACCCGTGGCTCAAAGATCCTCCTGCCTCAGCCTCCCAAAGTGCTGAGATTACAGGCGTGGAGCTGCTGATCCCAGCCTAGAGTTGTTTACTTTCTTTTCCACTCAGTTTGAGTATTTGTATAGGAAAAATAGCTAATAATAAGGATGCTGTCTAAATAATTACTTGGAAAGTGATGAGCTTTTATAGAATATTTGATTTATAAACTTCAAAGATTATGTAAATTAATAACATGAGTTAATGACATTGAAATACATTCAATAGGTTTTGGGCATTGGGAAAATGATTTTAAAATGAAAATACTTTCATCATTCATTAATGCCAGTACAGCATGACTTGCTCTTAGTTTGCATAAATAATGTATGTGCATTCTTCAGAAAAGGTAACCATCTTTGCTAAAGCTCTTCGTGGTGCCTAGCTGAATTTAGAAGCTATAATCTCAGTTGATGTAGTCAGCTTCAGAACTGTCTTACCCTTACAGATGGAATGTCAATATTGCAACTGTGATGCTTTTATATCATGTGAGAAGAACAATAGAGTCCCAGGAGGCAAGTGCAGATGACCCCAAGGTCCTTGTGGACAACGAAGTAAAAGCTAAGAAGAAATAGCACGTTTCTTAGGAAACATTTCAATATTGTTATTTATACAAGGATGCAGAGAACAGTACAGCTGGAGAATTAAATGGCAAGATCAGCACACAGATGGGTAAGAAAGCACTGTTTTGCCAACTGGATAACATCTGGCACATTAGAGTCAACCTAAATACCTAACAAGCTAAACAAAAGTTCAAGTAGCAGATGATCTCTTTATCTTTCTGCAAGGAGCAGGAACATAGCAGCCAAAAATTAGTCATGTTAGATGTGGAAATCAGAGATACAGTTTAAAAAATAAAATCCTCCTTTAAACAGATATGGAATATGCAGCTGGAATTGTAGCAATCAGGAAAGAGAAGAAGGCAGTTTATAGAAAACCTATAAACTATTAACTCTATTGCAGTGGGTTACTATATAAAATACAGCAAATTTGTCTTCTGCTAAAGATTGCTATCATTTTATCGGATTATCAGCAGTGCTTATGAGGCAAAACAAACAATTTTTTCAGAAGTAAAGCAGAGACATATATTGGTAATCGATTACAGGTCCATAACTCTAATAAAGCTTTTTTTGAGATCAACTTATAAAATGTTCAATGCATTATCAATATTTTTAAGATGACTTTCATGGCAGAATTTTTATTCTTGGCCTTTTCTCTATATTTTGCATCACCATGCCTGGGATAGCTTTCTGAGACAGTGAATCCAATCTGAGTTTTCGTCACAGTAAGAGAAATTAAAATGGCATCAAAAATCCAATCTATTTTTTGTTATTTTCTGACTTTGGGAGAAAAAAACCCAAGTTGGCAATTCGACCTTCATAGTTGATGTTTCATTATTGAAGAAATGTTATTTTCAAGTTTTTATTTTATTTTATTTGTTTATTTTTCTGATTCAGGGTCTCCTTCTATTGCCGAGGCTCTCTGAGGAGGGAACATATAAATGGAGAACTGAATAACAAGAAGGAGCCAATTACATAAAGAATGAGGCAAGAATATTCCAGACAGCAGACAGAGCTAGTGCTAAGGTCCTAAGGCAGGAATAAATGTCATTAGGAACAAAGCATGGAAAATATGATGTATGTATGATGAAGTTACTGGTTGCATTAAATATGATGGCAATGACAGTACAAATGGTAGATAACTAACAAATCCTTAGGAGGGGAAATAAATTTAAAGTGTCCAAGAATGGTGCTGATGATTGCAGTGTGGTCACAGAAATGAACCAGACACATTTACAAAGGGCCAGATGTTACAGAGTTAGTGAGTTTAATTCCTGAATTAATTCCAGTGACTCCTGGCCTAGACTCAAAGCCATCATAAGAACATCATCAGAATAGACCCAAAGAGTAGAATATTTTTCTGCAGTTCGAACTTTAGGAAGAAATCAGACTATAGCATCACCATTGTAAAAGACAATGGTTTGGCCAGGTACGGTGGCTCATGCCTGTAATCCCAGCACTTTGGGAGGCCGAGGCAGGCAGATCACCTGAGGTAATCACCTGAGGCAGATCACCTGAGGTAATTCAAGACCAGTCTGGCCAACGTGGTGAAACCCCATCTCTACTAAAACTACAAAAATTAGCTGGGCGTGGTGGCAGGCAGCTACTCAGGATGCTGAGGCAGAAGAATCGCTTGAACCCGGGAGGCAGAGGTTGAAGTGAGCCGAGATCTCACCACTACACTCCAGCCTGGGCGACAAGAGCGAAACTCCGTCTCAAAAAAAAAAAAAAAAAAAAAAAAAAAAAAAAAGAAGGCAATGGCCTATAACAAACCCAATCCTCACTCTCACCTCCACTTTTAAATCTCTTTTTAAAAAGCACTGTAAAAATATTTTATACAATCGTTTAGTTCTTTTGCAGTATTGGCCAGTAAATATTACTATGTATCATCAGTAAGGGAAATAAATCTTAGACTTCCATGTCCTCCCAATTTAATACTTTTAAATAAGTTTTCAATGAAATTTGCATTTGTGTGAAATTATTTATTGTACTCTGACCCTTCATGAGTAGTTTCAATGCTTTTGCTTACAAGCTGTCAAGCTGCAGATTTAGAATGGTAACTACTTGTTGAGGCTCAAAGTTCAGAAAATCTAAAGAGAATGAGATACTGTTTTCTTTTTCTTTTTTTTTTTTTTTGAGACAGAGTCTCCCTCTGTAGCCCAGGCTGGAGTGCAGTGGCCGGATCTCAGCTCACTGCAAGCTCCACCTCCCGGGTCTACGCCATTCTCCTGCCTCAGCTTCCCGAGTAGCTGGGACTACAGGCGCCCGCCACCTCGCCCGGCTAGTTTTTTGTATTTTTTAGTAGAGACGGGGTTTCACCGTGTTAGCCAGGATGGTCTTGATCGATCTCCTGACCTCGTGATCCGCCCGTCTCGGCCTCCCAAAGTGCTGGGATTACAGGCTTGAGCCACCGCGCCCGGCCCGAGATACTGTTTTCATAGTTCTCTTAAATAAGTAATGATAAATTATAGAAAGGCAATTTAAACATTTTGCAACAGTACACTGAAGAGGCTAAATCATTGTGTGATAATTTGGAGTGTCTCCCTTTTCCCTTACATGCAATCTACCCCAATGTCAGAAGTTTAACGTAAAAGAAATAACTTTATTAAGGGAAGGATAGCTGTCATAGACCCTTTCCTGCAACTTAGGAATCATGAGACCTGTGAACTCTTATTGCTCCATAAGTCTGCCAAGGAAGTGACTTAAAAGGCTGGCAGGAAACGCACAGGGGGCTCACTCGCTGCTTGGTGAGACCTGGGAGAAATCAGGTCTTCAGAGATGCAAATTAACTGCAGAATACAACCTATTGTTCTATAGATTCAGTTTAAAGAAAAGGCTTTCCTGAATGCAAGACAAAATGGACTTTTGGTATGCTGGGACTGACAGAGAAGTTGAGTTCTTCATTCTAGGCTTTCCATATTGAAGGGAAATAGGAATCTTAGACTCAGGACCACACTTGTAAGAACACTGTGTGTTTTGCAACTTCTTCAGGATTGTTTTATTTGACATCTCGTTGTCTACTAATGAGAGCAGTTAACTCAACATTAAAGCCAGTATGTGTGTATTCAGGGCCAACCAGACTGCCTTTCTTAGTCCTGAGAATCCCTGGGGAGAGAAATACTTTTTCTAGTCACAAAAGAAAGGAAAACGAGGTGAGTCCGTGGGAACTGCTACAAGAAGACATAAAGGAAAATGGAGCATGGGCAATCAGCTGAGCATGAAAAACACCCACTGTGGCTTTAGGGCAGCGGTTTTTGACCTTTGGAAGATAAGTGGCTTCCAGAATTTCCGATGCACAGGCTGCACCTCAGACCAATTATACCATGACTCTAGGGTGACCCAGGTAACAGTTTTGTTTCGTTTTTTAAGCAAATTAGGTTCCCAGGTATTTCCATAATGCAGTCAAAGTTGAGTCCCCTCAAACTTTCAGGTGTTCATGAACCACCTGGGGATTTTATTAAAATGCAAATTCTGATTCAGTAGGTCTGGAGCAGGGCCTGAGTTCTGCATTTTCAACTCAGCTCCCAGAAGCCAATTACTCTGCTGGGGTAGGGGAATCAAGGTGGGAACGGAGCAATGCAAACCCTTCAATAGATATTAACTCTGACACAAGTAGATTCTGCATAATGATTTCAATGCCTACCATTAAGCCAGTGCTTGACATTTAAGTGGCAGGCATTTAAAAACATAAATCTTGAAAATCCCATTAAGTTTAGAGTATAATCTAAACACATTACTACTGTTTACAAGTCTTTCAATTTGACAAAGTCTCTGAACTCTCCCCCACTGCTTTCCTCTGGCTCACTCTTCTTCAGGGCACAGTTACTCTTGCTGCTTCTCATACATGCCAGACCCGTCTTCTCTTCATGGCCTTCAAACTTACTGCTCCTTGGACTTCTTGCTTAGAATACCTCCCCCTCCATAACCTCATGGCTTGCTCCCTTTTCATTCAGCCCAAATGTCACGTCTTCAGCCCTTCCATGAGCACCCATTCTGGAGAGAGCACCTTCCCTCTGCTTCTCTGTCTCCTAGCCCTCTCCCCACATGGCACTGATAGCTGTTTGAAATTGGTCTGCTTATTTGTTTGCTTATTGACTAAAGGAAACAAAAAAAATTTTACACCAAATATACTTATTTGACATATTTAAAGATGGCTATTTAGAGAGCCTGAAAACATAAGAATGGCTAAAAAGCTTTTCCTCTTCTCTCCCTCCCATAACCTGTCTTGCCATGCTCCAAGCCCCTCTTCTTTCTGTAACCTCAGGTGGTTTAAAAGCATCAACTATCTAGCCCTTTCTTTTTTTTTCACTCTTGTTGCCCAGGCTGGAGTGGTGCAATGGCTCAATCTCGGCTCACCGCAACCTCCACCTCCTCCTAGGTTCAAGCGATTCTCTTGCCTCAGCCTCCTGAGTAGCTGGGATTACAGGCATATACTACCATGCCCGGCGAATTTTGTATTTTTAGTAATGACAGGGTTTCTCTATGTTGGTCAGGCTGGTCTCCAACTCCTGACCTCAGGTGATCTGCCCACCTCAGCCTCCCAAAGTGCTGGGATTATAGGCATGAGCCACTGCACCCAGCTTCTCTGGCCCTTTCTTTGAGTTTTTAAAATCTGTGTTCCTCCCATGCACGCGTGTGTACATTAATGTTTTGTCTGCCTTTCTTGTTTTAATCAGCCTTTTGTCAGTTGATTTCTAGTGAACCTTTAGAGGGCAAAAGAGATTTGTCTTAGCCCCTACAAATTTCTGTCTCCCTCCATAAGAATTTCAGCCATGAGAGAAAAGCCTCTGTCTAGGTCCCCGCTACATTCCCAGATCCTAGAACACAACAGAACCCATGGAAGGACACAAAAGAAAAAAAATGAAAATGAATGGTAAGGCCAGGTGTAGTGGCTCACGCCTGTAATCCCAGCACTTTGGGAGGCCGAGGCAGGTGGATCACGAGGTCAGGAGTTCAAGACCAGCCTGGCCAACATGGTGAAACCCTTTCTCTACTAAAATTACAAAAATAAGCTGAGCATGGTGGCAGCTGCCTGTAATCCCAGCTACTCAGAAGGCTGAGGCAGAGAATTGCTTGAATCCGGGAGGCAGAGGTTACAGTGAGCCAAGATTAGGCCGGGCGCGGTGGCTCAAGCCTGTAATCCCAGCACTTTGGGAGGCCGAGACGGGTGGATCACGAGGTCGGGAGATCGAGACCATCCTGGCTAACACGGTGAAACCCCGTTTCTACTAAAAATACAAAAAAACTAGCCGGGCGAGGTGGCAGGCACCTGTAGTCCCAGCTACTCGGGAGGCTGAGGCAGGAGAATGGAATAAACCTGGGAGACGGAGCTTGCAGTGAGCTGAGATCCGGCCACTGTACTCCAGCCTGGGTGACAGAGCGAGACTCCGTCTCAAAAAAATAAAATAAAATAAAACAGTGAGCCAAGATTGCGCGCAACCGCCCTCCAACCTGGGCGACAGATCAAGACTGTCTCAAAAAAAAAAAAAGAGAGAAAATGAAACCAGGCGCAGTAGGTTTTCCCAAAGAAAGAGAGACAGAGAGGTTCAGGAAATTGGCTCACATGACTGTGGACACTGACGTCTAGAATCCATGGGGCAGGCCACCTGGTTGGAAACTCAGGCTGAATTCTTTCTCTGTTGGAAAACTTCAGGGTTTTTTTTTGCTTTTGTTTGTTTGTTTTGAGACAAAGCCTTGCTCTTGTCCCCCAGGCTGGAGTGCAATGGCGTGATCTCGGCTCACAGCAACCTCCGCCTCCTGGGTTCAAGCGATTCTCCTGCCTTAGCCTCCCAAGTAGCTGGGATTACAGGTGCCTGCCACCATGCCTGGCTAATTTTTGTATTTTTTTTTTTTTTTTTAGTAGAGATGGGGTTTCACCATGTTGGCTGGACTGTTCTCATCCTCCTGACCTCAGGTGATCCACCGCCTCGGCCTCCCAAGGTGCCAGGATTACAGCCGGGAGCCACCACGCCTGGCCAACTTCAGTTTTTTTGTTTGTTCGTTTTTGAGACAAGATCTCATTCTGTTGCCCAGGCTGGAGTGCAGTGGCACAAACATCGCTCACTTCAGCCTTGACCTTTTTGCTCAAGCAATCTTCCTGACTCATTTTCCCAAGTAGCTGGGACTACAGGTGCAGGCCACCACATCTGGCTAATTTTTACAGTTTTTTTTGTAGAGATAGGGTCTCACCATGCTGCCCAGGCTAGTCTCAAATTCCTGGGCTTAAGAGATCCTCCTGCCTCAGTCTCCCAGTGTTGAGATTACCGGCATGAGCCACCGTGTCCAACCAGGATCTGGTTGTTCTTAAGAACCTTATTCTTTTTTGGTTGTTGTTTTTTTTTTTTTGAGACCGAGTCTGGCTCTGTGGCCCAGGCTGGAGTGCAGTGGCCAGATCTCAGCTCACTGCAAGCTCCAGCTCCCGGGTTCACGCCATTCTCCTGCCTCAGCCTCCCGAGTAGCTGGGACTACAGGTGCCTGCCACCACGCCCGGCTAATTTTTTGTATTTTTAGTAGAGATGGGGTTTCACCTTGTTAGCCAGGATGGTCTCGATCTCCTGACCTCATGATCCTCCCGTCTCGGCCTCCCAAGGTGCTGGGATTACAGGCTTGAGCCACCGCGCCCGGCCTTTGTTGTTGTTTTTTTTTGGGATGGAGTGTCACTCTGTCATCCAGGCTGGAGTGCAGTGGTGCAATCTCAACTCACGCAACCTCCACCTCCCAGTTTCAAGCAATTCTCGTGCCTCAGGCTCCCGAGTACCTGGGATTACGGGCACCTGCTATCATGCCCGGCTAATTTTTGTATTTTTAGTAGAGACAAGGTACCACCATGTTGGCCAGGCTGGTCTTGAACTCCCGACCTCAGGTGATCCACTTGCCTCAGACTCCCAATATGCTGGGATTGCCGGTGTGAGCCACTTCTCCGGCCAGTAATCTTATTCTTAAAACCTTCATCTAGGCCGGGTGCGGTGGCTCACGCCTGTAATCCCAGCCCTTTGGGAGTCCGAGGCGGGCAGATCACGAGGTCAGGAGATCGAGACCATCCTGGCTAACACGGTGAAACCCCCATCTCTACTAAAAAATAGAAAAAGCTGGGCGTGGTGGTGGGCCCCTGTAGTCCCAGCTACTCAGGAGGCTGAGGCAGGAGACTGGCGTGAACCCGGGAGGTGGAGCTTGCAGTGAGCCGAGACCGCGCCACTGCACTCCAGCCGGGTGAGCGAGACTCCGTCTCAAAAAAAAAACAAAAAAACCTTCATCTAGGCCAGGCAAGTTGGCTCACACCTGTAATCCTAGCACTTTGGGAGGCAGTGGCGGGCAGATCACAAGGTCAGAAGTTTGAGACCAGTCTGGCCAATATGGTGGAATCCATCTCTACTAAAAATACAAAAAAAATCGCCAGGCGTGGTGGTGGGCACCTGTAGTCTCAGCTACTCAGGAGGCCGAGGCAGGAGAATCGCTTGAACCCAGGAGGCGGAGGTTGCAGTGAGCCGAGATTGTGCCACTGCACTCCAGCCTGGGCGACAGAGCGAGACTCTGTCTCAAAAAGAAGAAGAAGAAAAAAAGTGACTATGAAGAGAAAGGATTTGAGCAGGCAAGACTAGAAACCAGAAGAGTCAGGACATTGTTAGCAAAGTTTGGGAAAATTATTGAGAAGAGGGTGGTGGCTGTGGAGGTGAACATAGACAGCAGTGCATAGTTAGATTCCACTAAGCAAGGTCAAGCACACGTTAGGTGGATGAGGTTGGAAGAGAGGAAAACTAAGCCAGAAATAAAACTCCTTGCCTGGCCTTCGACTGCAGGGTGCCAGGTACTTAAGGAATGTTTGAGGAAACTGAATTAATCTCCATCACATCCTATGAAGTAATAACAAAGAAATAATATTTGTTTATTTATTTTTATTTTTACTTTTGAGATGGGGTCTTGCTCTGTAGCCCAGGCTGGAGTGCAGTGGTATATCTCAGCTCACTGCAGCCTCTGCCTCCCGGGTTCAAGCAATTCTCCTACCTCAGCCTTCTGAGTAGTTGGGATTACAGGGACATGCCACCAAGCCTGGCTAATTTTTTGCATTTTTAGTAGAGACAGGGTTTCATCTTGTTGGCCAGGCTGGTCTCAGATTCCTGACCTCAGTAATATTTATTTTTAATTGAACTATTATCAGTCTGATATTTTATATACATTTCATTTTATCCCACAACAAAAAATTTTTTACCCGAATCCCCACAAAATACTCTAGCAATTTTTATTTTTATTTATGTATTTATGCATTTATTTATTTTGAAACAGAGTCTCACTCTGTCACCCAGGTTGGAGTGCAGTGGCGCGATCTCAGCTCACTGCAACCTCCACCTCCCAGGTTCAAGCGATTCTACTGCCTCAGCCTCCCAAGTAGCTGGAATTACAGGCACCACGCCCAGCTAATTTTTGTATCTTTAATAAAGACAGGGTTTCACCATCTTGGTCAGGTTGGTCTCGAACTCCTGACCTCAGATGATCCAAAGAGAGGGTTTCACCATGCTGGCCAAGCTGGTCTCGAACTCCTGACCTCTGGTGATCCACCCGCTTTGGCCTCCCAAAGTGCTTGGATTATAGGCATGACCCACCAGGCCTGGCCGCACAGTTTTTATTTTATAGATGAGGAAACTGAAATTTAGAAAGAAAAATACCGGCCGGGCGCGGTGGCTCAAGCCTGTAATCCCAGCACTTTGGGAGGCCGAGACGGGCGGATCACGAGGTCAGGAGTTCGAGACCATCCTGGCTAACACGGTGAAACCCCGTCTCTACTAAAAAATACAAAAAACTAGCCGGGCAAGGTGGCGGGCGCCTGTAGTCCCGGCTACTCGGGAGGCTGAGGCAGGAGAATGGCGTAAAAACCCGGGAGGCAGAGCTTGCAGTGAGCTGAGATCCAGCCACTGCACTCCAGCCTGGGTGACACAGCGAGACTCCGTCTCAAAAAAAAAAAAAAAAAAGAAAGAAAAATACCCTGTCCTGATGCACACTGCTAAAAAATAAAAAAAACTAGGATTCAAACATAGATTTTGGACTGTGAAACAATTAGTCAGTCAGTAGTATTTTTCTGATAGATTATACTTGTTCTGATTTTATACTTTTGCAGATAAGAACATAAAAGCTCAGAGAAGTAAAAGTATATTTTCGGAGACACATCATATATGTTCAAGCCAGGATTTGAAGACATGTTTGCATGACTTCAAAAATCATACTTTTTCTTCTGTACACTATATTAACTATTGGACTACCCTAATAGAGTACCCTAAACTACTTCTGGATCTAAAATACAACAATCAACAAAACCATAGATATGTAAATCAAAAATTATCTGCAGCTCATCCTAGTCTTCCATATCCAATAATGCCCTTAATTCTTTTTTCTTTTTCTTTTTTGAGACAGAGTCTCTCTTTGTCACTCAGGCTGGAGTGCAGTGGCGAGGTCTCTGCTCACTACAAACTCTGCCTCCCAGATTCATGCAGTTCTCCTGTCTCAGCCTCCTGAGTAGCTGGGATTACAGGCATGTGCCACCATGCTGGCTCATTTTTGTATTTTTTTAGTAGAGATGGAGTTTTGTTGCGTTGGCCAGGCTGGTCTTGAACTCCTGACCTCAGCTGATCTGCCAGCCTTGGCCTCCCATGCATATATTGCACAATGCTTCTATTTAACCCATCACCCAAACAGTGAACATAGTTTTGTTGTTGTTGTTGTTGTTGTTGTTTTGTTTTGAGACAAAGCCTCGCTCTTGTCATCCAGGCTGGAGTACAATGGCATGATCTTGGCTCACTGCAACCTCTGCTTCCTAGGTTCAAGCAATTCTCCTGCCTCAGCTTCCTGAGTAGCTGGGATTACAGGCACCTGCCACCACGCCTGGCTAATTTTTGTGTTTTTAGTAGAGACGGGATTTCACCATGTTGGCCAGGCTGGTCTCCAATTCCTGACCTCATGATCCGCCTGCCTCGGCCTCCCAAAGTGCTGGGATTACAGGAGTGAACCACCATGTCCGGCTGAACATAGTATTCTTAAATATGTTTCTTATTTTCTTTTCCTTAATTCAGACTGTTATTTAACCAGTTTTCTTCCGAATTACTGTTATTGCTTACTGACTGATGAGGGCTCCCACCTTCCTCTTAGTCCTCACTGTTGCCCCCAGTTGAGCTGTCTGAAACACAGATTTTTAGCTAGTCCTTGGCTAGAAAATCTTTATCGTTCTCTATTTCCTATAGAATTAAGTAGACTCCTTCCCAGTCAAGGTTTTATATAATCTGTTCTGAAACTGCTTCCATTTGCCACTACACCTTTCAAGGAACACAGTAAATATGTTTTCTTCAGCATACAGATTGTATTTTTATTTATTTATTTATTTATTTATTTATTTATTTATTTATTTATTGAGGCAGAGTCTTGCTCTGTTGCCCAGGCAGGAGTGCAGTAGTACGATCTTGGCTCACTGTAATCTCAGACTCTTGGGTTCAAGTGATTCTCCCGCCTCAGCCTCCTGAGTAGCTGGGACTACAGGCGCCCACCAGCACGCCCGGATAATTTTTGTAATTTTAGTAGACACGAGGTTTCACCATGTTGACCAGCATGGTCTCCATCTCCTGACCTTGTGATCCACCTGCCTTGGCCTCCTAAAGTACTGGGATTACAGGCGTGAGGCACTATGCTTGGCTGTATGTTTAACTTTTATTTTGGAATAATTTTAAGCTTATAGAAATATTGCAAGAATAGTACAAATTACCACTGTGTACTCTTTTTGTTTTTTTGAGACGGAGTCTCATTCTGTCATCCAGGCCGGGGTGCAGTGATGCGGTCTCGGCTCACTGCAACCTCTGCCTCCTGGGTTCAAGCAGTTCTCTGCCTCAGCCTCCCAAGTAGCTGGGATTACAGACACCCGCCACCACGCCCAGCTAATTTTTTGTATTTTTAGTAGAGACGGGGTTTCACCATCTTGGCCAGGCTGGTCTCGAACTCCTGACCTTGTGATCCACTTGCCTTGGCCTCCCAAAGTGCTAGGATTACAGGCGTGAACCACCATGCCTGGGCACAGATTTCCTAATCATTTGAGAGTAGGATGCATAGATCATAGTTCTTTCTTCCTCAGCACTTCGTTATTTCCTAAGAACAAGGATGTTCTCTCATGTAACCACGTATCAACCACATATGGTATAGTTATCAAATTCAAATATTGATACAATATTTTTGTCTTATCTACAGTTTATATTTCAATTTTGTAAGTTGTCCCAGTAATGTCCTTTACTACAATTTTAAAAATAAAGTTTAAGGCCAAGCATGGTGGCTCATGCCTTTAATACCAGCACTTAGGGAGGCTAAGTCAGGAGGATGGCTCGAGGCCAGGAGTTCAAGACCATCCTAGGCAGCATAGCGAGACCTTGTCTCTACAGAAATACATAAATAAATAAATAAATAAATAAATAAATAAATAAATAAATAAAGTTTAAGGGGAAGACATTCTGTGATCAGAATGAGGTGTTGCCTGATGAAAGATAAAATGTCAAGGATTTGGTCTAGGATTATGTGTTGCACTGATTGCCACATCTCTTCAGTCTTCCTTAATCTGCAACAGATTCTCAGTTTTTCCTTTTTTTTTTTTGAGACGGAGTCTTGCTCTGTCGCCAGGCTGGAGTCAGTGGTACAATCTTGGCTCACTGTAATCTCCGCCTCCCAGGTTCAAGCAGTTCTCCTGCCTCAGCCTCTCGAGTAGCTGGGATTACAGGTGCACGCTGCCATGCCTGTTAGAAACTAAGATACAAACACATACATTAGCCTGGCTAATTTTTTGTATTTTAGTAGAGACGGGGTTTCACTGTGTTGCCCAGGCTGGTCTCGACCTCCGGAGCTCAGACAATCTGCCTGCCTCGGCCTCCCAAAGTGCTGGGATTACAGGAGTGAGCCACCGTGCCTGGCTAATCTCTGTTATTACAAAAATTCTAATGAATCCATATACGGCCATGCATTGCTTAATGACAGGAATACATTCTGAGAAATGCATCATTACATGATTTTTGTCATAGGAACATCATAGAGTGTACTTACATAAACCTGGATGACATAGCCTACCACACACCTAGGCTGTGTGGCATAGCCTATTTAGAAACCTGTGTAGCATGTTACTATACTGAATACTGTAAGCAGGTGTAACACAGTGGTAAGTATTTGTGTATCTAAATGAAGGAGTGGCCTGCCCCTCCACACCTGTGGCTGTTTCTCGTTAGGTGGAACGAGAGACTTGAGAAAAGAAATGAGACGCAGAGACAAAGTACAGAGAAAGAAAAACTGGGCCCAGGGGACTGGCACTCAGCATACAGAGGACCCACGCCAGCACCGGTCTCTGAGTTCCCTCCGTATTTATTGATCATTATCTTTACCATCTTAGAAAAAGGGAAGTGGCAGGATAGTAGGATCATCGTAGGGAGAAGGTCAGCAGTAGGACATGTGAATAAAGATCTCTGTGACATAAGTTTAAGGAAAAGTACTGTGCCTTGATATGCATATGCAAACATCTACATAAATCTTTTTAGTGCATAAAGAGCAGCATCGCGCTAGCAAGTCCCACCTTCAGCCCTAAGGCGGTTTTCTCCTTTCTCAGTAAACAGAACGTACAATTGGGATTTACACGGAGATGTTCCATTGCCCAAGGACGGGCAGGAGACAGATGCTTTTCTCTATCTCAACCGCCAAGAGGCCTTCTTTCCTCTTATACTAGTCCTCCTCAGCACAGACCCTTCACGGGTGTCAGGCTGGGGGACGATCAGGTCTTTCCCTTCCCACGGGGCCATATTTCAGACTATCACGTGGGGAGAAACCTTGGACAATACCTAGCTTTCCTAGGCAGAGGTCCCTGCGACCTTTGGCAGTGTACGTGTCCCCCGGTACTTGAGATTAAGAGAATGGTGATGACTTTTCACAAGCATACTGCCTTCAGGCACTTGTTTAACAAAGCACACCCTGTACAGCCCAAAATCCATTAAACCTTGAGTCACCACAGCACATGTCTCTTGCAAGGACAAGGTTGGGGGTAGGGTCACAGATTAACAGCATCTCAAATACAGAACAAAATGGAGTCTCTTCTGTCTACTTCTTTCCACATAGACACAGTAACAGTCTGTTCTTTCTTTTCCCCACATCTAAACACATGTAAACTTAGAAAAGATACAGTAAAAACATGGTATACAAGATAAAAAATGGTATGCCTGTATAGGGCACTCACCATGAATGAAGTTTGCAGGACTGGAAGTTGTTCTGGGTGACTCAGTGAATGAGTGGTGAGTGAATGTAAAGGCCTAGGACATTACTGAACACTACTGTAGACTTTATAAACACTACACTTAAGCTTCACTAAATTTATTAAAATTTTTTTCTTCTTTAATAATACATTAGCTTCCGTAGCTTACTGTAACTTTTTTTTTCTTTATATATATTTTTTGAGACAGGGTCTCACTCTGTCGCCCAGGCTGGAGTGCAGTGGCACTGTCTCGGCTCATTGAAACCTCTGCCTCCTGGATCAAAGCAATTCTCATGAGTCAGCCTCCCAAGTAGTGGAGATTACTGTAACTTTTTTACTTTAAAAACATATAAATTTTTAGAAACTTTTTGACTCTTTTGTAATAACACTTAACTTAAAATACACGTTGTACATCTGTACAAAAATGTCTTTATATTTTTTGTATGATTTTTCTATTTTTAAAATTTTTTATTTTTAACGTTTTAAATACTTCTGTGTTAAAAACTAAGACACAAACACATACCTTAGCCAAGGCCTACCCAGGGTCAGGACCATCAATATCACTGTCTTCCACCTCCACATCTTGTCCCACTGGAAGGTCTTCAGAGGCAATAATATGCATGGATCTGTCATTTCCTATACTAAAAATGCCTTCTGGAATATCTCCTAAAGAACTTGCCTTAGGCTGTTTTGCAGTTTGCACTTTTTTTTAATAGTAAGAGTACACTCTAAAATAATAATAAAAAGTATAGTATAGTAAATACAGCAGTAACGTGGTCATTTATTATCATTATCAAGTAGTATGTACTGAACATAATTGTACATTCTATATTTTTGTATGACTAGCAGTGCAGTAGGTTTGTTTATACCAGCATCACCAGAAACACAAGCACTGTAACATTATGATGGCTACAGTGTTACTAGGCAATAGGAATTTTTCAGCTCCTTTATAATCTTTTTTATTTTTATCTATCTATCTATCTATCTATCTATCTATCTATCTATCTATCTATCTATCTATCTATTCTTTAGACAGAGTCTCCTTCTGTCACCCAGGCTGGAGTGAAGTGGCGTGATCTCTGCTCACTGCAACCTCCACCTCCCAGGTTCAAGTGATTCTCCTGCCTAAGCCTCTGGAGTAGCTGGGATTACAGGCATGCACCACCATGCCTGGCTAATTTTGTATTTTTACTAGAGACAGGGTTTCACCATGTTGGCCAGGATGGTCTCAAACGCCTGACCTCAGGTGATCCACCCACCTAGGCCTCCCAAAGGCATGAGCCACTGCACCTGGCCCCATTTCCTTATTATTACTCTGTTGTAAGAAAAACAGGTAATATAAGAGCCAATATATTTTTATATTTACAAAAATTAAGCCAGGCACAGTGGCTCACGCTTGTAATCCCAGCACTTTGGGAGGTCGAGGCGGGCAGAGCACCTGAGGTCAGGAGTACAAGACCAGCCAGACCAACATGGAGAAACCCCGTCTCTACTAAAAATACAAAAAAAAAAAAAACAAAAATAGCTGGACATGGTGGCGGGAACCTGTAATCTCAGCTACTTGGGAGGCTGAGGCAGGAGAATTGCTTGAACCTGGGAGGCAGAGGTTGTGGTGAGCAGAGATAGCGCCATTGCACTCGAACCTGGGTAACAGAGCGAAACTCCTTCTCAAAAAAAAAAAAAAAATTAAAGTGGTAACGTAGCCCAGCCTGGCCAACATGGTGAAACCCCGTCTCTACTAGAAATACAAAAAATTAGCCGGGCGTGGTGGCACGTGCTTGTAGTCCCAGCTACTCGGGAGGCTGAGGCAGGAGAATTGCTTGAACCCATGAGGCCTGGAGCTTGCAGTGAGCCAAGATCGCGCCACTGCACTCAAGCCTGGGCGACAGAGCGAGACTTCGTCTCAAAAAAAACAAAACAAAACAAAAAGTGGTAACGTATATTCATTCACATTGTAACAAAATTCAATCTGCACAAAAAGGTAAACAGTGAATATCAGTCTCGTTTTTATTCCTGACCTCAATCCCCCAGTTGCTCCTCAAAGGCCACTACTGTTGTCAGTTTCTTGTACATTCTTCCAAATATGTTCTGTGTACCACCTGTGCTTCAGTTTACTCATCTGCAAATCGGGATTATAATAGTGCCTGTCTCACTGGGCTCTTGTGAGGATTACATGCATTAACATGTGCATAAACACTTACAACGGTGCTAGTTACAAAGGTGCCAGCTACAAACCACTTGATCATGTTATATAATCATTCGATGTGCTGTTAAATTCATTTTGCTGGATTTTGTTGAAGATTTTTGTATTTCTTTTCACTAGGAATATTAGCCTGTAGTTTTCTTTCCTTATAATGTTTTTTTTTTTTTTTTTTTTTTTTTGGAGACGGAGTCTCGCTCTGTCTCCCAGGCTGGAGTGCAGTGGCTGGATCTCAGCTCACTGCAAGTTCCGCCTCCCGGGTTCATGCCATTCTCCTGCCTCAGCCTCCCGAGTAGCTGGGACTACAGGCGCCCGCCACCTCGCCCGGCTAGTTTTTTTGTATTTTTTAGTAGAGACGGGGTTTCACCGTGTTAGCCAGGATGGTCTCGATCTCCTGACCTCGTGATCCACCCGTCTCGGCCTCCCAAAGTGCTGGGATTACAGGCTTGAGCCACCGCACCCGGCCTTCCTTATAATGTTTTTATCTGGCTTTGGTATGAGAGTAATGCTGGTTGATTAAAATGAGTTTAGAAGTATTCCTTTCTTTTTAATTTTTTAGAAGAGTTTGAAGAGGATTGGTGTTAATTCTCCTTTAAATGCTTGTTAGAATTCACCTGTAAAACCATCTGGTCCTGGGCTTTTCTTTCTTTATTTTTTTTTTATTGCTTCAATCTTCTTTCTCATTATTTTACTGTTAAAAATTTTTATTTCTTCATGACTCAGTCTTATTAAGTTGTATGCTAGAAATTTATTCATTTCTGCCGGGCGCGGTGGCTCAAACCTGTAATCCCAGCACTTTGGGAGGCCGAGATGGGCAGATCACGAGGTCAGGAGATCGAGACCATCCTGGCTAACAGGGTGAAACCCCGTCTCTACTAAAAAATACAAAAAACTAGCCGGGCGAGGTGGCGGGCGCCTGTAGTCCCAGCTACTCGGGAGGCTGAGGCAGGAGAATGGCGTGAACCCGGGAGGCGGAGCTTGCAGTGAGCTGAGATCCGGCCACTGCACTCCAGCCTGGGCGACAGAGCGAGACTCCGTCTCCAAAAAAAAAAAAAAAAAAAAGAAATTTATTCATTTCTTCTAAATTATCCAATTTGTTGGCATAGTTATTCATAGTAGTCTCTCATGATCCTTTGCATTTCTGTAGCACCAGGTGTACATACCTCACGTTTTAAAAGTTAAAAATTATTATGCATGTACTAGTATGAAGATTATATATTGGCCCGTCCAATAGAAATATAATGTAAGCCATATATGTAATATTAAATTTTCTAGCAGCCACATTTTTTAAAAAGTTAAAAAAAGAAAATGTTTTAATAATATATTTTATTTACCACAGTATATTCAAAATAATATCATTTAAATATGTAATCAATAAAAATATATTTTAATAAGATATATTCTTTTTTGGTATTAAGTATTTGAAATTTAGGGTGTATTTTATGCTTACAAAACATCTCAACTGAGACCATTTCTGATTTAAGTGCCTAATATCTACATATCAATAGTAGCTACTGTATTTTTTTTTTTTCGAGATAGAGTCTTGCTCCGTTGCCCAGGCTGGAGTGCAGTGGCCACAATCTCGGCTCACTGCAACCTCCATTTCCTGGGTTCAAGCGATTCTCCTGCCTCAGCCTCCTAAGTAGCTGGGATTACAGGCAAGTGCCACCACGCCCATCTAATATTTGTATTCTTAGTAGAGATGGGTTTCACCACATTGGCCAGGCTGGTCTCAAACCCTTGGACTTCATGATCCACCTGCCTCAGCCTCCCAAAATGCTGGGATTACAGGCGTGAGCCACCTGGTAGTAGCTACTGTATTTTATAGAGAAAGTCCATGAATTGCAGGTAGAATATTTTTTTTCCTCTGTCATCTTAGGTCCAGCGCTGGATCTCTGCAAAGTAAATTGACAAAAGACAGATTAATACACAAATACAACAATTTAATTGTATGCATGCACAGGAGTTCACAAAACGTGTGATTCATGGATGTGGTGGCTGGGTGCAGTGGCTCATGCCTGTAATTCCAGCTCTTTGGGAGGTCGGGGTGGGCGGATCGCCTGAGGTCAGGAGTTTGAGACCAGCCTGACCAGCAAAGTGAAACCCCGTCTCTACTAAAAATATTTTTTTAAAAATTAGCCAAGTGTGGTGGCATGTACCTATAATCCCAGCTACTCAGGAAGCTGAGGCAGGAGAATCGCTTGAACCCAGGAGGCAGAGGTTGCAGTGAGCTGAGATCACGCCATTGCACTCCAGCCTGGGCAACACAGTTAGATGCCATCTCAAAAAAAAAAAAAAAGTTGTCTTAGAATTTTAAATGCCACAACAGAAATAGATTTCTAGAATGGCTAATGTAATGTAAGGAACAAGGGCTTCTCATTGTTCTTAGGGAAAAGGCTAAATTCCTCTTAGTAGCCCATGTCAGTAACTGGCCTGCCCTGTCTGCCCTCTGCTGGTTTTGCACCAACCATGCTGAGGGCTACTTACGGAGTTCTCCCTAGGTGCCCTGTGAACCTTTTTAATTCTGCTGGATGCTTCCTCCCACTGACCCTCCAATACATGTGCACACACCTGCCCCCTTGTCTAGTGAGTAATGTATGAATCAGTTTATTATTTACTTTTTCATTTATTTTGAGACAAGGTGTCACTCTATTGCCCAGTCTGGAGTAGAATGGTGTGATCATGGTTCACTGCAACCTTGAATTCCTGGGCTGCAGTGATCCTCCTGCCTCAGCCTCCAGAGTAGTTAGGACTACAGGCGTGCACCACCACACCCAGCTAATACATTTTTTTTAGAGATGGAGTATTACTATGCTGTCCAGGCCCAGTCTTGAACTCCTGTCCTTAAGTGATCCTCCTGCCTTGGCCTCCCAAACACTGAGATTATAGATGTAAGCACCCAGCCGGAATCAGTTTAAAGAAAAAAATATATATATATCTTCTTGGAGGCCAGGCGCGGTGGCTCAAGCCTGTAATCCCAGCACTTTGGGAGGCCGAGGCGGGCGGATCACAAGGTCAGGAGATCGAGACCACAGTGAAACCCCGTCTCTACTAAAAATACAAAAAATTAGCCAGGCGCGGTGGCGGGTGCCTGTAGTCCTAGCTACTCAGGAGGCTGAGGCAGGAGAATGGCGTGAACCCAGGAGGCGGAGCTTGCAGTGAGCCGAGATCGCGCCACTGCACTCCAGCCTGGGCAACAGCGTGAGACTCCGTCTCAAAAAAAAAAAAAAAAAAAATATATATATATATATATATATATATATCTTCTTGGGTCCAAATATTGGTTTAATTTATTTTATTACAACATAAAATATATACAAACATAAAATTTATTTATTTATTTTTTTGAGACAGAGTCTCACTCTGTTGCCCAGGCTGGAGTGCAGTGGTATGATCTCAGTTTACTGCCACCTCCGCCTCCCAGGTTCAAGTGATTCTCCTGCCTCAGCCTCCCGAGTGGCTGGGATTACAGCTGGGTGCCACCATGCCCGACTAATTTTTGTGTTTTTAGTAGAGACAGGGTTTTGCCATGTTGGCCAGGCTGGTCTCAAACTCCTGACCTCAAGTGATCCACCCTCCTCAGCCTCTCAAGGTGCTGGGATTAGAGGCATGAACCACCACGCCCGGCTGGATACAAATATAAAATTGTAACTCCTATGTTCACAGTTCATATACAACATCACACCCAAAACGAATTTTAGTTAATGGCTATTAACTAAACAGAAAGAGACCATGTGGCTGGGTGTGGTGGTTCACACCTGTAACCCCAGCACTTTGGGATTACAGGTCTTTTTGAGCTCGACATGACTGGTCTATAGGTGCTGTGTCATGACACACACCATTCACCACTCTCCTCTGTGTGAACTACTGTGAAACCCTCTTTCTTTCAGCATTCATGATGCACGTTTGATCTTCACTTGGCAGGAATGCAACACGTACATATTAAGTGGGTCTCTATTTTTCTCTCTTTTTGTTGTTTTCTGAGATGGAGTCTTGCTCTGTTATTCAGGCTGAAGTGCAGTGGCGTGATCTCTGCTCACCGCAACCTCTGCCTCCCAGGTTCAAGCAATTCTTCTGCCTCAGCCTCCCGAGTAGCTGAGCATTACAGGTGTGCATCACCACACCTGGCTAATTTTTGTATTTTCAGTAGAAATGGGGTTTCACCATGTTAGCCAGGGTGGTCTTGAACTCTTGACCTCATGATCTGTCTGCCTCGGCCTCCCAAAGTACTGGGATTACAGGTGTGAGCCACCGTGCCTGGCCTAAGTTGATATCTTCTTTTCACCTTAGGCTAAGATTAGTACAGTTGTACTACTTGTGGCCAACTCAGTAAAAAACACACGTGTTCAATATGGGCCTCGGGCAGAACTCAGTTATAAAAACAGGATCCAAAAAGTGTTTCTGTTAAATTTTAAGGTTGTCATCACAATGAAAACAGAAAATTAAAATATGTCTCATAGAGAACCCATGGGCCCAAGATTATCTTGAGATAATATTTTTTATTTATTTCTGTATGTTCCCTCGAGAGCTCATCTCAAGTAAGATTATGTAACTACCCTCAACCCCCAAAAGTAAGGCAGGTCCCCAATTATATGTATATGCTTTATACCACCAGGTACTCTTTTATTTATTTATTTATTTATTTGAGACCGAGTCTGGCTCTGTTGCCCAGGCTGGAGTGCAGTGACGTGATTTTGGCTCACTGCAACCTCTGCCTCCTGGGTTCAAGCGATTCTCCTGCCTCAGCCTCCCGAGTAGCTGGGACTACAGGCACCCGCCACCATGGCTGGCTAATTTTTGTATTTTTAGTAGAGACAAGGTTTCACCATTTTGACCAGGCTGGTCTTGAACTCCTGACCTTGTTATCCGCCTGCCTCGGCCTCCCAAAGTGCTGGGATTACAGGCATGAGCCACTGCGCCCGGCCCACCACCAGGTACTCTTTCAACGCAATACAAGTTAAACAATTAATTATATGGTCATGTGTTTAATGCTGTGCTATCTTTGCCATTACAACACAAGTTCTGGTACAGTTATTAAGTCTGGTTTATTCACTGCTGTATCTTCAGTGCTCAGTACAATACTTTTCACATAAAAGATATATATATATACACACACACACACACATATATACACACACACACACATGCACATATATATATATACACACACACATATATATATTTTTTTGAGATGGAGTCTCACTTTGTTGCCCAGGCTGGAGTGCAGTGGCACAATCTTGGCTCACTGCAACCTTGGCCTCCTGGGTTCAAATGATTCTCCTGCCTCAGCCTC
Source organism: Macaca mulatta (assembly GCF_049350105.2). Classification (NCBI taxonomy): domain Eukaryota; kingdom Metazoa; phylum Chordata; class Mammalia; order Primates; family Cercopithecidae; genus Macaca; species Macaca mulatta. The sequence continues at coordinate 174,257,690 of NC_133407.1, read as the reverse complement.
CCGAGTAGCTGGGACTACAGGCACGCACCACCATGCCTGGCTAATTTTTGTATTTTTAGTAGAGATGGCGTTTCACCATTTTGGCCAGGTTGGTGTCGAACTGCTGACCTCGTGATCCATCTGCCTCAGCCTCCCAAAGTGATGGGATTACAGGTGTGAGCCACTGTGTCCAGCCAAAGATATTTAATAAATAGTTTTTGAGTGATTAAGTGAAGCGGCTATAAATCAAGAGACTGGAGTGCAAGTCCTATCTTTACTTCTGCTTGTGCCATTGGCCAGTTATTTATCCTCTCGATCTCAATCTTCATATTCCATAAAATGAGACAAGTAGAGTAGATCAGAAATTCCCAAGCTTGGCGTCAACTGGAAGACCATTTAAACAATATAGATTATGGATTTCCACCTGTAGATACTCTGATTTATTAAGGCTAGGGTAAGCCAGATAATCTATTTTTAAAGCTCCTGAGGTTACAGTGTGCAGCTGAGGTTGGAAACCACTGCAGTAGCTCCAACATTCTATGATTCTTTGTATATATTAGTCCTTAAGTCATATTAAGCATATAGTGATTGAGGCTAAATATTACCAGCTAAATAAATGTGCTAAATATTGCAAATATAGGGACTAGTAATATGAGGAATATTTAGATTTTTCTGACCCTAAAAATGTGTCATTTGGCTGGGAGACACACAAGTGATCTGATATGTTAATGAACACATTGGTAGCACAGAATGCTGCAAAAGGCAGACAGAAGGCTTTCAACTAAGTCTGATGCTTAGGGAAAGATTGCAAGAGATCAAATCTGACCATTGAAGGAAAGGTAGGGATTAATCAAGAGGGGAAGGCTTGTAATCAGAAAAGACAAAATGTGCAAAAGTCCAAGGACATGGGAAAATCTAGTTCACCAGAGTCCTGCAAGTAATTCACTAAAGTTGTAGCACAGCCAGAGGTAGGAGAGTTTAGCATTTTCTGGAGACAGAGCAGTTATTACAGTTCAGTGGCTGAGAGCAAGGATTTTTGAGCCAGAAAAATCTGGTTTAAATTCTGGTTTTGTCACACACAGCCTCTCTCTGCGAGTTGAGAAAATAACTTGTTCACACTCAATTTTCTTATCTGTAAAGTAGGGACAATACCTGTCTTATAAGATTACTATGAAGATTAAGTGAGGCAAAATGAGACAACATACATACAGCTCTTAACACAGTGCCTGGTAGATTGCAACCAAAAAATACATCCAAGAGAGCAAGTTCATTGCAGCTTTTCTTTGTGTATTTCAATTTTAATGGCTATACAGTACTGATATTATATTTAAACCTTTTTTAATGTAATTATTATTTTCACATAAAAAAATTCAAATAGTATAACAGGTTACTCAGGGAAAAGTGAAGAGATCTTCCTCAAACCCTTGTGTCTTTTATACTATTTGTTTTTCCTAGAGGCAACCAGAATATACCATTTTTTAACATGCCCTCTAGAGATATTCTGAAGTACATTTGATATAGCAATAAATTAGAAACAATAAAAATATTCATTACTTTGGGAAATGTCTGTGGAATAGCCACCCTTTGGATATTATGTAGTAATTTAAAAAAGCAGGCTGCAACATATGTGTTTATTGTGATATCTACCTTTTAAACAAACACAAAAATATAACATGAAAAATATACATTTTATATTTATAATATTATTTAATTATTAAGAATTAGGTGCACTTTGTTTTGGTATTTTTGCAGTCTAACTTGACCTTTTTCTTTTTTTTTTTTTTGAGACGGAGTCTGGCTCTGTTGCCCAGGCTGGAGTGCAGTGGCCGGATCTCAGCTCACTGCAAGCCCCTCCTCCCGGGTTCACGCCATTCTCCTGCCTCAGCCTCCCGAGTAGCTGGGAGTACAGGCGCCTGCCACCTCGCCCGGCTAATTTTTTTTTTTTTGTATTTTAAGTAGAGACGGGGTTTCACCGTGTTAGCCAGGATGGTCTCGATTTCCTGAACTCGTGATCCGCCCGTCTCGGCCTCCCAAAGTGCTGGGATTACAGGCTTGAGCCACCGCGCCCAGCCCGACCTTTTTCTATTTATATCTTAATGATATAACAGTTTGCTTAATGAATAAATGTATTTTCTGGTCTGCTAACTTGAAGGAGTTACTCCCAAAAGTAATTTAGTCATAGTGAAAGGATTGCTGAGTAGGTCTGTATGGTTCCAATTTAAAGCCTTACACACTAACACATTGCTTAGAATTCTATGATTGTCTTTCCTCTGAAGGCCTTGTAATTTTATTATTATAGCCTTCTAGTAGAAACAGCTAGGTGAATGCCTTAGTGTGATGGGACGTAATATATATCCTGAGGTACCAATGGCTATAAGGCTCATTACTGATTTAGTCATAGATATTTTACCTATATATCACATGCATACACATTAATTGAATGGTACATTTGGATTTCGGAAATGATCAAATGGAAAAAATCCTGTAGTCAAGTATACGTGATATTTAAATGACATTTCTGTATATTTTGTTAGAGACAGGTGAAAGAGGCAGCTTGTTACACTATAGGACTATGGAGACGTTCCATTAAGTATGATTTTTGTTTTCCAATATCTCATTCCTGTTTTCAAGTCATTTCAGCAGAAGAGGACATTGTTTGCATTACTTTCTTTTGGTTACAGTAGTTCAACAGTCTCAATTTCCTTCAGTTTTTTTTTTTTTTTTTTTTTTTGAAATGGAGCCTCACTCTGTCACCCAGGCTGGTGTGCAATGGTGCAGTCTCGGCTCACTGCACCCTCTGCCTCCTGGGTTCAAGCGATTCTCCCAACTCAGCCTCCCGAGTAGCTGGTACTACAAGTGCCCACCATCATGTCTGGCCAGTCTTTAGATTTTTCATAGAGATGGGGTTTCACTATGTTGGCCAGGCTGGTCTCGAACTCCTGACCTCATGATCCATCTGCCTCGGCCTCCCAAAGTGCTGGGATTACAGGCGTGAGTCACTGCGACTGGCCTTTTTTTTTTTTTTTTTTTTGAGAGAGAGTCTCACTCTGTCACCCAGGCTGGAGTGCAGTGGCATTATCTTGGCTCACTACAACTTCTCTGTCTCCTAGGTTGAAGAGATTCTCCTGCTTCAGCCTCCCAATTAGCTAGGACTACAGGCATGTGCCACCACACTTGGCTAATTTTTGTATTTTTAGTGGAGATGGGGTTTCATCATTTTGGCTAGGCTAGTCTCAAACTCCTGATCTCGAGATCCGCCCACCTGGGCCTCCCAACAGTTTTGTTTTTAAGTACATAACAATCTATGTATACACTGCCAGATTTCTTTTCTGTTTTCTTTTTCTTTTTTTTGAGATGGAGTTTTACTTTTGTCACCAGGGCTGGAGTGCAATGGCACAATCTCAGCTCACTGTAACCTCTGCCTTCTGAGTTCAAGCAATTCTCCTGCCTCAGCCTCCCGAGTAGCTGGGATTACAGGTGCTCACCACCAAGTCCAGCTAATTTTTTTGTATTTTTAGTAGAGATGGTGTTTCACCACGTTGGCCAGGCTGTTCTCAAACTCATGACCTCAGGTGATCCACTTACTTCGACCTCCCAAAGTGCTGGGATTATAGGCGTGAGCCACCATGCCTGGCCTTCTGCTTTCTTTTTTTTGTGTGAGGTGGGTAGTAATGGAAGCGGATGCATACTTGTCACACTAATGATACTAGAAATCAGATAATGTAATACATATGCCACGTTACATGACACACCTAGTGAAGTTTAGGATGGTATAAGTTATCTAAACACTTAATATTTGATCATAAAGATATATTTATGTATTATATTTATATAATAAATTATATTGTCATAATAAACATTCTATATTTAGTTTCATATAGGTTCAGGGCAGGTTGTGCTACCAAATGAGTTTATGCCAGACTTACAGAAAGATATTTTATTGGCCAGGCACGGTGGCTCACGCCTGTAATCCCAGCACTTTGGGAGGCCGAGACGGGCAGATCACGAGGTCAGGAGATCGAGACCATCCTGGCTAACATGGTGAAACCCCATCTCTACTAAAAATACAAAAAACTAGCCGGGTCTGGTGGCAGGCCACTGTTGTCCCAGCTACTCCAGAGGCTGAGGCAGGACAATGGCGTGAACCTGGGAGGCGGAGCTTGCAGTGAGCCGAGATCCAGCCTGGGCGACAGAGTGAGACTCAGTCTCAAAAACAAAAAAACAAAGATATTTTATTACACACATTTGGTCATGGACTCTTATTCTCTCTCTCTCTCTCTTTCTTTCTTTTTTTTTTTTTTTATGAGACGGAGTCTGGCTCTGTTGCCCAGGCTGGAGTGCAGTGGCTGGATCTCAGCTCACTGCAAGCCCCACCTCCCGGGTTCATGCCATTCTCTTTCTAATACACATAAATGTGTATGTGTTTGTATATTGTATGTATATATCATATACATATGTATATATAAACATACACACACACTTATGTACAGTTCTTATATCCTATATATGTTTCCTATGTCTAGCCAAAGGTGTTAGAGTCAGTAGCTTTATTATTTAATAAACAATTTAATTTAATGTCCTTTTTCATTCACATGTTTTGTTTGGCTGTGAAGGGCATTTTTCTCTTCTGTCAAGGTGCAGTGTGGGAACATCAGTGATTTGAAGAAATAATTAGGCTCTTTTTCTTAGCAATTCTGCTGTATCAGTAGGGAATGGAAACGACCATTAAGAACATTCCCAAAGCATAAACTTTACAAACAGACAGAGTCTAATTTGAATCCCAGCTCTACTGTTAGTTGGCACACTAATGACATGTCAACAGGGGCTCATGTAAGTCCACCTTGGATACAAGTAGATTGTCAATTGTAGAAGCTGGTTAGTGATTAACTGGGAAAGAGGAAAAGAATAGTGGCTGGAAGAGCAAAAGGGAAGTAGCCAGATTGTAATACTTTATTTCTTTTTCTTTTTCTTTTCTTTCTTTCTTTTTTTTTTTTTTTTTTGAGACAGAGTCTCACTCTGTTGCTCAGGCTGGAGTGCAGTGGCCCGATCTCTGCTCACTGCAAGCTCTGCCTCCCGGGTTCACGCCATTCTCCTGCCTCAGCCTCCCAAGTAACTGGGACCACAAGTGCCCGCCACCACGCTCAGCTAATTTTTTGTATTTTTAGTAGAGACGGGGTTTCACCGTGCTAACCAGGATGGTCTTGATCTCCTGACCTCGTGATCCGCCTGCCTTGGCCTCCCAAAGTGCTGGGATTACAGGCGTGAGCCACTGTGCCACACGTGTAATACTTTGTTTCTTGATTTTGGTGGTTGTTGCACCAGTATGTGAACTGTGATTATTCATCAGGCTGTATAACCTATGCACAGTACTTTCTGTGTGTACTATTTATGTGTGTATTATTTAATAAAATGTTTATAAGAGTGATAGTCTGAATCTTTGTGTCCCCCACAAACTGATATGTTGAAACCTAATCCCCAGGGCAATGGTATTAAGAGGTGGGGCCTTTGAAAGACAATTAGGTCAGGAGGGCTCCATGCTCTGGAATGGGATCATAATCCTTACAAAAGGGGCTTGAGGGAGCTTGTTTGCCCCTTCTGTCACATGAGGATAAATAGAAGGAACCATCTGTGAAGCACAGAGGAAGCCCTCACGAGACACTGAATCTGCTGGCACTTTGACCTTAAACTTCCCACCCTCCAGAACCATGACCAATAAATTTATGTTGTTTTAAAATTACCCAGTCTAGGCCAGGCACGGTGGCTCATGCCTGTAATCCCAGCACTCTGAGAGTGGGCAGAACACTTGAGGCCAGGAGTTCAAGACCAGCCTGGTCAATAAGGTGAAACCTCATCTCTACTAAAAATACAAAAACTGGCCAGGCGTGATGGCAGGAGCCTGTAATCCCAGCTGCTCGGGAGGCTGAGGCACAAGAATCGCTTGGATCCTGGAGGCAGAGGTTGCAGTGACCCAAGATAGCGCCACTGCACTCCAGCCTGGGTGACACAGCGAGACACTGTCATGCTATTTCTGAAATTCTGGGGCGTAGAGGACTACGTGCTGGCAGACCAGACGTTCCTGATAAGTCCTGCTCTTGCAAACGAAGCAAGGCGTTCTGATAAGTCTTGCTCTTGCAAACGAAGCAGGGCGTTCCTTCCCTACAAACAGGAAGGACAAAGGAGCCAGTTGCAAACAGTTGACCCTGGGGACTTGTTTATGTGTAAACATCTTGAAAATCCAGAAAGTCAGGGAAAGGTCAGAAAAACAACAATGTGTCTTGTGACTTGGCAACATTCCACAAACGATTGTATAAAATAAAGCGGAGCGCGCCATTCAGGGTGGCCGCCATGTTTGTCTTGTCTTGTGTTGTCTTGTGTGTTCATTCCTTTGTTTAGGAAACATGCGGACCCCAACACTGGGGTGTAAGTCACCAATACTTAGATGTGATTATCATGAAATAGAATCAACTGCATAAATGGTTTAGTTTTTTATTACATGAATATACTAAAAACAACTCAGAAGAAAAATTACCAGCATCATATATACATATTTTTTACTCTGAAGACTAGTGTTTTATGAAACACAGTTTAAGAAATGTTGGTTTAGGCCAGGGGTGGTGGCTCATGCCTGTAATCCCAGCACTCTAGGAGGCTGAGGTGGGCAGATTGAAAGGACACAAAGATAGATGTGTACCCGCCCCCCCACCCGCTACACCCTTGTTCTGCTCTCTAATCTTTGCACATACCAGAGATTTCGTAAGTTCTGTGAGTACCTGGTTTTCTGCACGTACCAGAGATTTTGTTTTGCACATACCAGAGATTTTGTAAGTTCTGAGGCAAGGTCACAAGACGTGTTTAAGTAAGATAAACTCTTGCTGCCATAAACCTGCTCTCCCGCCTCAAAGTTTGAACCAAAATATCAGAAATGGCAGGAACCAATCATAGTTAGCCAAATCGCCTTGTTCAAACACTAGCCAATCATATATCTGATTTGTATAATAACTCTATGCCCACTTTTCTTAGACTATATAACATTGTTCGGAGCTGAGTGGGGGAGCTCTCCTGCCCGTCTCGTTTCACGAGCGAGGGAGAGTTCCAGGTTCGAACCTGTAATAAAGATCCTTGCTGCTTAGCTTTGACTCTGGACTCTGGTGGTCTTCTTCGGGGAATAAACGGTCTGGGCATAACAAGATCACCTGAGGTCAGGAGTTCAAGACCAGCCTGGCCAATATGGTGAAACTCCGTCTTTACTAAAAATACAAATATTAGCCGGGTGTGGTGGTGCACACCTGTAATCCCAGCTATTTGGGAGGCTGAGACAGGAGAATTGCTCCAACCCAAGGCACAGAGGTTGCAGTGAGCCAAGATTATGCCACTGCACTCCAGCCTGGGTGACAGAGTGAGTCTCAGTCTCAAAGAAAAAAAAGAAAAGAAGAAATGTTGGTTTAGATTTCAATCTTTTGAGTAAAAGGAAGCCATTTAGTATTTTAAGAATGAGAATGACAGTCTCATTTTCAGTAGGGGGAATGTGAAGGCTAGAATAGAAGTAGAGAAATAATAGATATGGGAATATTTCAGTAGTTAATGGGAGGTATGATAAGAATCTTAACCAAGACCAGCAGAGTCAATTGAGAAGAGAGAATTGATCCAAGAAATTTCAAGGTGGTAAAACTGACAGGCTTAATGACTATGGTGGATACCTGAAAGGAAGACCCATGCCCAGATCTCTCTGCAAGGATATTCAGTTACTCCATTTTCTGGGAGTGCCAGTTTCTGAAAATTATTATTATTATTATTATTTTCGAGATGGAATCTCATTCTGTCACCCAGGTGTGATCTCGGCTCATTGCAACCTCCGCCTCCCGGGTTCAAGTGATTCTTCTGCCTCAGCCTCCCGAGTAGCTGGGACTACAGGCACATGTCATCACACCCGGCTAATTTTTGTATTTTTAATAGAGATGGGGTTTCACCATATTGGCCAGGCTGGGCTCGAACTCCTGACCTTATGACCCGCCCACCTTGGCCTCCCAAAGTCCTGGGATTACAGGCCTGAGCCATTGTGCCCAGCCTGAAAATTATTTTAAAAATATTTATGTAATAAGAAACTAAACAATTTATGCAGGTTTTGTTTTTTTTTTCCAAGGTGAGATCTTGCTTTTTTGCCCAGGCTGCAGTGCAGTGGCTCTCAGCTCACTGCAACCTCTGCCTCCCAGATTCAAGTGATTCTCCTGCCTCAGCCTACCAAGTAGCTGGGACTACAGACACGCGCCACCACGCCTGGCTAATTTTTTGTATTTTTTAAGTAGAGACAGGGTTTCACTATGTTGGCCAGGCTGGGCTTGAACTCCTGATCTCAAGTGATCCGCCCACCTTGGCCTCCCAAAGTGCTGGGATTACAGGTGTGAGCCACTGCACTTGGCTTATGCAATTCTTTTCAATATTTCATGATAACCACTTCTAAGTATTGGTGACCTATACCTCAGGACTTCAGAAGTAGCATCAGAGACCTCCTAATAAAAAACATGGCATCTTCATTTTGCAAACTGACTCCTGCTATTCCCAGCTTCTGGGAGTGCCATTGGCAAATCGTCTTCAGTCGCCAGCCTCTTCAGGGATTGCCTCAATTGCAGAGAAACCTTTCCCATATCTAATGAGTGGTCAGGAGGGCTTCATGGCTCCATGGCTCCAGAGCTAAGCTCCATAGGCTTAGCTTCATGGCTCCTGTGCGACCTGTGCAGTCACACAGAAGGGGGCCAGTGCATGGTGTAATATTTCCTGTCACTTTCTTACAATTTGTAATTTTTATTTTTAATTTTTTTTTTATTATTTTTTTTGAGACGGAGTCTCGCGCTGTCGCCCAGGCTGGAGTGCAGTGGCCGGATCTAAGCTCACTGCAAGCTCCGCCTCCAGGGTTTGCGCCATTCTCCTGCCTCAGTCTCCCGGGTAGCTGGGACTACAGGCGCCCGCCACCTCACCCGGCTAGCTTTTTGTATTTTTTAGTAGAGACGGGGTTTCACCGTGTTAGCCAGGATGGTCTCGATCTCCTGACCTCGTGATCCGCCTGTCTCGGCCTCCCAAAGTGCTGGGATTACAGGCTTGAGCCACCGCGCCCGGCCAATTTGTAATTTTTAAACAAGGAGTTCTGCATCTTCAGTTCACACTGGGCCCTGGAGATCATATAGCCATTACTAATGTGGTAGTATAAAGGCCTTGCCATATGAGCTCATCTCAGAGCAACTCTGAAAAGTCACTCGAGCTTCGGAGCTCTCCATGGAGTCAGGTGAGGCAGTTATTGGGCCTTCATTACAGTTTGACTCCATTTCTCTTCCTGCTGAGTCCTGCCTGTTTCCCCTTCCCTCTTCAGGTATTGGTCCCAAGAACTCTCCTTAATAAACTGCCTGCTCACAAACCTCCATCTCAGAGTTTGCTTCCTCGGGAACTCAGTGTGCAACCGTGACATTTGGCTGTGGAAGCTGACCGTGAAAGAGGAGTCAAGGACACCCCTGACATGTTTTGTTTTGACTTAGTGGCTGATGGTGCCATTCACAGATGAGGGGGCCCAAAAGAGGAAACATTTTGGAAAGAAAAAATAATGAGGTCGTTGTATTAGAATTTAATACTTCAGTTTTGTATGTTTAATTTTGATATGACTGAAGGCCATCCAGGTAGAGACGGGATATTAATCTGGAGTTCCACAGAGACATTTGGGCTGGGGCCTTGAGCTGATTCTAAAGAGTGAATGTCATTGTTTACGAATGATAAACAAAGAGGGGGCTAAGAAGAGACAATCTCCATCTAAGAACTGAGCAAAAGGATCCAGCAAAAGGATGGAGAAGGAATAGCTTGGGAGAAAGAAAGAGAGTTAGGACAGAATGTTCATGGATGGAAAGCTGAGTGAAGTGAACTGAAATGAATGGTATTTGGAGGTAAGAAAGGGGAGACCAATGACCCATGGCATTTCATCCTGAAATGTGGCCATGAAAGGAAGACAAGGGACTGGGGCAACTGGAAAGGCAACAAGGTCAAGGAAGAGAGTTTTAAAATTATTTTTGTTAAGATGAAAGACATCTGAGAGTGCTTATTTTGTAAAATAAGACAAAACTGTACACTTTTCATAGAAGAGGCCTGATTAGATTCAGAATGACTGACAAAATTAAGTGATAACTCTTCTGTTAGTCTTCAAATCAAGCCTTCACCACTTTCTCCCTCTCTCCCCTTAAAATAGCGGTCTTGGCTGGGCGCAGTGCCTCACACCTGTAATTCCAGCACTTTGGGAGGCCGAGGCGGGTGGATCACCAGGGCAGAAAATCGAGACCATCCTGGCCGACATGGTGAAACCCCAGTTCTACTAAAAATACAAAAATTAGCTTGGTGTGGTGGCACGTGCCTGTAATCCCAGCTACTTGGGAGGCTGAAGCAGGAGAATCGCTTGAACCAGGGAGTTGGAGGTTGCAGTGAGCCAAGATTGTGCCACTACACTCTAGCCTGATGATAGAGCGAGACTCCATCTCAAAAAAGAAAAAAAAAAGTAGTCTTCAGTTGTAATGTTTTCTATGTGGAAATTTTCTGAAAATTCTTCAAAAAGAGTGCTTCTTTTATGCCATAGGAAATGATGAGATCAGTATACCCAATTCATCCTGGTTTCACAGACTTGCAGAGTGGCAAATCTCTAGAGGGCAAACATCACACTGCCTTAGAAATGGAGCTGGTATTGGTGAATTCAAGAAGAGCAAAGAAGAGGACCAAAAGGAGGAGGAAGAGGGAAGATTTTAATGCTGTGCAGTGGTGCTCAGGTCTAGGTCAAGAACAATGAGTCTCATACGGTCGTCTCTTGACTTTGGCTATCATGGTAGGGCTTTACTGACAAGCTGGGTAAATAACAGGGAAATCCTATTCCTTTTGCTTTCAAAATTTATTTTGTCTTTATTTCACTTGACCCAATTCATTTCTTATTTCAGCAATATTTGTTGAACACTATCATGATTAATCAGGCACACCAGGTGCTGGTGACAAGAACAGTGAACAAAACAGACAAAAATTCTTATAATCATGGAGCATATATTATAGTATGGAGATAAAAAATAAGTGCAATAAGCTAATGCATACAGTATGCTACAAGCCGTAAGCTGTTGTATGTTGTGGAGAAAATAAAGCAGGGAAAAAGGAATCAGATGCAGTCAGACTACCTGCTTAGCTGCGTCCTGCACAAGGATATTTGGGCAGAGATAAGTATGAGCTGACATCCAGCCATCTTCTGGTGAGAAGGTGCCTTTTTCTGAGTAATGACAGGGCTCCAAAAGCCTCAGATACTGACCAAAATGTTAATCTCTGCCTTTAAATGGGACACTTTCGAAATGTCCTTCTGGCGATATCGAGTTCTTAAGCTTTTGAACGCGTTGGATATAAGCTTTTGCCAAGGTTTTAAAATTTTATACTATAACTTTAAACATTTTTGTAGATGAGAAAATCACGTATTATAGAATTAAAATCTTATTCAAGTCTAACAACTTTCCATCAGTTGTATTTACTTTGTCTATATGGCCTGGTAGGCTCTTACGGGAGAGGAGCAAATGGGTTGATGAGATTCACTTCAGAGAATCAGAGTCAGGCTGAGCATTCTTCCATACGTGGCACTGTTGTTGTCTTTGGACTGATTATGTGAAGAGTAAACCCAGCATCTTCCTAGGACTCCAAGGAAAGTTGCATATTCTGTAATTTATAGGGCCTCACAATTTTTCTAATTAAAAATGAATATAACTTCTGCCCTTTTTAAGCATAGCACATATGTTCTGTCTCCCAGTGTTCCTTACTGAGAGATAATGGCCTGGCAGTGTAGGCTAATTTCTTGAGTATTTTAAGTTGGAAGCCAATTAGCCCTCCCTATCTAAAGCACATTTTGACATTTTCTTCCCAAGACAAGCCAGTCTTGACTTTCTGCCCCTCTCTTGGTACAGATAGTGCATATTACATGTATTAAATTATAATTATTTTAATAAAAAATTAAGATTACAGTTTGAAAACATAGTCTACTTAGAGATACCAAGTTGTGGAGTGTGCTATGTAAAATGAGTACAAAATTTTCACTGAACATCTTCTTTCCCTTGATACCACTAATTTTTTTTTTTTTTTTTTGAGACAGAGTTTCACTTTGTCATCCAGGCTGGAGTGCAGTGGCACAATCTCAGCTCACTGCAAACTTCACCTTCCGGGTTCAAGTGATCCTCCTGCCTCAGCCTCCCCAGTAGCTGGGATTACAAGCATGTGTCACCATGCCTGGCTATTTGTTTTATATTTTTTATTTATTTTATTTTATTTATTTATTATTTATTATTTTTTGAGACAGAGTTTTGCTCTTGTCACCTAGGCTGGAGTGCAATGGCATGATCTCAGCATACTGCAACCTCCAACATCTGGGTTCAAGCGATTCTCCTGCCTTAGCCTCCTGAGTAGCTGGTACTACAGGTGTGCACCACTAGGCCCAGCTAATTTTTTTTTTTTTTTTTTTTGAGACAGAGTCTTGCTCTGTTGCCAGGCTGGAGTGCAGTGGCATGATCTTGGCTCACTGTAACCTCTGCCTCCCAAATTAAAGCGATTCTCCTGCCTCAGCCTCCCATGTAGCTAGGATTCCAGGCGCCTGCCACTATGCCTGGCTAATTATTGTATTTTTTTTTTTTTTTTTTTTTTTTTTTTTTGAGGCGGAGTTTCGCTCTGTCTCCCAGGCTGGAGTGCAGTGGCCGGATCTCAGCTCACTGCAAGCTCCGCCTCCCGGGTTTACGCCATTCTCCTTCCTCAGCCTCCCGAGTAGCTGGGACTACAGGCGCCCGCCACCTCGCCCGGCTAGTTTTTTTTGTATTTTTTAGTAGAGACGGGGTTTCACCATGTTAGCCAGGATGGTCTCGATCTCCTGACCTCGTGATCCGCCCGTCTCGGCCTCCCAAAGTGCTGGGATTACAGGCTTGAGCCACCGCGCCCGGCCCATAATTATTGTATTTTTAGTGGAGATAGGGTTTCACCATGTTGGCCAGGATGGTCTTTTTTTGTTTGTTTGTTTTGAGACGGAGTCTCGCTCTGTCGCCCGGGCTGGAGTGCAGTGGCCGGATCTCAGCTCACTGCAAGTTCCGCCTCCCGGGTTTACGCCATTCTCCTGCCTCAGCCTCCCGAGTAGCTGGGACTACAGGCGCCTGCCACCTCGCCCGGCTAGTTTTTTTTGTATTTTTTATTAGAGACGGGGTTTCACCGTGTTAGCCAGGATGGTCTCGATCTCCTGACCTCGTGATCCGCCCTTCTCGGCCTCCCAAAGTGCTGGGATTACAGGCTTGAGCCACCGCGCCCGGCTGGCCAGGATGGTCTTGATCTCTTGACCTCGTGATCCACCCGCCTCAGCCTCCCAAAGTGCTAGGATTACAGGCATGAGCCACTGCGCCCGCCATTTTTTTTTTTTTTTTTTTTTTTTTTGTATTTTTAGTAGAGATGGGGTTTCACCACTTTAGCCATGCTGGTCTCGAACTCCTGACCTCAGGTGATCTGCCAGCGTTGGCCTCCCAAAGTGCTGTGGTTATAGGCATGAACCACCATGCCAAGCCTTTATTTTTGGTAGAAATGGGGTTTCACCATGTTGGCCAGGCTGGTCTCAAACTCCTGACCTCAAGTGACCTGCCGCCTCTGCCTCCCAAAGTGTTGGGATTACAGGCGTGAGCCACCGTGCCTGGCCAATATTTGATTCCTACCTTTTATTTCCCTTGCAATTTCTGTTTTGCTTTGATCAACTGATTTTGTCCTATAAGTTTCTGTGCTCTCTTTTAGTGAGGATGAGACTATGGCGTTAGCCTCAGAATTATAGAAAAACTCAATTTAGGCCGGGCGCGGTGGCTCAAGCCTGTAATCCCAGCACTTTGGGAGGCCGAGACGGGCGGATCACGAGGTCAGGAGATCGAGAGACGATCCCGGCTAACACGGTGAAACCCCGTCTCTACTAAAAAATACAAAAAAAATAGCCGGGCGAGGTGGCGGGCGCCTGTAGTCCCAGCTACTCGGGAGGCTGAGGCAGGAGAATGGCGTAAACCCGGGAGGCGGAGCTTGCAGTGAGCTGAGATCCGGCCACTGCACTCCAGCCTGGGTGACAGAGCAAGACTCCGTCTCAAAAAAAAAAAAAAGAAAAACTCAATTTAAAATTGTTAAAGGAGAAGATAGAAAAGGACATTAGCTTGTATGGAAGAAGAGGGTTTGTCATTCTAACCATTCTGGAGTGGATGAAAGTTAAATGTGAATTAGAATTATTGAGTCTCGGTGTCTTTTTTCTATTTGTGCTATTTCTCTCTTCCGCGCCCGGCCACATTTTCTTTGTATCTACTGACTAAGGGATACAGATCTTCTTCCAATACAGAGTGTGATTGCAGCACAATTACAATTGAAACAAAAAGGAGAAGCTGACTTTGCTGAAAATATGCCATATTCATTCTGAATTCCTTTAAACTGCAGCACATATGCTTGTAATCATGACAATACGAATTTGTAAGAAAAGGAAGAGAAAAAAGATCTGCCTTCCTTCCCTGCAAAATGGCATCACACATGACGGTCAGAGACTGAATGTACAAATAAATGAACAATGGTTGGACCATATATAAAAAAAAAAATAGAACTCTGAATTATGCACAACCTGCCTTGGAAACTAACTTCTTTATCTACAATAAATAGTTCAGGACGCCAACCTGCTACAAGTTGCGGGGACCCACTTGAAACACGAGAGTTGATATGAAGATTATTTTAAACTGAAGATATCTGAGATTCAACAGATACAGAGGATAGCATCCTTGGAGCTTGTCTTATCTGATTAACAGCAGCAACTTCTGAAAAATGAGGCTACATAAATCCCCTCTCCTGGGGAGTTTCATGGCCATGAAGAAGACGGAAAGACCACCCACATCTGCATAAACAAACATTATAGCAAATTTTCTTAACTCCTGTTTGTTCTCCTAAAAACTCATTTGTTTTCCTAAAGAAACCTATTTGTTCTATGAGAGCCATTTCTGCCCTCTCCCTTTTCTCTACTAAATTACGTATATGAACCTCTAACTTCAATTAGCAAGCTACTTCTTCGTTGTATGCGAAGAAAACTTTTTTTTTTCCTTTTTAATCTTTCTTTCGTCAGTATAGGCCCCAGGTACTGAAGATAAGAAAAGAATATAGAGAAGTTTTTCTTCTGACAGATTTGCTGGAAGCCAGGTTGCTATCGCTAGTAACAATCCAGGAAGCTAACGGATAACTTCTGTAACAACTGGCCCCACACGGCCAGGACTTGATTAATAACTGACATCTACCCTAATTTTTGTGCCTACATCCAATTTAAGACCAAACAGAGAAAGCGAAACATGCACCCCTAACCGATCATGCAGTATGCCCCTACTTCTGTTTAGCCCGCTTACAGCTTCTCCATGGCAACAGCCTCCAATCAGGATACACCTGAACCCTTCCGTCCCCACCCACCACCCCACTATAAAGTGTTCTCATTTCTCTGCCTTTGAATCACTGCCAAAACACAGCGACAGTAGTTGACTCCCTTGCAGTATAGCAGGCTGTGAAAAAATAGCATTTGCTTTTCTCATTTGATTGGTCATTTATTTCTATAACCATGTGTTTCATTCATGCAATTCAGAAGTTTCTTTGGAATAACTTGTACAGTAAACTAAACAATATTTATTTGCTATGATACTTTCTATATATTTTCTGCTTATTTAAGTTCCCACTGAGGTTTTGAAATTCTCCCTGATGCTGGTAGTACAAAAATCTTATTTGAAGCAAATCAATTAATCCTGAAGATGACTGAAAGATCAATATGAGATAGCTGCAGATAAACCAACTATTCTCTAAGCTCTAGGACACCTTTGAACAGCACAAACATTCTGCATTTTAATACAAGTATTTACACACTGATTTCAGTTGCAAAGAAATGAGAAACTTCAATTATAAAAAGCTTGGGA
Source organism: Macaca mulatta (assembly GCF_049350105.2). NCBI lineage: Eukaryota > Metazoa > Chordata > Mammalia > Primates > Cercopithecidae > Macaca > Macaca mulatta. The sequence goes on along the minus strand of NC_133407.1, from coordinate 174,241,737 downwards.
CTATGAAAACCCAGCATTTTGTCTAAACATCTTTTGTTGTTGTTCTTGTTTAAAAAAGAAGGCTTCGGCCGGGCGCGGTGGCTCAAGCCTGTAATCCCAGCACTTTGGGAGGCCGAGACGGGCGGATCACGAGGTCGGGAGATCGAGACCATCCTGGCTAACACGGTGAAACCCCGTCTCTACTAAAAAGTACAAAAAACTAGCCGGGCGAGGTGGCGGGCGCCTGTAGTCCCAGCTACTCGGGAAGCTGAGGCAGGAGAATGGCGTGAACCCGGGAGGCGGAGCTTGCAGTGAGCTGAGATCCGGCCACTGCACTCCAGCCTGGGCGACAGAGTGAGACTCCGTCTCAAAAAAAAAAAAAAAAAAAAAAAAAAAAGAAGGCTTCGGGCCTGGTGGTGCCCACCTGTAGTCCCAGCTACTTGGGAGGCTGAGGCAGGAGAATCGCTCAAATCCAGGAGGTAGAGGTTGCAGTGAGCCAAGATTGTGTCACTGCACTCCAACCTGGGCGACAGAGTGAGACTCCATCTCTGGGTGGGGGGTGGGGAAAAGCTTTCAGACATTTTGTAAAGTTTTAAATTTGAAGCATCCTTTGTCAATAGCTCCCCTATCCTCCCCCCACACACATGTGCACACACCCTACCGCCACTGTCACTAAAAATTGAATAGAGAGTAAATGTCCCAGCTTAGCTAAGGCTAGAGCAATTAAAATGTCATTAGATACTAGACAGATTAATGTTTATGCTAATGATCAACACAAAGAGATTTGGGAATCAAGCCATGCCCTCAACTATTCTGAAGTGGGCTAGTGCAAATGGACTCAGGCCCTGGAGCAAAAGTTGGGGCCAGGGGCCATGGTGAGTGCTGGAATACATCACAGATATTATATTTTATTGTATAATTAAGTTGCTAGTTCAGTGGTGAGAGGCTGAGGCATGATTTAGAGTAACTGGTGATAGTCCTCCCTGGGAATGCTCCAGCCTTAGCTAACCTGGGGCATTTACTTTCTATTCCCTTTCAGTGGTGGTGGTGATGGGGTGTGTGTTCTGTAAAAGAAACTGATAATTTGGTAGATAGATAATTTTTGTAGAAAGCCACAAAATGATCTTGTGAGTCTCTTCTAATTTCCAAATGCTTCTGATTTGCTTTCATTCCTGGACGTCTAGTCATATCTCCTTTGTTATTAGTACTTCTACTGTTTATTTAGAACTGAAATACATTTAAGTATAACTAAACATATGTAAAATATTATTCATGCTGGCTATTTTTTTCTCCTAGAATAGTAATTAAAAAAACAAACTCAAAAAGTAAAGTGAAAACAGCATAGGCTTTGTAGCCAGACAGACCTGAGTTTGATTCTCCACTCCACCTGCATGTAATGATTATTTATGGTTCTGGGGCAGGTCAGCTTTATGTTGGCATGTCAGCAAGTTCAGAGCCTATGTGCACCTTATTTTCGTGTGTGTGTGTGTGTGTGTGTGTGTGTGTGAGAGAGAGAGAGAGAGAGAGAGAGAGAGAGACAGACAGACAGACAGATAGACAGTGTCTTGTTCTGTTGCCCAGGCTAGTGATGGTGTGATCTCGGCTCACTACAGTATTGACCTCCAGGTCTCAAGCAATCCTTCTGACCTCAGCCTTTGACCTCAGCCTCCTGAGTAGTTGGGACTACAGGTGCATGCTACAGCACCCAGCTGATTCTTTGTTTTTTTGTAGAGATAAGGTCTCACGATGTTGTCCAGGCTAATCTTGAACTCCTGAGCTCAAGCTATCCACCAACATTGGCCTCCCAAAGTGCTGGGATTACAGGCCAGAGCCACCACACCAGGCATTTTTATCATCTTTTAAATCGCTATAAAATATTTATCTTCCAAAGGTTTTGATAAAAATTAAAACACATAGAATTGTTCAAAGCAAATAATAGAAGAGAAGTTTAGTTTTCTTATGTCCCTCTCTAACTCCATCTTTTGGTCTTACAAAAGATGTCTGCTAACTTTCTTTTCTTTCTTTATTTATTTTTTTTGAGACAGAGTCTCGCTCTGTCGTCCAGGCTGGAGTGCAGTGGCCGGATCTCAGCTCACTGCAAGGTCTGCCTCCCGGGTTTACGCCATTTTCCTGCCTCAGTCTCCTGAGTAGCTGAGTTCAAGTCTCAAACATCAATTGCCTCATTATAACTAGGCCCTCGTAACCATTTATTCTTTGGGAAACTCAAGCTCACTTTTTTGAGGTTTGGTTATTTTTTTTTTTTCACCGCGGCCTTGTTTTCATTTCTACTGCCTGGCAGGACTGGGAGGAGATGGCAGTACCCAGCTACATGCTTCACATCCACTGGTCAAAGTATAGGCTTGTTCGTAATGGATTATACTGAGAAATAGAGCAAATGACTCTGTGTTCTGTGACTCCTGTCCCTCCATACACACCCACCTGCATAATTCCTGTCACGGCTATGAACTATGAAACTTTATAGGCTATGAGTTTATAGGTTTCTTTCTTTCCTTTTTTTTTTTTGAGACAAGGTCTTATTCTGTCACTCAGGCGGGAGTGCAATGGTGTAATCACGGCTCACTGCAGGCTTGGCTTCCTGGGCTCAGGTGATTCTCCCATCCTAGCCCCCTGAGTAGCTGGACTACAGAAGTGCACCACCACACTTGGTTAATTTTTTCGTATTTTTGGTAGAGAGAGGGTTTTGCTATGTTGCCCAGGCTAGTCTTGAACTTCTGGGCTCAAGTGTTCTGCCCATCTCGGCTTCCCACAGTGCTGGGATTACAGGTGAGCCACCACGTCCTTTTGTGATAAAGCTAATTAAGTGAGAGCAATAGAAAAAGCAATAGAGAAGGCATTCTCTCCCCTGCCTCCATTAGTTATCACTTAATTAAAACTATTCCCATTTTCTAGATGAATAAATTGAACCTGTTGACAAACGTGTACGGCTGCTTTGAAAGGCATGGGAATGCCTTTAAACCTTAAGCATGTGCTCCATTTTTTTGGTGTTAAAACATAGTGCTCATGCCTGTAATCCCAGCACTTTGGGAGGCTGAGGCAGGCAGATTGCCTGAGGTCAGGAGTTCAAGACCAGCCTGACCGACACGGTGAAACCCTGTCTCTACTAAAAATACAAAAGTTAGCTAGGCATGGTGGTGGGTGCCTGTAATCCCAGCTACTCAGGAGGCTGAGGCAGGAGAATCGCTTGAACCCAGGAGGGGGAGGTTGCAGTGAGCCGAGACTGGGCCATTGCACTGTAGTCTGGGCAACAAGAGTGAAACTCTGTCTCAAAAAAGCAAAAACAAAAACATAGCTACTTATCTGCATTATCACAACATGAAGTTGAGTACACTCCAGCTAGCACAGCCATTTTTAGTGAACAGTTTCAGCCTGGATCATAATTCCCTCAGGCTCAATTCTTTAGGTTTTAGCAGCTTAAGTGTACACAGTATAGAGAAGGGCTTTGTTTGGGGCTTGGAAAACAGGAAATCATTAGGCATCTTTAAAATGTTCAGAATATTTGAATGAATGCAACTGCACTGCAACTTGCTAATGTAAAATATTAGATGAGCCCTAAGTAACAACAACAGCTTGGAGAGACTCTAATAGTCCCTCTTTAATTTTGTTGCTGACACCTGGCAACATTTGGAACTATAAATAGAGTAGCAGGGACAGGGAAGAAAGCCAAAGAGATTTCCTGTTGCTGTCTCAATACATAAAATGAGGTCTTTAAAGAAAGAAGAAGAAAAATCACATCTGGAAAAAAATCAGGGGCCCATTCTACTGAAAAATGTACCTGCTGTAGGCTCTAGCAGAGTATATTGTAGTTTAAACACCCTGAATTCTGGTTAGATTTATAGGACTTGCCATAATTATGCGTGAAGCTGCAGGAAGCTGCTTAATTGTTCCAATATTAAAACTTGATTTAGACCCCCAAGACTCCAGGCTATAAAATTAGGGTGCAGGAGCACTGCCTCCTCTATTTGGGTTTCCATTCCCAATTATCTAACGTTGGATAAAGCAGAGGGAGTAGAACAAAGAAGGGAGGTAGAGGGTTACAAAATGGCCTTGACTGGGCCCTGGGTAAGGATCTAATTAGTGGCGTCAGCAAAGTAACCTATAGCCAGAGGATATTCTAAAAATTCTGCTTAATAGATAGACTATTAAATTTACTACCAGGCAGACAGAAACAGAATCTCTGCCTCTGTCTCATGTGAATTGGCTTCTTCCTTAATTCTCCCTCTTTCAGAAATCTAGGAATATATGAAGCAGAAATCATGACTTTTGGTAGACTGAATCATCTGTTAGCAATTGTGAAGGTGTCAAGAGCATAAACCGAGAACATTAAGCAGACTGGGCTTCAGTCTCAGCCCTGCTTCCACTAGCCTTGTGATTTTTTTTTTTTTTTTTTTTTTTGACGGAGTTTCACTCTTGTCTCCCAGGCTGGAGTATAGTGGTGAGATCTTGGCTCACTGCAACCTCCACCTCCTGGGTTCAAGTGATTCTCCTGCCTCAGCTTCCGGAGTAGCTGGGATTACAGGTGTGCGCCACCATATCTGGCTGGCTAATTTTTTGTAGTTTTAGTAGAGACGGGGTTTTGCCATGTTGGGCAGGCTGGTCTTGAATCCTGACCTCAGGTGATCTGCCCACCTTGGCCTCCCAAAGTGCTGGGATTACAGGCGTGAGCCACCGCGCCTGGCCTAGCCTCATTATCTTACTTTGGCTTCCCAAGTCTTGGTTTCCAAAAATCCTCACCTCATAAATATGCGGTGAGAATTAAATAAGATGATCCCCATCAAGAGCCTAGTGTAGTGCTGATGCTTAACCCCTTTTAGTTTCTTCCCTTCCCCTGAATACTGAGACATTTATTTTTTGGATAAATTTATTTAAGTTTTTTTTTTCTTTATTATTTTAACATTGCTGTAAGCTAGAAGAGAAAAAAAAATCACAATGTTTTCTTACACGGGGGAAACTCCAGCCATCTCAAATTTAGGAGTAAATTTAATGATGCACAAGTCTAAAACATTTCTCTATAGCCAAGTTTCTAATCCTTGTCTTGTACCAAAGGAGTCTAAGAGATTCAAGCATAATATTCGGCTATTTTAATAGGATTTCTAAGACTGTGAATTGGCTTATTAAACAGGAAGCTCCTTCTTTTCATGCTGTGGTTGAAAGTCAACAATTTTTCCTGAGGATTATAGAATTATCTTTTATACTGTATTTCATAAACTGTTATAAGAACTAAGGAACTCAATAAATGTTAGATATTGATATCAAATGTGAGTTTTCTTCTTCTTCTTCTTCTTCTTTTTTTTTTAACACAAATGTATTAAACTGTGAATCTTTAAGTTTCTCTATCCAAGTCATTTATCCCAACTTAGTCTAGCAAAAAAAAAAAAAAACAAAAAACAAACTGAAAAACTCACAAAATCCTTTATTTGCAAGCGGTCAAGCAAAACCAAATTGACACAGAAGAGGGATACCCTCTTCTTTGCGACATTTTCTCTGCATGTGACCCAGCCTGAGCAGGACTCTAGCTTCTATCAGTTTTCTTTTATTAACCTCTGATAGCAGCCTCCACACTAGTTGCTCCAAATCAAATCTTTCCATGCTATGGAGCAGTAAAAGATTCTGTGTGTCACAGAACTTTGCAGGGAAAGTTTCGGTGCATCCATACGAGAAGAAAAGTGATGTTTATTACCATATGTTATCAGTGTTGAGACACACATTTAACATTTCTGAAATTGGGATGTGTCTAGGGCATCATATATGAACGATCTTACCGTCTAGGGCATCTTACGTTAATTGTCAGCTGGGTAGATGTGACTAGTTGCCGTTGCCCAGGTATGAGAGTCCTACATTGTTAGGACTTGTTTCGCTGTTGTTGCCCAGGCTGGAGTGCAATGGCGCAATCTCGGCTCACTGCAACCTCTGCCTCCTGGGTTGAAGTGATTCTTCTGCCTCAGCATCCCGAATAGCTGGGATTACATACCTGTGCCATCACGCTTTGCTAATTTTTTTGTATTTTTAGTAGAGACAGGGTTTCTCCATGTTGGTCAAGCTGGTCTCAAACTCCCAACTTTAGGTGATCCGCCTGCCTTGGCCTCCCAAAGTGCTGGGATTACAGGCGTGAGCCACCGCGCCTGGCCGAGAGTCCCACATTATTATTCCTGGTGGAGTGACTGGGAAACTGCAACTCTTCAGCATTGCAACCAATGGATCATTTCAGGAACATTTGAGAAAGACTATAAATCCTGGTTGTGGATTAGAAATCTTATACTGACACTTCATAGTGAGATGAGATAAGTCCCCAGAGATCACAGTGTTCTTTTGCTCTGATGGTATAATGGACAAAGTTGGTGGAAAAGCTTGGGCATCAGTAATACTGAGTTGAAAAGTAATTCAGAAAATCCAACCTGTGAATGTGAGGAAATATTAGGAATATCTTGACCAATTTATTTTACTTACATCTTCCTTTTAATAAAAGCACAAGAATGCATGTAGATGGTATTTAAAGCCATGAGATAGCATGAGATCACCAAAGGAGTGAAGACAAAGGAGGAGGCGGGCACAGTGGCTCACACCCGTAATCTCAGCACTCTGGGAGGCTGAGGCTAGCGAATTGCTTGAGCTCTGGAGTTTAAGATGACTCTGGGCATGAACTGATGAAATTCACATGGTGAAACCCCATCTCTACAGAAAATACAAAAACATTATCCAGGTGAGATGGTGTGTGCTTGTAATCCCATCTACCTGGGAGGCTGAGATGGGAGGATTGATAAAGCACGTGAGTTCAAGGCTGCAGTGAGCCATGATCCAGCCCTTGTACTCGAGCCTGGGAGACAGTGTGAGACCTTCTCTCAAAACAAAACAAAACAAAACAAAACATCAAAAAAAAAACCACAAAAAACCAAAGGAGTTAGGTATCCTGAAAGCTAGGACAGAAAGCATTTCAAGAAGGGGAGAGGCATCAGGTTAGTCAAATGCTTCGAAGAGGTCAAATATGATGGCTGAGGATTGACGAGTGAATTTAGCCATATGGATGTTACTGAAGACCTGATAGGTGCAGTTTGGTGTTTGCCGTGGGGCTGGCCTGATTGTAGTGGGATCTAAAGAGAATTCTAGGGGAGGAATAGCAGACTGGGAGTATAGATAATTATTTCAAAGAATTTTCCTGTTTTGTATTTGTTTATTTATTTTATTTTTATTTTTTCTGAAGACAGAGTCTCGCTCTGTCACCCAGGCTGGAGTGCAATGACACGATCTCGGCTCACCGCAACCTCCGCCTCCTGGGTTCAAGCGATTCTCCTGCCTCAGCCTCCCGAGTAGCTGGGACTACAAAAAACTGCTACTACGCCCAACTAATTGTTTTTGTATTTTTAGTAGAGACAGGGTTTCACCATATTGACCAGGCTGGTCTTGAACTGCTGACCTTGTGATCTGCCTGCCTTGACCTCCCAAAGTGCTGGGATTATAGGCGCAAGCCACTGCCCCCAGCCAGAATTTTCCTGTGTTTTTAAAAAAGAAGGCTGGGCACGGTGGCTTACGCCTGTAATCCCAGCACTTTGGGGGGCCGAAGGGTGGGGGGGGCGGATCACAAGGTCAAGAGATCGAGACCATCCTGGCCAACATGGTGAAACCCCATCTCTACTAAAAATACAAAAATTAGCTGGGCATGGTGGCTTACACCTGTAGTCCCAGCTACTCGAGAGGCTGAGGCGGGAGAATTGCTTGAACACAGGAAGTGGACGTTGCAGTGAGCCAAGGTCGTTCCACTGCACTCTAGCCTGGTAACAGAGCGAGTCTCCGTCTGAGAAAAAAAAAAAAAAAAGAAAGGAAAAGAACAGAAATGAGAACATAGCTAGAACAGAAGTAGTTTTGTTTTTGTGTATTGATAGCAAAACAGAGTGTTGATAAAATTGTCCAACTGAGGCTGGGTGTGGTGGCTCACTCCTGTAATCCCAGCACTTCTGGAGGCCGAGGCAGGCAGATCACCTGAGGTCAGGAGTTAGAGACCGGCTTGGCCAACATGGCAAAACCATGTCTCTACTAAAACTACAAAAATTAGCCGGACATGGTGGCAGGAGCCTGTAATCCCAGCTATTCCAGAGGCTGAGACAGGAAAATCACTTGAACCCAGGAGATGGAGATTGCACTGAACTGAGATTACACCACTGCACTCCAGCCTGGGTGACAGAGCGAGACACTGTCTCAAAAAAAAAACATAACGAAACAGAGCTGCTGAAGTCATTTCTATTTTAGAAAGGTTGTAGGCATGAGTTTTTCTACATATTAACGACAATTTATGGTAATTTGTGAAATGTTTTTCTGTTTCCAGGAGGTGGAGATTGCACTGAACTGAGATGGTGCCACTGCACTCTAGCTTGGGAAACACAGCAAGACTTCGTCTCAAACAACTAAAAAAAAAAAAAATTGTCCAACTGAAAGAGGAGAAAAAAAATTAGAGAGGAGAGATTTGCCTAGGCTGGTGCAGGTTGTAGTGGGCAAGTGGAAAAATTGGGTTTCGTAAGGAGCTACTGAAAATTCATTTTTCAGACTTGCCAGTCATGTTTTGTGCCATTCTCTCGTGTTCTTCTCTTTGCCCGAGTCCATTCTGTCTTTCATTGATAGCAACTCCCATTTTTATCTATTCAGTAAAGTGTTTTCTTTTTATCCCAGCTCGTGAATTCAGAAATCTCCCTCTCCTCTGAATTCATTGCTCTTGTAATCTGTTCCATTAAATAGATTATTAGTCATTTTTTTCTATGCACAGCTGTCTTTTCCATTAAATTGTAAGCCCCTTGATAGTAGAAATCATGCCCCGCCTATGGTAAGTACCCAGTAAAGCTCGCTGACTCTGTCTCTGCCACTTTCACTGAGAATGATTTCCTTCCTTATAATCCCCTAAGGAGAAAAGCCTATTATTACTCTCCAGGTGAAGGTCCTTCATGTGTTAAAAAGTACTATTAAACTGCTGCTTGGTCTTATCTATTTCATTCTTTATTTTAATTCTCTGTTTTCTTCTCTACTTTTTAAATTCTGTTTTTGGTTTCTTTCCTTTGGCACCTCTCCACATGCATCTCTTTTTGTTTTCATTCTCCTTTTTAAATGTTCTTCCTTTGTTCCTTTATTCCTCTGTGAGTTTAACTGGGGAATCAAAGACGTGTGCAGAAGATGGGAACCCAGAACAGATTGAGGAGTAGCTGCTTTCTACCAGAGTGAGGACAAAGTGTGGGGGCGCTGACCAGATCGTGGAGCAGGGGGTGTGTGGGTGTATGCGTGTGCGTATGTATATGTGTGTGTGCATGTGTGTGTTTGTGTATGTGTGTTTATGTGTACGTGTGTGTGTTGACATTCCAGGTAAAGGGAAGAATGTGTAAAAAGGTACAGAGATAAAACCATGACATTTTGTCTCATACATAGTTAGATATTTATTCTGTAGCCCTCAAATATTTGTTAAATGAATAAATCAATGAGTTAACTACTCTCATAACGATCAATCAATTTTTTTTCTTTTTTTTTGAGACAGAGTCTCCCTCTGTCGCTCATGCTGGAGTGCAATAGCACAATCTCGGCTCACTGCGACCTCCGCCTCCCAGGCTCAAGTGATTCTCCTGCTCAGCCTCCCAAGTAGCTGGGATTACAGGCATGTGCCACCGTGGCTGGCTAATTTTTGTATTTTTAGTAGAGACGGGGTTTTACCAGGTTGGCCAGGCTGGTCTCGAACTCCTGACCTCAGGTGATCCACCTGCCTCAGCCTCCCAAAGTGCTGGAATTACAGGTGAGAGACACAGCACCAGGCCTCAATCAATTTTTTTCTGTCAATGAGGGCTAACCACTAGTTTTCTTTCTATGTAAACACAGGCACAGGCGCATCATTTATTTATTTATTTATTTATTTTTAAGGAAGCTTTAGGGGATTTGGGATAGCCTTTACTTTTTTTTTTTGGGGGACAAGGTCTTGCTTTGTCACCCAGGCTGGAGTGCAGTGGTGATCCTAGCTCACTGCAATCTCTACCTCCCTGGTTCAAGTGATTCTTGTGCCTCAGTCTCCTGAGTAGCTGGGATTACAGGTGCACATCACTACGCTTGGCTGATTTTTTTTTTTTTTTTTTTGAGACAGAGTCTCGGTCTGTTGCCCAGGCTGGAGTGCAGTGGCGCAATCTCGGCTCACTGCAAGCTCCGCCTCCCGGGTTCACGCCATTCTCCTGCCTCAGCCTCCTGAGTAGCTGGGACTACAGGCGCCCGCCACCACGCCCGGCTAATTTTTTCTATTTTTAGTAGAGACGGGGTTTCACCATGGTCTCGATCTCCTGACCTTGTGATCCACCCGCCTCGGCCTCCCAAAGTGCTGGGATTACAGGCGTGAGCCACCGCGCCCGGCGCTTGGCTGATTTTTATATTTTTAATACAAATAGGATTTTGCCATGTTGGTCAGGCTGGCCTTGAACTCCTGGCCTCAAGTGATGTGCCTGCCTCGGCCTCCCAAAATGCTGGGATTACAGGCATGAGCCACTCTGTGTGGCCCAGGTTCATCTTTAGAATATGATTTTAGTTATAATCTGTTCACTACCCTAAATTCCCAAGCAGTAATAGTTAATATTAAGTCAACAAGTATGTGAGACAATAGAGCAGAGTGATAAAAAATTTATACTCAGGATCCATATGCCAGTTCAAATCTCAGCTCTGCCACTTGGCAGCTGAGTGACTTTTGGACAGATCACTTATCCTCTCACCCGTTTCCTTACTTGTAAAATGGAATTAATAATCATATATATTTCAGCGGGTGGTTACAAAGGTTCAATGACGAAAAGTCTTTAGGAATCCTAATCTTAAATCTAAATCTAAATGTAAATCAATATAAATCTTTTTTTTTTTTTTTTTTTTTTTGAGACTCAGCCTGTCGCCCAGGCTGGAGTGTAGTGGCACAATCTCGGCTGACTGCAAGCTCCATCTCCCAGGTTCAGGCCATTCTCCTGCCTCAGCCTCCCGAGTAGCTGGGACTACAGGCACCTGCCACCACACCAGGCTAAGTTTTTGTACTTTTAGTAGAGACGAGGTTTCACTGTGTTAGCCAGGATGGTCTCGATCTCCTGACCTCGTGATCCATCCCTCTTGGCCTCCCAAAGTGCTGGGATTACAGGCGTGAGCCACCGCACCCGGCCTAAATCAATATAAATCTTAATCTTAATTTTTAAAAAGATGAGTTAACTGAGGTTTAGAGAAGTTAAACAGCTTCCCCACAGCTATCCAGCTAGTAAACAGTTAGGGTTTGGTTCATCTTTACTACATAATCTGTCCACTGTACTGGTAGGAAAGACTTAGACAATAAAATAAGTTGTCTCTACTAATTTTTTTTTTTTTTTGATGGAATTTCACTCTTGTTACCAAGGCTGGAGTGCAATGGCGCAATCTCGGCTCACTGCAATCTCTACCTCCATGGATTCAAGCGATTCTCCTGCCTCAGCCTCACCAGTAGCTGGGACTACAGGTGCCCACCAGCATGCCTGACTAATTTTTGTATTTTTTTTTTTTTTTTTTTTGAGACGGAGTCTCACTCTGTCGCCCAGGCTGGAGTGCAGTGGCCGGATCTCAGCTCACTGCAAGCTCCGCCTCCCGGGTTGACGCCATTCTCCTGCCTCAGCCTCCCGAGTAGCTGGGACTACAGGCGCCCGCTGCCTCGCCCGGCTAATTTTTTGTATTTTTTTAGTAGAGACGGGGTTTCACCATGTTAGCCAGGATGGTCTCGATCTCCTGACCTCATGATCCGCCCGTCTCGGCCTCCCAAAGTGCTGGGATTACACGCTTGAGCCACCGCGCCCGGCCTTAATTTTTGTATTTTTAATGGAGATGGGGTTTCACCATGTTGGCCTGGCTGGTCTCAAACTCCTGGCCTCAAGTGATCCGCCCGCCTCAAACCCCCAAAATTCTGGGATTACAGTCGTGTGCCACCATGCCCAATGGGGTTTTGCCATATTGGCCAGGCTGGTCTCGAACTCCTGACCTCAAGTGATCTGGCCGCTTCGGCCTCCCAAAGTGTTGGGATTACAGGCGTGAGCCACCGCGCCCGGCCTCTATTCCCATATTCCTCTCCCTTTTCATCATAATCCTGAAGGAAGAAGTCTAGAAATAAAAAAAAAATGGAAGTAAGGTTTTGGGGGCGCGGGCTGCAGCTTTCACTGGGCACGTGGTGTGAGCAGCCTGAGCCCCCGGCTTACTTACGCAGGGCTTTCTTCCCGCCTGTGCTTGGCGCTGCTCAGAAATGCGCTCTCCTCTTGCACCGCCTGCTGGGCTCACCACTAGGCCCCTCGGCTCCGAGGAGCGGAAATGCTTTGTGCTTCTAGGGAGGGGAAAATGGAACCCTCCACCGAAAGGCAACATCAGTCATTTAACATTTTGGCAACGAAAACTGTAAGTCATGAGGCATTAGATGGAGGTATATACAGTGCAATTCCAACAGAAAAAGTGGACGGAACATGTTGTTACGTTGCTACTTACAGAGATACCTTTGGGCTTGATTAGATAGAAAACCTAACAAACAACCTGTTAAAAGATTTTAAAATTTTCTACATTCAGAAGAAAACTTCAAAGAATTTTCTTGGAAAGTTGAGGAGTACTTCAAAGCTACTCCAGAGTGCTGGATAGCAGCAAAGGAAACAGAAAAATTAAATAGGAATCTGGTCCATGATGAAACATGGACACATTCCTGGTTGGGCACCAGAAGAGAAAAATTACAAATAGCATTACTGGCATTCCTTTGTGGTTAATTATGAATTTGCTCTAGTACTAAAGCATCATCCTGAGGATCCTAGGCTTTTGGAAATTAGTGTAGTGCCACTATCAGGTCTCTTGGAACAAATATTGCGGCTTATAGGAACAAATATCAATGGAAACCCATATGGGTTAGGAAGGAAGAAGCATCCACGATATGTTAGACCACATGGACCATTTCAAATAAGAAACCTGCCTACATTGGGCTGGGTGTGGTGGCTCACGCCTGTAATCCCAGCACTTTGGAAGGCTGAGATCAGAGGATCACTTGAGGTCAGGAGTTCGAGACCAGCCTGGCCAACGTGGAGAAACTCCGTCTCCACTAAAAATACAAAAATTAGCTGAGCATGGTAGCGGGCTCTTGTAATCCCAGCTACTCAGGAGGCTGAGCCAGGAGAATTGCTTGAACCCAGGAGGCGGAGGCTGCAGAGAGCAGAATTGCACTACTGCACTACAGCCTGGGTGACAGAGCGAGACACCGACTCAAAAAAAAAAAAAAAAAGAAAAGAAAAAAGAAAATAAACCTGCCTCCAGTGAAGCACAATGATCTGTTGTCCTGGTTTGAAAGCCGCAGAGTAGGTAAAGTGGAAGGAATAGTATGGGATTGCAGTGATGGCTGTTTAATTAAGGTCCATTACCATCGTCTATCGTCTTTGTTTACACTGGCCAACTGCAGATGTTTATATGAATTCAAAACCAGTTCTTATCAATATGAAATTTAACAAATATGACTATGCTTTTAGTACTGTTTAATAATTTTTTTAAATCAGAAATTTAGTAGGCTTAAAGATACAATACTTGTCATATAAAGTGCAATTAAAATTAGTTTTATTTATTTATTTTTTGGAGACAGGGTCATCCATGCTGGAGTGTAGTGGTGTACTCACAGTTCACTGCAGCCTCGACTTCCCAGGCTTAAATGATCCTCTCACCTCAGCCTCCTGAGTAGCTGGGATTACAGGGGCGTGCCACCATGCCTGGTTAATGTTTTTAATTTTTAAAATTTTTCGTAGAGACAGTGTCTCAGTGTGTTGCCTAGTGTGGTCTTGAACTCCTGGACTCAAGTGATCCTCCTGCTTTGGCCTTCCAAAGTGATGGGATTACAGGGGTGAGCCACCGCGCCTGGCCAGAATTAGTTTATTATTAAAAAAAAAAAAGAGAAGACAAGCCACGAAACAGAAAAAATAATACATCTGTTAAAAACTGCAAAAGATGACTAGGTGCACTGAATCGTTTGAGCTCAGGAGTTCAAGACAAGCCTGAGAAACATGGGGAAACCCTGTCTCTACCAAAAATACAAAAATTAGCTGGGCATGTTGGTGTGCCTGTGGTCCCAGATACTTGGGAGGCTGAGGCTGGAGGATGGCTTGAGCCCAGGAGGTGGAGGTGATAGTGAGCTGAGATCATGCCACTGCACTCCAGCCTGGGCAACACAGTGAGAACCCATTTCAAAAAAAATTACAAAAGACTGGGAGAAAGCAGAAACAAGAATTGGGAAGACTGTGCTATGTGTAGAACCTTCCTGTTCCACTAATAAGGGAATGTGATCTTTGATCGATTGTGTATAGGGAACATATAATGGAAGCATTAAAGGGGTGCATCTTCCTTACTTTTTGCCTCCACTCTACACTTTTAGGTCAGACATTCCCCGAGAGGGGTATTATCAGGCCTAGAGTAGAGACAGATGAGAGGTGGTTGAAATTACTCTGTTGTATAACATAATTAATATAAGCAGTGACTCTATGGGATCCTTTAAAGCTTTTATTTTCTGGGTAAACATTTGTATTTGGGCCAGTGCTGGAAGTAGTGACTGCTTCCCACTCTTTCTGCTTTTCTTCTCTTGATCACCAGTGGCAGGAGGGTGAGGCTAGGTAGGAAGGAAAGGTTGATGTAGACTCTGGACGTGCCCAGGGAGGGTTTGGGTTGTAGCTGGTCCTCTAATTCCACCTAGAGGTAAGAACTGGATGTGGTCGGGGAGAATCCTCTGGCTACTGCTCTCTTGGATACAAGCTGGCAGGCTCCTGTTTTACTAAGGAACACGAAAAAGTCCAGAAGAAGGCTTATACACACACACACACACATACACATGATCATATTTTTTGGTTCATTTTAAAATTTTTATTGTCATATAATATGCACAATAAAGTGTACCAACCTTAAGTGCTCCATGAACTTTTACATGTGAAAACACCTTTTAACCACAATTCGGTTAAAATTATCTGAATATACGCAGCAGCCCAGAAGGTAATATGAGGTGTGTTTTCAGTAAATACTATCATCCAAAGTAACTAATATTTATTTTTCTACCCAAATATAGATGTACATTGGATTAACTTCTGGTATGGACTATTATAAAGTTACTTTAAATATTCTTGCATATATATATATATATTTGTTTGTTTGTTTGTTTGTTTTTTGAGATGGAGTCTCGCCCTGTCACCCAGGCTGGAGTGCAGTGGCGTGATCTTGGCTCACTGCAATCTCCGCCTCCCAGGTTCAAGCGATTCTCCTGCCTCAGTCTCCCAAATAGCTGGGATTATAGGCACGTGCCACCATACCCAGCTATTTTTTTGTATTTTTAGTAGAGACAGGGTTTCACCATGCTGGCCAGGATGGTCTTCATCTCCTGACTTCGTGATCCGCCCACCTTTGCCTCCCAAAGTGCTGGGATTACAGGTGTGAGTCATCCAGCCTGGCCCACAATGTACATATTTTTCCCCTACCTGCTTTTTAAATTTTTCCATGTGTCATGAATATCATGTCATGGCATACTCTGAAAACAAAATTCAGATTCCTGGCATCTACAGAAAAACCTCATGAACAAAAACCTTTAAGAGCAAAACTTAGAAATCCATATTTTTTAAAAGGACCCCAGGGAATTTTGCTGTAAAAACTAGATTTGAAGCACAGGCCACAATTAACTCCTGGAGAGCAGAGACTAGATTCACACATATTTTGGATGAACGACTCCTGTGTACTCTTGACTCTGTTAAGTGAATTTTAATGGTTCTGCTTTCTCCTCCATATTGATTTTCTTTTTTCTTTTTTTTTTTTTTTTGAGGCGGAGTCTCGCTCTGTTGCCCAGGCTGGAGTGCAGTGGCGCGATCTCGGCTCACTGCAAGCTCCGCCTCCTGGGTTCCCGCCATTCTCCTGCCTCAGCCTCCCGAGTAGCTGGGACTACAGGCGCCGCCACCACGCCCGGCTAATTTTTTTGTATTTTTTTTTAGTGGAGACGGGGTTTCATTGTGTTAGCCAGGATGGTCTCGATCTCCTGACCTCGTGATCCGCCCGTCTCGGCCTCCCAAAGTGCTGGGATTACAGGATTGAGCCACCGTGCCCGGCCCCATATTGATTTTCTAGACCAGATTTTATATTTGACCTCTCCGGAGAAATGAGGAGGAAAATCTTGGTCAAATATAACTTCACTGATACCATTTTAAACACAAAATAACTCAGGGATCAATTGAGTGTCCCTAGAAAATGGGTTGACACCTTTTTCTCTCCTACTGTCTTTGTCAGATCATTTAGTTATAAGGTATTAATAATCGAAGCTGGATTGATCAAAACAGAGATACTAGATTTAGTTTTTCACTGGGAAAACTAAGTGTGTGTCGGGATAGGGACTGTTAAAAAATAAAACCCTATTATCAGGAAACTTAAAAAGCACATAGCAAAGAGAATTTCAGTGGCCCAGAAGAGCCTGAAAAGAAGTAAAAGCACTGGCAAAGATTTACTTTGCAATTTATAGTAAATATGGTTTTGTTTTTTTTTTTTTTTTTTTTTTTTTGAGACAAGAGTCTTGCTTTGTTGCCCAGGCTGGAGTGCAGTGGCATGATCTTGGCTCATTGCAACCTCTACCTCCCACGCTCAAGTAATCCTCCTGCTTCAGCCTCCTGAGTAGCTGCGATTACAGGTGCTTGCCAACACACCTGGTTATTTTTGTGTTTTTAGTAGAGACGGGGTTTCACCATATTGGCCAGGCTGGTCTGAAAATCCTGACTTCAAGTGATCTGCCCACCTTGGCCTGCCAAAGTGCTGGGATTATAAGCGTGAGCCGCTGCCCTGGCCAAATATGGGATTGTTGATGTAACTTTTTTTGAGACCGAGTTTCACTCTTGTTGCCTAGGCTGGAGTGCAATGGTGCGGTCTCAGCTCACCACAACCTCCGCCTCCCTTGTTCAAGAGATTCTCCTGCCTCAGCCTCCCGAGCAGCTGGAAATACAGGCATGCGCCACCACGCCCGGCTAACTTTGTATTTTTAATAGAGATGGGGTTTCACCATGTTGGTCAGACTGGTCTCGAACTCCCGACCTCAGGTGATCCACCTTTCTGGGCCTCCCAAAGTGCTGGGATTACAGGCATGAACCACCATGCCCGGCTTGCATTACTTTCTTTGGACTGCCGTAAGAAATTACTACAAGCTCAGCAACTTAAAGCAACAGAAATTTATTCTTTCACAGTTTTGGAGGTTAGAAGTCTGAAGTCAAGATGTTGGCAGGGGTGGCTCCTCCTGGGGGCTTTGAAAAGGATCTGTTCCATGCCTCTCTTCTAGCTTCCGGTGGTTGCAGGCAATTCTTGGAGTTCCTTGGCTTATAGATGCGTCACTCCTATCTCTGTCATTGTCTTCACGAAGCATTCTCCCCGTGGGTCTGTGTGTCTCTGTGTCTTTATAGGGCCTTCTTAAAAGGACACCAGTCATTGGCTTATGGACTACCCTACTCCAGCATGATGTCATCTTAACTAATTACATCTACAAAAATCCTACTTCCAAAAAAGGTCACATTCTGAGATTCATGATGGACATGAATTTTGGGGAGACACTATTATTGTCATTATTATTTTAGAGATGGGGTCTTACTATGTTGCCCAGTCTGGACTATAGTGGTATGATCATGGTGCACTGCAGCCTTGAACTCCTGGGCTCAAGCCATCCTCCTGTCTAAGCCTCCTGATAGGTGGG
The DNA here is from genome assembly GCF_049350105.2 of Macaca mulatta. Taxonomy (NCBI): domain Eukaryota; kingdom Metazoa; phylum Chordata; class Mammalia; order Primates; family Cercopithecidae; genus Macaca; species Macaca mulatta. Next base: position 174,224,030 of record NC_133407.1, on the reverse strand, counting down.
ACTACAGGCACATGCCACTGTGCCAGACTGGGTGGACACTATTGAACCCAGTACATTACCTAGTTACTGTAGCAGACAATCCTACTATAGGCTGAACTAGAGAAACTGGAGCTGATGTTTCTGTACATTCTTTTTTTTTTTTTTTTTTTTGAGATGGAGTCTCACTCTGTTGCTCAGGCTGGAGTACAGTGGCGTGATCTCGGCTCACTGCAACCTCTGCCTCCTGGCTTCAAGTGATTCTCCTGTCTCAGCCTCCCTAGTAGCTGGGATTACAATCATGCACCACCATGCCGAGCTAATTTTTTGTATTTTAGTAGAGACAGGGTTTCGCTGTGTTGCCCAGACTGGTCTCGAACTCCGGAGCTCAGGCAATCCATCTGCTTCGGCCTTCCAAAGTGCTAGGATTACGGGCGTGAGCCACCATGCCTAGCCTGTTTCTGCACATTCTTAGCAGAAGTTTTAAAAAGGGGGAGAGAATATTGTTAGATCCTTTCCTTATTCTTTTTCCAGAAATGAAGCGTTTGGGCTTCCCTCTGTCTTTGTTATTTTGTTAAGGGAAGAGCAGAAATAGGTGCCTGAGAGACAGCGGCAGCCCTGGCACCGTCTTTCAGGCCTCCACAAGCTCCGTGCTTACAGTTTCTAGTGGCCCTGCTTGGTTTCTCAGCCACCCCTTCCCTAGAATGCTAACCAATACAATTTTCTTGGGGGCACCTTTAATTCTCAGTGTGGCCCTGGTGGCGGAGGAAGATAATATGAATTTTTCTTCTTTCTTAAGAGTTACAGTTAGTTCCTGTTTTGGCTTTTAATTTTTCTTTTTGGAGTTGTAATCTATATCTTTTGTTTTTTTCTTTCCGCTGGTTCCCCTGGGCAAATGTCAGGGCAAGAGTAGCTCGTTTTGCCAAGGATAGCTTCCAGAAGCTGCTTTTGTTGGCTCCTGTATAAGCCGGTTACATAGGTACTTTAAGTTTTTGTTTTTCTCAGCATCATCATTTCTAGACATCAGCTTGTTATTATGTTCTTACTGGGCTACTGCTGATGGTATTCATACTATTCCACAGATCATCCAAGGACAAACTTCACCAGCCTGTGTAACCTTATAGAGTGTCATACGCCCAACTGCTCCAGCTAAACAATTCTTGGAAAATTTGATATCTGTATGAGAGAGAGAGAGAGAGAGAGAGAGAGAGAGAGTGTGTGTGTGTGTGTGTCTGTGTAAGAGAGAGAAGCAGAGGGCTTGTCTAAGTTTGGGCTGCTATAACAAAATGTCATAGACTGAGTGGTGTAAACAACAGACATTTATTTCTCACAGTTCTGGACGCTGAGAAGTCCAATATCAAGGTGTTGGCAGATTCAGTTCCTGGTGAGGGCCCTCTTACTGACTTACAAATGGACACTTTCTATGTTCTCACATGGTTGAGAGGGAGAAAAAGGAAAACTCTGTTGCTTCTTGTAAGGGCATCTCTCCCATCATGAGGACCTACACTCCTTGCCCCATGTAAACCTGATTATGTCTCCAAATCCCCATCTCCAAATGGGATCACACTGGCGGTGAGGGCCTCAACACATGGATTTTGAGGGGACACAATTTAGTTCATAGCAGAGCAGTTTAATATAAAGTGGATGTCATCTCCTGGACTCAGAAAACTTGAAGGCAACAATAAATTTAATGTTGATAGGAAATTATTTCAGTTTTCCTTGTTTCCTTAAAAGACTTTTAGATGTTTAATGTTCTATTCCTCACATTTTTACTTTTGATGATTTTTTTTTTTTTTTTTTTGAGACGGAGTCTTGCTCTGTCGCCCAGGCTGGAGTGCAGTGGCCGGATCTCAGCTCACTGCAAGCTCTGCCTCCCGGGTTCAAGCCATTCTCCTGCCTCAGCTTCCCGAGTAGCTGGGACTACAGGCGCCCGCCACCTCGCCTGGCTAGGTTTTTGTATTTTTTAGTAGAGACGGGGTTTCACCGTGTTAGGCAGGATGGTCTCGATCTCCTGACATTGTGATCCACCCGTCTCGGCCTCCCAAAGTGCTGGGATTACAGGCTTGAGCCACCGCGCCGGGCACTTTTGATGATTTTTAATGAATGGGGAAGAATCACGGCGACCTTCTCTTTTTCCTCCCAATCCATTGAGATGGGGCATTTCAATTTTTAAGCCCAAGACAAACATATTTACTTTGTCTTCCTCTCCTGCCCAGATGGTTAAAGATCATTAGCTTTAGGCTGTTCAAACATTTTCAGTCAGGACTCTTTTTTTTTTTTTTTGAGACAGGGTCTCACTCTGTCACCCAGGCTAGAGTGCAGTGGCGCAGTCTTGGCTCACTGCAACCTCTGCCTCCTGGGCTCAAGTGATTCTCATGCCTCAGCCTCAACCAAGTAGCAGGGATTACAGGTATGTGCCACCACATCTGGTTAATTTTCCTATTTGTAGTAGAGACAGGATTTTGCCATATTGGCCAGGCTGCTCTCAAACTCCTGGCCTCACGTGACCCACACGCCTCAGTCTCCAAAAGTGTTAGGATTACAGCGTTAGCCACCGCACCCGACTCGTCTTCTAAAAATTTTTGTTGTTGATTTGAGACAGGGTCTTGCTCTGTTGCCCAGGCTGGAGTACAGTGGCACGATCACTGCTCACTGCAGCCTCAACCTCCCCAGGCTCAGGTGATCCTCCGACCTTAGCCTCTTGAGTAGCTGGACTATAGGTGTGAGACACCACACACAGCTAATTTTTTTTTTTTTTTTTTTTTTTTGAGACGGAGTCTCACTCTGTCACCCTGGCTGGAGGGCAGTGGCACCCTGTCGGCTCATTGCAACCTCTGTCTCCTGGATTCAAGCAATTCTCCTGCCTCAGCCTCCCGAGTAGTTGGGATTACAGGCACCCACCATCATTCCCAGCTAATTTTAATATTTTTAGTAGAGACGGGGTTTCACCATGTTTGCCAGACTGGTCTCCAACTCCTGACCTCAGGTGATCCGCCTGCCTTGGCCTCCCAAAGTGCTGGGATTACAGGCGTGAGCCACCATTCCCAGCCAATTTTTATTTATTTTATTATTTTTATTTTCATTATATATATATATATATATATTTGTTTGTTTGTTTTTTCTTTTCTTTTTTTTTGAGACAGAGTCTTGCTCTGTCGCCTTGGCTGGAGTGCAGTGGTGTGATCTTGGCTCACTGCAACCTCAGCCTCCCAGGTTCAAGTGATTCTCCTGCCTCAGCCTCCCGAGTAACTGGGATACAGGCATGCGCCACCATGCCCGGCTAATTTTGTATTTTTAGTAGAGCGGGGTTTCTCCATGTTGGTCAGGCTGGTCTTGAACTCCCAACCTCAGGTGATCTGCCCACCTCGGCCTCCCAAAGTGCTGGGATTACAGGTGTGAGCCACTGTGCCGGCTTTATTTTTTGTATTTTTTATAACCATTGTGTTTTATTTTCTGGGAAGTGTTACCCATTTTACTATTAACTCATAGGTTTATTTATTTTTATTTTATAATACTTTAAGTTCTGGGATACATGTGCAGAAAGTGCAGGTTTGTTACATAGGTATACATGTGCCACGGTGGTTTGCAGCATCCATCAACCCATCATCTACATTAGATATTTCTCCTAATGCTATCCATCCCGTTGCCCCCCAACCCTGACAGTCCCCCTTGTGTGATGTTCTCTTCCCTGTATCCGTGTGTTCTCATTGTTCAACTCCCACTTATGAGTAAGAACATGCAGTGTTTGGTTTTCTGTTTCTGTGTTAGTTTGCTGAGAATGATGGTTTCCAGCTTCATCCATGTCCCTGCAAAGGCTATGAACTCATTCTTTTTTATGGCTGCATAGTATGGTGCATATGTGCCATATTTTCTTTATCCAGTCTATCATTGCTGGGCATTTGGGTTGGTTCCAAGTCTTTGCTATTGTAAATAGTGCTGCAATAAACATACGTTTGCATGTGTCTTTATAGTATAATGATTTCTAATCCTTTGGGTATATATCCAGTAATGGAATTGCTGGGTCAAATGGTATTTCTGGTTCTAGATCCTTGAGGAATCACCATACTGTTTTCCACAATGGTTGAACTAATCTACACCCCCACCAACAGTGTAAAAGCGTTCCTATTTCTCCACATCATCTCCAGCATCTGTTGTTTCCTGACTTTTTAATGATCACCATTCTAACTGGCATGAGATGGTATCTCATTGTGGTTTTGATTTGCATTTCTCTAATGACCAGTGATGATGAGCTTTTTTTCATATATTTGTTGGCTGCATAAATGTCTTCTTTTGAGAATGGTCTGTTTATATCCTTTGCCCACTTTTTGATTGGTTGTTTTTTTCTTGTAAATTTGTTTAAGTTCCTTGTAGATTCTGGATATTAGCCCTTTGCCAGATGGATAGATTGCAAAAATTTTCTCCCATTCTGTAGGTTGCCTATTCACACTGATGACAGTTTCTTTTGCTGTGCAGAAATTCTTTAGTTTAATTAGATCCCATATGTCAATCTTTGCTTTTGTTGCCATTGCTTTTGGTGTTTTAGTCGTGAAGTCTTTGCCCACGCCAATGTCCTGAATGGTATTGCCTAGGTTTTCTTCTAGGGCTTTTATGGTTTTAGGTCTTACATTAAAATCTTTAATCTATCTTGAGTTAATTTTTGTATAAGGTATAAGGAAGGGGTCCAGTTTCAGTTTTCTGCATATGGCTAGCCAGTTTTCCCAACACCATTTATTAAATAGGGAATCCTTTCCCCATTGCTTGTTTTTGTGAGGTTTGTCAAAGATCAGGTGATTGCAGATGTGTGGTGTTATTTCTGAGGCCTCTGTTCTGTTCCATTGGTTTATATATCTGTTTTGGTACCAGTACCATGCTGTTTTGGTTACTGTAGCCTTGTAGTATAGTTTGAAGTTAGGTAGCGTGATGCCTCTAGCTTTGTTCTTTTTGCTCAGAATTATCTTAGCTATGTGGGCTCTTTTTTTGGTTCTATATGAAATTTAAAGTAGTTTTTTCCAATTCTGTGAAGAAAGTCAATGGTAGCTTGATGGGAATAGCATTGAATCTATAAATTACTTTGGGCAGTATGGCCATTTTCATGATATTGACTCTTCCTATCCATGAACATGGAATGTTTTTCCATTTGTTTGTGTCCTCTCTTATTTCCTTGAATAGTGGTTTGTAGTTCTCCTTGAAGTGGTCCTTCACATCCCTAGGTATTTTATTCTCTTTGTAGCAATTGTAAATGGAAGTTCACTCATGATTTGGCTCTCTGTCTGTTATTGGTGTATAGGAATGCTTGTGATTTTTGCACACTGATTTTGTATCCTGAGACTTTGCTGAAGTTGCTAATCAGCTTAAGGAGATTTTGGGCTGAGATGGGTTTTTGGGGTTTTATAAATATACAATCATATCATCTGCAAACAGAGACAATTTGACTTCCTCTCTTTCTATTTGAATACCCTTTTTTCTTTCTCTTGCCTGATTGTCCTGGCTAGAACTTCCTACACTATATTGAATAGGAGTGGGGAGAGCGGGCATCCTCGTCTTGTGTTGGTTTTCAAAGGGAATACGTCCAGCTTTTGCCCATTCAGTATGATATTGGCTGTGGGTTTGTCATAAATAGCTTTTATTATTTTGAAATATGTTCCATCAGTACCTACTTAATTGAGAGTTTTTAGCATGAAGGGGTGTTGAAGTTTATTGAAGGCCTTTTCTGCATTTATTGAGATAATCATGTGATTTTTGTCATTGGTTCTGTTTATGTGATGGATTACGTTTATTGATTTGCATATGTCGAACCAGCCTTGCATCCCAGGGATAAAGCCGACTTGATCATGCTGGATAAGCTTTTTGATGTGCTGCTGGATTTGGTTTGCGAGTATTTTATTGAGGATTATGGTATTGATATTCATCAAGGATATTGGCTTCAAGTTTTCTTTTCTTGTTGTGTCTCTGCTATGTTTTGATATCAGGATGATCCTGACCTCATAAAATGAGTTAGAGAGGAGTCCCTCTTTTTCTATTGTTTGGAATAGTTTCAGAAGGAATGGTACCAGCTCCTCTTTGTACCTCTGGTAGAATTCAGCTGTGAATCTGTCTAGTCCTGGACTTTTTTTGGTTGGTAGGCTATTAATTACTGCCTCAATTTACTGGTGTATTCAGGGATTTGACTTCTTCCTGGTTTAGTCTTGGGAGGGTGTATGTGTCTGGGAATTTATCCATTTCTTCTAAATTTTCTTGTTTATTTGCCTAGAGGTGTTTATAGTATTCTCTGATGGTAGTTTGCATTTTTGTGGGATCAGTGGTGATATCCCCTTTATCATTTTTTATGTGTCTATTTGATTCTTCTCTATTTTCTCCATTATTAGTCTGGCTAGTGGTCTATTTTGTTGATCTTTTCAAAAAACCAGCTCAAGGATTCATTGATTTTTTAAAGGGCTTTTTTGTATCTCTATCTCCTTCAGTTCTGCTCTGATCTTAGTTATTTCTTGTCTTCTCCTAGCTTTTGAATTTGTTTGTTCTTGCTTGTCTAGTTCTTTTAATTGTGGTGTTAGGGTGTTGGTTTTAGATCTTTCCCACTTTCTCCTGTGGGCTTTTAGTGCTATAAATTTCCCTCTAAACACTGCTTTTGCTGTGTCCCAGAGATTCTGGTATGTTGTGTCTTTGTTCTCATTGATTTCAAAGAACTTATTTATTTCTGCCTTAATTTTGTTATTTACCCAGCAGTCATTCAGGAGAAGGTTGTTCAGTTTCCATGTAGTTGTGCGGTTTTGAATAAATTTCTTTTTTTTATAGTTTAATATATTTTAATAGCATACTTCCAGGAACAGCACAGCAGATAGACAACATTAAAAACATGTACTTGCCTGGGTACAGTGGCTCAGGCCTGTAATCCAACCACTTTGGGAGGCTGAGGCAGGCGGATCATGAGGTCAGGAGATGGAGATCATCCTGGCTAACACGGTGAAACTCCATTTGTACTAAAAATACAAAAAATTAGCCGGTGTGGTGGCACATGCCTTTAGTCCCAGCTACTTAGGAGGCTGAGGCAGGAGAATCGCTTGAACCCAGGAGGTGGAGGTTGCAGTGAGCCAAGATCTTGCCACTGTACTCCAGCCTGGGGGATAGAGCAAGACTCCATCTCCAAAAAAAAAAAAAAAAAAAAAAAGGAAAACAAACAAACATGTACTTGCATAAGACAACTCAGAAAAATATAGTAAATGGATGGAATCTACTGTATGATAAAAATGCTGCAAATACCATTTAGTTGCTGTCACTAAGAAATTTACTTGTTTTAAAAAAATGCTAATGCTGGCATTGTCTAGAAAAATTTAACAGATTTGTTCATAATTATTATAAAATTGAACCACTGAAACGTGTTCACTGAAACATTTTAACTTGCATTAATGCTTTACATCTCCACATTTATATTAAAAATTTACACACAAATGAAAATTGAAAAACCACCATTACCTGATTTCTGTCCCCTATTTTTCCACTTACAATCATATGCTTCGGTATCTTTTTACCCCATGGAAAAAGATCTAACCTTCAGAACTACCAATAACAGGAAGAAGATAATTGTTTTCTTTTTGAGAATTAAATATTTCCCATCGTAGTGGATTCTTAGGCACGTTTTCCATTTATGTGGCCTGCTAGCTGGATGTCTTTTGGCATAATCGTTTCACGATTGGCATGGATAGCACACAGATTGCTGTCTTCAAAAACGCCAACCAGATAGGCCTCACTTGCCTCCTGCAAAGCGCCGAAAGCTGCACTCTGGAAGCCCAGATCTGTTTTCAAGTCCTGAGCAATTTCTCGCACCAGACGCAGGAGGCGAAGTGTGCGAATCAGAAGTTCGGTAGACTTCTGGTAATGTCTGATTTCCCGGAGTGCCACACTACCAGGCCTGTAACGATGAGGTTTCCTCACCCCTCCAGTAGAGGGCGTACTCTTGCCAGCGGTTTTTGTAGCCAGTTACTTCCTGGCTGCTTTACCGGTCCATTTGCAGGCAGTCCGCTTTGTAGGAGCCCAGGTGTAGAGACCGCCTTACTTACCTCCCTTATCCTTCAGCTGGAGCTCTGGGAGCCAGAGGCGGCGCTGGCCTTGGAGAGTGAGGGCAGCATGGCGGCGCGGCGGCGGCTGCGAACACCTTTGAGTGAGTTCTTAATCCTCAGTTCTAATTTGATTGCAATATGGTCTGAGAAACTTTGTTATGATTTCCGTTCTTTTGCATTTGAGGAGTGTTTTACTTCCAATTATGTGGTCAATTTTAGAATAAGTTCTATGTGGTGCTGAGAAGAATGTGTATTCTGTTGATTTGGCGTGGAGAGTTCTGTAGCTGTATATTAGGTCTGCTTGGTCCAGAGCTGAGTTCAAGTCCTGAATATCCTTGTTAATTTTCTGTCTCCTTGATCTGTCTAACATTGACAGTGGGGTGTTAAAGTCTTCCATTATTATTGTGTGGGAGTCTAAGTCTCTTTGTAGGTCTCAAAGACCTTGCCTTATGAATCTGGGTGCTCTTGTATTATTTTATTTTGTTTATTTATTTTTTGAGACGGAGTCTCGCTCTGTCGCCCAGACTGAAGTGCAATGGCAGGATCCTGACTCACTGCAATCTGTGCCTACCGGTTGCGAGCGATTCTTCCACCTCAGCCTCCCAAGTAGCTGTGACTACAGATGTGCACCACCATGCCGGCTAATTTTTTTTTTTTTTTTTAGAGACAGGGTTTCATCATGTTGGCCAGGCTGCTCTTGAACTCCTGACCTCAAGTGATTCGCCTACCTCAGCCTCCCAAAATGCTAGGATTACAGGCGTGAGCCACTGCGCTCAGCCTAATTTTTATATTTTTTGTAGAGGTGGGGTTTCACTATGTTGTCCAGGCTGAGGACTCATCTTTTAAGGAAGTATAGCTATTTGTTTCTGATTAAATATTTTGAATTAAAAGATTACTTTTTTTTTTTATATCAATGGCTTTTTGTAAATCCATGCCTCTATTTAACCAAGAGGACAGTACTAAGAGTTCATACTAAGTTATAAACGGGCCGGGTGCAGTGGCTAACACCTGTACTCCCAGCACTTTGGAAGGCCGAGAGGGGAGGATTGCTTCAGTCAAGCAGTTTGAAACCAATTTGGACAACATAGGGAGACCTCCATCTCTACAAAAAATAAAAAGAAAATTAGCTGGGCTTGTTGGCATGTGCCTGTGATCCCAGCTACTCAGGAGGCTGAGCTGGGAGGATCACTTGAGCCCAGGAAGTTGAGGCTTTTATGAGCTGTGATCAAGCCACTGCACTCCAGCCTGCGTGACAGAGTGAGACCCTGTCTCAAAAAATTATATATATTAATTAATATATAATAATATATTAAATATTATAATATATAATACCTTATATATAATATGTATATTTATATATAATATATAAAGGAAGGAAAAAAGACTATACAGTTCCAATTTCCTGACACATACCTCACTCTGGGTCACTTTTAGATAGCTTTGGATGGTCTCAGGGGTTAGGCATTTCTGGGATTCAAAAAGATCACTTTTTTCTGTTATTTGTCATATTTACAATTTTAATAGCAACATGATCATTACTACCGTTTTCCACATGTTAGATTCTAGGTTCTGATTTCCAGGTTATAAGCGACCTAGAAAATGATAATATTTAGAGTCGATGTGATAATCAGCTTTTGTGTATTTTGTATATTGGGGAGTAAAATCTTGAGTTAGCCATAACGTACAGTCTAGGACTACCGTTTTGTTATCATTTTCTGATCCTTCTCAGTTCTCTTTGTTTTGCTACACTAGTGTAAATGTATTCCCTTGTTTCAATATAATACCCCCACATGGCCATAGGCCCCTGAAAACACACAACAAACAACAATATAGAGTTTACTATTCTAAAGTGTTTAAGATTTCTACTCAGATGCTTTGATTTGCTTCCACAATCAGATACTGAATGTATCCCCTGTTTAAAGAATAGAGATGAGGAAAACAGCACTCTGTGTGTGTGTGTGTGAAATAGACTGATGTGATGGATTGGGACAACAGGTTGGGTTAATGACATCCTCTTTTTATAAGGACACCAGTCATATTGAATTAAGGCCCATTCTAATGACATTGTTTTAACTTACTTCTGAAAAACCCAATCTCCAAATACAGTTACTTTGTGAAGTACTGGGGGTTAGAACTTAAGTGTATGAATTTTGAGGGAACACAATTCAGCCCATGACACATCCATAAAAGTGGAGAAACAAAAGGAATAATTTGAAATTACCAGCCATTAAAGGCTTACAATAAGGGCCCTGCAGATCTAACACTCAGACCTTTGAGAAAAAAGGGGAGTTGGTCTGGTGCTTATATCTCAGAGCTCAAAAACCTATACCACAGCACAAATGTAAGATACAAATATCTTACTACCAAGATGGAATCAGAAGTACTGGAGTTTACTGTCTTCTATGAAACACCAAAGGAAAAAAACCCAAATAATAGACAAACATATATAAAACCAGTTTTTAAGACATCAAGCAATGAAGGACAGTAATCTTGGAGAATGGGAAACAAATGAGCCCTGCGATTACACAGCCTCCTGAATTGAGAGAGATCCCAGGCTGTGACAAAGAGAGGGGGAACCCAGGTGGGTCTGGTAGACGGTGTATGTTGAGGAGACGGAGTTGAGAGTCTGGGGAAAAGCAGGCAGCTAGCATTCTCAGGACAGAGTGCCGCAAGTGAAGGAGCTGTCCCAGAGAGGACTCTGGAGATCTGTAGAGGGTGTCCCTTAGTATTCAGGAGAAAGCTGGTCAGCACATCCATGAGAGGAAATGACTCAAAGCTGGGGGAAAACCGTTGAGAGGATTAGAGAGAAGAGCATATAACACTCACACAAGGCCAGGGAAACTGCTCTCTTACTAGCTAGACTGGAGAAGCTCACAATTCATAGGATGCTGGGGACAATACTGAGAAGGGCCTTGACTCAGTAGTGCGGAATAGTTAAGTTAACCCAAGACTAATCATGGCTCTGGTCATTCCTAATGTTTTTTTTCTGGAGTCTTATTCTGTTGCCCAGGCTTGTGTACAGTGGTGTGATCTCAGCTCACTGCAGCCTCCACCTCCTAGGTTCAAGTGATTCTTGTGCCTCAGCCTCCCCAGTAGCTGGGATTACAGGCATGCACCACCATGCCTGGCTAATTATTGTATTTTTAGTAGAGATAGGATTTCATCATGTTGGCCAGTCTGGTCTTGAACCCTTGACCTCAAGTGATCTGCCTGCCTTGTCCTCCCAAAGTGCTGGTATTACAGACATGAACCCACACACCCGGCCCATTCCTAATAAGTCTTAAAAGCAAGACCAAAAGAGGATCCAACCATTTCCAAGTAACTTAACTATATCTGAAAACAAAGCTTAAGAATATTTAGAAAATATTCTAAATATTTTCAGAAAAGATGCAGAACTCATCAAGATGAAATTCACAATTTTACTAGGCATGAAAAGAGGCAAAAAAACCCCCAAAAAACAAAAACCTGATGCATGATGAAGAGAAAATCAATCCATTGAGTTGGAATAAGAAGTGATACAGAGGCCGGGCACGGTGGTTCACGCCTATAGTCCCAGCACTTTGGGAGGCGAGGTAGGTGGATCACCTGAAGTCAGGAGTTTGAGACCAGCCTGGCCAACATGGTGAAACCCCGTCTCTACTAAAAATACAAAAATTAGTACCGGCTGTGGTGCTGGGTGCCTGTAATCCCAGCAACTTGGGATACTGAGGCAGGAGGATCACTTGAACCTGGGGGGTGGAGGTTCAAGTGAGCGGGGAGATCACGCCATTGCACTCCAGTCTAGTGACAAGAGTGAAACTCTGTCAGAAAGAAAAAACAACAAAAAAAATTCAGATGTTGGAAGTAAAAGTAAAGAGCATTAAAGCCAGTTATTATAACTCTATTTCATATGCTCAAAAAGATATTTTTTTGTAAAGACCTAAAGTGAGTTTCTACAGGTAAAAATGACAATGCCATCACAACAGCTTTATTTGTAATTACCGAAAAAAAGGGAAATAATCCGTATGCCACGAACAGGTGAATGGTAAACTGTGGTATCACTGTACAATGAAATACTGCTCAGCAATAAAAGGGGCAAACTATTGATACATACAACAACATGGATGAGTCTCAAAATAATTATGCTAAGTGAAAGAAACTGGGCAAAAGGAGAACACACAAAATGTGAATTTACCTACAGTGATAGAAAGTATATTAGTAGTTGCCTGGAGATGGGAGTGGGTAGGGATTAAAAAAGGTGATGAGAAACTTTCAGGGGATGGTTGGATTTGTTCATTATCTGGATTATAATGATGGTTTCATGAATATACATACATCTGTCAAAACTTATAAAATTGTATACTTCGAATATGTGATGTGCAGCTTATGGCATGTCAGTTGGTAAAGCTGTGTGTGTGTTTTTTTTAAAATAATGATTGACATGAATATTTAAGGTCTGTCTTAAAACTGATCTCTCCTGGAGGTTGCTACACACCAACCTGTACTTGTACTTTATACTCGGAAGCACTAATGTGCAGTTGCCCTATCAGTAACTTGCTTTGATGGGTCGTTCTACCCACAGACTCTTAGTAGGAACGTTAGCTAGCCTTTGCCTTCAGCTTTGCTTCCAGTGACTCTTCTCTTCCTGACAGGATTTTTGCAGCCCCAATAACCTCATATGATATTTAGAGGGTGAGACATTTAATATTAACTCACAGCATTCTCACTAACTGGGTCAATGGAAAGAAGTATGGACAAGGAATAGAGTCTTGCTGAAATTATGCTGCCACTAAGTAGATACACATACAGGTAAAGTGTTCACTGCATGGTTCACTGCATGGTCTGTTCTCAGCTTTCTAGTATTGTATTGTCTTCTGCAATTGTGCAGTGTCTTCTGCCTGGAAATCTTCCAGCTGTCCCACAAGATATTTGATTTTACAAGATCCATGTGAAGAAAAGTTACAATAATCAAGACTTGCTAACCTCAACAAGGTCAACATCAGGTTTTTAAAATCTTTCTTTCTCTTTCCTTATCTCCGCTGTTGTTAAATAATTCAGGAAATACCTAGTAAGGGCTTAGTGCGGGGCACGCTTAGCTGTCATGTACGTCTACAGTCTTGTTATTCAAAGGATATTTAATGGAGGACAGTCTCCGCATCAGCTGGGAACTGATTAGAAATGCAGAGTCTTAGTCTTCCTCCCGACATACAGGATCAGTTTGTGCATTTTAACAAGATCCCTCGGTGATTTGTATGTACATTTAAGAAGCTGTGTGCTGGAGAATTCTCCTTAGCTCTGCCACTTAAATTCTGCCATGACTTTGAGAAAGAGGCTTCACTTCTTTAAGTCATTAACAAATGAGGGGTGTGGGAATAATAGTAGAACCCACCTCATATTTGTTGGGAGGATTTAGTGAGACAAACCTTCTAAAACTCCTAACATACTAGCTGCTAAGTGCTTTTAAAAAATTACCCTTTATTGTTATTACTATTATTATTTTGTAGTTGAAAGAAAAAACACTTTTTAAATAAAACATCTGTCATAGGCACTTACTCCCTAGTTCATTTGTGTGTTCATAATGATGATAGAGAGACATTATTGCAACAAACATGAAAAATAAATATGACACTTGATCCTGAATTAGAACTGGAAGAAGAAAGGAAATGAGGGAAAGGGAATGTCTTAGCTTGAACTCTCATAACAAAATACCACACACTGGGTGGCTTAAACAACAGATGTGTATTTTATTTATTTATTTTTTTGAGATGGAGTCTCGCTCTGTCGCTCAGGCTGGAGTGCAGTGACGTGATCTCGGCTCACTGCAACCTCCAGCTCCCTGGTTCGAGTGATTCCAGAGTAGCTGGGACTATAGGCATGTGCCACCATGGCTGGCTAAATTTTGTATTTTTAGTAGAGATGGGGTTTCATCATATTGTCAGGCTGGTCTCAAACTCCTGACCTCAAGTGATCCGCCCTCCTTGGCCTCCCAAAGTCCTGGGATTACAGGCATGAGCCTCGGTGCCTGGTCTCTTCCTCGTATAAAGCACTAAGCCCATCAGGAGGGCCCCACCCTCAACCATAATTGCCCTCAGAGGCCTCATCTCCAAACACCATTACGTTGGGAGTTAGAATTTCAACATATAAATTTTGGAGGGACACAAACATTCTGTCCATAGCTGAATGTTATTCTCTAATTCTTTTTTTCCCTTTTTTGAGATGGCGTCTCACTGTGTTGCCGAGGGTGGAGTGCAGTGGCACAATCTCAGCTCACTGCAACCTCCGCCTCCTGGGTTCAAGTGATTCTCCTGCCTCAGCCTCCTGAATAGCTGGGATTACAGGCACCTGTCACCATGCCTGGCTAATTTTTGTTTTTTTAGTAGAGATGGGGTTTCACCATGTTGACCAGGCTTGTCTCAAACTCCTGGCCTTAAGTGATCTGCCCGTCTCAGCCACCCAAAGTGCTGGGATTACAGGCGTGAGCCACCACGCCTGGCCTTGTTATTTTCTAATTCGGGCATTTCTTGTACATTTAGTAGTTGGCATTGTACTGTAAGATAGATCTTTTTTTTTGAATATCAGTTTGGTCTCATGGATTCTTATTTTGTTGAATCAGTTATACTCTATTATTATCCTTAACTATTATCTTATTACAGCTTTATTGACATATATTTGACATACAAGAAATTGCATATACATAAAGTACACAGTTTGAAGAATTTTCTGTACTTATAGAGTGAGTAAACCACCACTGTAATCAATAAAGTAAACATTTTCATTAATCTCCAAAAGTTTCTTTGTCCTTCTTAGTAATCCAGTCTCCTTTCCTCTCTCTCCATCCTCTGGAAAGCACTAATTTGATTTCTGACACTGTAGATTAATTTCCATTTTCTCTAGAATTTCTTGTAAATGGAATTCTACAGTATGCATTTTTGGAGTGAGGGTTCCGGCTTCTTTCACATGGTGTAATTATTTTGAGATTAATCCATGTCGTTGAATCTATCAGTGGTTTCTTATTTTTATTGGTGAGGAGTATTCCATTGTATTGATTTACCACGGTATGTTCACCCGTTCACTTATTGTTGGGTATTTATTTTTTTCTAGTTTGTGACTCTTACTAATGAAATTGCTATGAGCAAGTAGAAGTCTCTGTACAAGTCTATGTGTGTGTCTTTGTATGGATATATTCTTTGATTCTCTTGGTAAAACATCTGGAGTTGGAATGGCTATTATACAGTAGATCTATGTTGAACTTCTATGAAGCTGCTAAGTTATCAAAGTGTTTGTACCACTTTACAGTCTCCCCAGCAATATATGAACACATTCATTGTTTGATGTCGGCACCAGTGCTTGGTATGGTCATTCTCTTTAATTTTTTTTTTTTTTAATTATTATACTTTAAGTTCTAGGGTACATGTGCACAACGTGCAGGTTTGTTACATATG
This sequence comes from Macaca mulatta, assembly GCF_049350105.2. Taxonomy (NCBI): domain Eukaryota; kingdom Metazoa; phylum Chordata; class Mammalia; order Primates; family Cercopithecidae; genus Macaca; species Macaca mulatta. Next base: position 174,208,579 of record NC_133407.1, on the reverse strand, counting down.
TATACTTGCGCCATGTTGGTGATTTTATCCATTACACGATGGGTGTACTGGTACTACTTCATCGTTTTGATTTTTCGTTTTCCCAATAACTAATGATGTTAAACATTTTTAAATGTACTTATTTACCATTCATGTATCTTCTTCACTGAAGTGTCTGTTCAAATCTGCCCATTTTTACTGGGTCATTTGTCTTCTTCTTATTGAGTTGTAAGAATTTTTATTTTTTATTTTTATTTATTTATTTTTTTTGAGATGCGGTCTCGCTCGGTCGCCCAGACTGGAGTGCAGTGGCGCAATCTCAGCTCACTGCAAGCTCCGCCTCCCGAGTTCTCGCCATTCTCCTGCCTCAGCCTCCCCAGTAGCTGGGACTGCAGGCGCCCGCCACCACACCCGGCAATTTTTTTTGTATTTTTAGTAGAGACGGGTTTCACCATGTTAGCCAGGATGGTCTCAATGTCCCGACCTTGTGATCCACCCGCCTCGGCCTCCCAAAGTGTTGGGATTACAGCCATGAGCCACTGCGCCCGGCCTGAGTTGTAAGAATTTTTCTTATATTCTAGAAGTAAGTAATTTATCAGATTGTATATTTTGCAAATATTTTCTCCACTCTTGCCTTTTCATTTTCTTGTCTTTCTTTCTTTTTTTTTTTTTTTTTTTTTGGAGACAGAATTTCACTCTTGTTGCCCAGGCTGGAGTGCAATGGCATGATCTCAGCTCACTACAACCTCCACCTCCCGGGTTCAAGCAATTCTCCTGCCTCAGCCTCCCAAGTAGCTGGGATTACAGGCATGCGCCACCACACCCGGCTAATTGTGTATTTTTAGTAGAGATGGGGTTTCTTAATAGTGTTATTGGAAGAACAAAGATTTTTTGATTTTGATGAAGTCAGCTTGGAAGCAGATCCTCCAGTCGCAGATGACTACATCCCAGGCCAACAGTTTTCCTGAAACCCTGTGAGAAACCCTGAGCCAAAACCACCCAGCTAAGCCACTCCTGGCTTTCTGACTCTCAGAAACTATGTGGAATCATAAATATTTGTTGTTTTTAGCTACTGAGTTTTGGATAAAATGATATGCTGTGATAGATAACTAATATACACTGGTTTAAAGTGAATATGCCTTGTAATTTTCTTCATATAGAAATTTTTAATAATTTCAACTATTATTTTATATTCAGAGGCTGCATGTGTAGGTTTGTTAGCTGGGTATATTGCATGATGCTGAGGTCTGAGGCATGTATGATTGATTCCATCACCCAGGTACTGAGCATAGTACCCAATAATTAATTTTTCAACCCTCTCTTCCAATAGTCCCTAGTGTATATTGTTACCATCTTTATGTCCATGAGTACCCATCATTTAGCACACACAAGTGATAACATGCTGTATTTGGCTTTCTGTTTCTGTGTTAATTCACTTAGTGTAAAGCCTCCAGATGCATCCATGTTGCTGCAAGGGAAATGATTTTATTCTTTTTTATGGCTGTGTAGTATTCCATGGTGTATGTATATCACATTTTCTTTTTTTTTTTTTTTTTTTTTTTTTTTTTTTTTTTTGAGACGGAGTCTCGCTGTGTCTCCCAGGCTGGAGTGCAGTGGCGCGATCTCGGCTCACTGCAAGCTCCGCCTCCCGGGTTCACGCCATTCTCCCGCCTCAGCCTCCCAAGTAGCTGAGACTACAGGCGCCTGCCACCTCGCCCGGCTAATTTTTTGTATTTTTAGTAGAGACGGGGTTTCACCGTGTTAGCCAGGATAGTCTCGATCTCCTGACCTCGTGATCCACCCGCCTCGGCCTCCCAAAGTGCTGGGATTACAGGCTTGAGCCACCGCGCCCGGCCATCACATTTTCTTATTCCAATCCATCACTGATGGGAACCTAGGTTGATTCCATGTCTTCACTATTGTGAATAGTGCTGCAATTAACATACAAGTGCATATGTCTTTTTGGTAGAATGAGTTACTTTCTTTTGGATACATACTTAGTAATGGGATTGCTGGGTTGGCTGGTATAGTTCTAAGTTCTTTGAGAAATCTACAAACGGCTTTCCACAGTGGCTGAACTAGTTTATATTCTCACCAACAGTGCATAAGCATTCTCTTCACTGTAGGCTCACCAGCATCTGTTATTTTTTGATATTTTAGTAATAGCCATTCTGACTGGTATAAGATGGTATCTGGTGTGGTTTTGATTTGTATTGATTTGTATTTCTCTGATGTCTAGTGATGTCGATCATTTTTCATTAGTGACAGTGAGCATTTTTAATTATTTCAGTATATATGTTATATAAAATACATATTTTTTGTTTGGTGTTCATTGAGCTCCTTTGATCTGTGGGTCTTTTTCTTTTTTCCATTGCTTTCTTCAAGTTCACTAACTTTTTCTTCTGTAGTGGCTGGTGTTAATTTAATCTGGAACATTTTTTCCAGATACTGCATTTATTATCTCCTGAAATCAGTTTGTGCCTTTTAAGTATTTTAGCATGCTTACCATTTACCATGCTCTTTACCATACTTACCATTTACATTCTTTTATATGGAGTATGTTTACAGTAGCTGTTTTAATAACTCTATTAATTTTATTATCTGTGTCATTTCTGTGTCCCTTTCCAATCATTAATTTAATCTTTATTATAAATTATATTTTCTTGCTTTTTGCATGCCTTTTAAATTTTATTGGATGCCAGATATTTTGAATTTTATGTTGGTTGCTGGGTTTGTTTGCATTCCTTTAAATAGTTTTGGTCTTTTTTTTTTTTTCTGGCGGGCAGATATCTGGAAACAATTTTATTTTTTTAAGGTTTGCTTTTAAATTTGTCAGGTGCGTCCTAGGGCTAATTCGGCTCTAATACTGAGGCAACACCTTCTGAAAATTCTGCTTGATGCACCATGTGTTAACAGGCCTTCCCACACTGGCCAGTGGCCATATGAACTCTTGACCTGTGTGAGCTCTGGTGATTGTTCCACTTGTTTCTTTCTGAAGTTCTTTCCCTGGCCCTGGGACGTTTCCTCAGACACATGTGCTAATCAGTGGGCAGCTGAAGAATCAAGGGCAATTGTCTATAGATCTCTGGAGCTTTTGCTCTATCAGCTCTCTCTTCTCTGGTCATCTGGTCTGTAAATTCTAGCTGTCTTGGAGTCCCCAAGCTCTAAACTTTGTTTCCTCACCTCAGGGAACCCTCGTGAATTCCCTTTAGGGGCTTCCTTCCTGAGCTGCACCCTGTAAACTCTCTCTAGGCAGTGAAGCAATTTTAGAGCTCACATTGTTTGCTTCCTTTCAAGAATCGTGTCCCTGTGCTGTTTTGACATATCTGAAAACCATTGTTTCATATATTTCTCATTTTTAAATACTATATATAATATATATACACACACACATAACATGTGTGTATGTATGTGTATGTGTGTGTGTGTATATATATATATTTTAAGACAGAGTCTCACTCTGTTGCCCAGGCTGGAGTGCAGTGGTGCGATCTCGGCTCACTGCATCCACAGCCTCCCGGGTTCAAGCGATTCTTCTGCCTCAGCCTCCTGAGTAGCTGGGATTACAGGCGCCCGCTATTACACCTGGCTAGTTTTTGTATTTTTAGTAGAGACGGGGTTTTACCATGTTGGCTAGGCTGGTCTCGAACTCCTGGCCTCTAGTGATCCACCCTCCTCGGCCTTCCAAAGTGCTGGGATTACAGGTGTGAGCCACTGTGCCTGGCTCAGATTTTAATTTTCATAGCAGTTTTAGATTTTCAGAACAATTAAGAAAGTAGTACAGAGTTCCTATATACCCCACATCCAGTTTTCCCTCTTATTGTCTTACATTTGTATGATACATGTCATAATTAATGAACCAATATTGACACATTATTATTAACTAAAGTCCATAGTTCTTTTTATTTCCCTAGTTTTTACCTTTTTTTTTCTTCTTTTCTTTCTTTTATTTTTTTGAGACGGGTCTTGTTCTGTCACCCAGGCTGGAGTGCAGTGGCGTGATGATGGCTCACTGCAACCTCGACCTCCCAGGTTCAAGTGATCCTCCCACCTCATCCTCCTGAGTAGCTGGGACCATAGGCACACACCACCACACCTAGCTAATTTTTAAATTTTGAGTAGGGACAGGGTTTTGCCATATTGTACAGGCCAGTCTTGAACCCCTGGGCTCAAGTGATCCACCCACCTTGGGTTCCCAAAGTGCTGGGGTTACAAGCGTGAGCCACCACGCCCAGCCCCTAATGCTCCTTTTCTATTTTAGAATCCCATCCAGGATACTGCTTCACTTTTAGTTGTATCTCTCTAGGCTTCTCCTGGTTGTGACAGTTTTTCAGACTTTCCTGTGGTTCTGATGACCTTTACAGTTTTAAGAAGTACTAGTCACGTGTTTTACAGGATGTCCTGCTATTTGACATACAGACCAATGGAATAAAATGGAGAATGCAGAAATTAATTCACATATTTATAGCTAACTATTTTTTTTTTTTTTATTTCCATAGGTTATGGGGAACAGGTGGTGTTTGGTTACCTGAGTAAGTTCTTTAGTGGTGATTTGTGAAACTTTGGTGCATCCATCACCCAAGCAGTACACACTCTACCCTATTTGTAGTCTTTTATCCCTCACCCCCTACTCCTACTCCTTCCCCCAGAGTCCCCAAAGTCCATTATGTAATTCTTATGCCTTTGCATCCTCATGGCTTAGCTCCCACTTATAAATGAGAAGATACAATGTTTGATTTTCCATTCTTGAGTTACTTCACTTAGAATAATTGTCTCCAGTCTTATCCAGGTTGCTGCAAATGCCATCAACTCATTCTTTTTTATGGCTGAGTAGTATTCCATCATATATATATATATATATATATATACACACACACACACACACACACACACACACACATACACACACACACTATATATATACACACCACAATTCTTTCTATATATATATACCATATATACCACAATTATATACACACACACACATGCGCCACAATTTCTTTATCCACTCGTTGTTTGATGGCCATTTGGGTTGGTTCCACATTTTTGCAATTGCGAATTGTGCTGCTATAAATGTGTGTGCAAGTATCATTTTTGTATAATGACTTTTTTTCCTCTGGGTAGATACCCAGTAATGGGGTTGCTGGATCAAATGATGGTTCTACTTTTAGTTCTTTAAGGAATCTCCACACTGTTTTCCATAGTGGTTGTACTAGCTTACATTACAATTAGCAGTGTAGAGGTGTTCCCCATTCACCACATCCACACCAACATCTATTATTTTTTTATTTTTTTGATTATGACCATTATTGCAGGAGTAAGGTGGAATTGCATTGTGGTTTTGATTTGCATTTTCTTAATAACTAATGATATTGAGCATTTTTTCATATGTTTCTTGGCCATTTGGATATCTTTTTTTGAGCATTGTCTATTTATGTCCTTGGCCCCCTTTTTGATGGGATCATTTGTTTTTTTTTTTATTGCTAATTTGTTTGAGTTTGTTGTAGATTCTGGATATTAGTCCTTTGTCAGATGTATAGATTGTGAAGATTTTCTCCCACTCTGTGGGTTGTCTGTTTACTCTGCTGACTGTTCCTTTTGCTGTGCAAAAGCTCTTTAGTTTAATTAAGTCCCAGCAATTTATCTTTGATTTATTGCATTTGCTTTTGTGTTCTTGGTCATGAAATCCTTGCCTAAGCCAATGTCTGGAGGGATTTTTCTGTTGCTATCTTCTATAATTTTTATAGGTTGAGGTCTTAGATTTAAGTCCTTGATCCATCTTGAGTTAGTTTTTGTATAAAGTGAGAGATGAGGATCCAGTTTCATTCTCCTACATGTGGCTTGCCAATTATCCCAGCACCACTTGTTGAATACGGTGTCATTTCCGCATTTTATGTTTTTGTTTACTTTGTTGAAAATCAGTTGGCTCTAAGTATTTGGCTTTATTTCTGGGTTCTCTATTCTGTTCCCTTGGTCTATGTGCCTATTTTCATACCAGTACCATGATGTTTTGGTGACTATGTCTTTATAGTGTAGTTTGAAATCAGGTAATGTGATGCCTCCAGATTTGTTCTTTTTGCTTAGTCTTACTTTGGCTATGTGGGCTTGTTTTTTGTTCCAAATGAATTTTAGGATTGTTTTTTTCTAGTTCTGTGAAGAATGATGGTGGTGTTTTGATGGAAATTGCATTGAATATGTAGATTGCTTTTGGCAGTATGGTTATTTTCATAATATTGATTCTACCCATCCATGAGCATGGCCTGTGTTTCCATTTGTTCATGTTGTCTATGATTTCTTTCAACAGTGTTTTGTAATTTTCCTTGCACAGGATGTCTTTTACCTCCTTGGTTAGGTATGTTCCTGAGTATTGTATTGTATGGTATTGTATTGTATTATATTATTACAGCTATTTTAAAAGGGGTTGAGTTCTTGATTTGATTCTCAGCTTTGTTGCTGTTGGTGTACAGCAGAGCTACTGATTTGTGTGTATTAATTTTATATTCGGATATTTTGCTGAATTCTTTTAACAGTTTTAGGAGCTTTTTTGAAGAGTCTTTAGGGTTTTCTAGATGTACAATCATATAAGCAGCAAACAGTGACAGTTTGACTTCCTCTTTACCGATTTGGATGCTCTTTATTTCTTTCTCTTGTCTGATTGCTCTGGCTAGGATTTCCAGTATTATGTTGAAGAGGAGTGGTGAGAGTGGGCATCCTTGTCTTGTTCCAGTTCTCAGAGGGAATGCTTTCAACTTTTCCCCATTCAGTATTATGTTGGCTGTGGGTTTGTTATCGATGGCTTTTATTATATTGAGGTATGTCCCTTGTTTTTTTTTATTATTATATTTTAAGTTCTAGGGTACATGTACACAATGTGCAGGTTTGTTACATATGTGTACATGTGCCATGTTGGTGTGCTGCACCCATTAACTTATCAGTTACATTAAGTATATCTCCTAATGCTATCCTTCCCCCGTCCCCCCTCCCCACAATAGGCCCTGGTGTGTGATGTTCCCCTTCCTGTGTCCAAGTGATCTCATTGTTCAGTTCCCACCTATGAGTGAGAACATGCGGTGTTTGGTTTTCTGTTCTTGCGATAGTTTGCTGAGAATGGTTTCCAGCTCCATCCATGTCCCTACAAAGGACATGAACTCATCCTTTTTTATGGCTGCATAGTATCCCATGGTGTATATGTGCCACATTTTCTTAATCCAGTCTGTCACTGATGGACATTTGGGTTGATTCCAAGTCTTTGCTATTGGGAATAGTGCCGCAATAAACATATGTGTGCATGTGTCTTTATTAGCAGCATGATTTATAATCCTTTGGCTATATATCCAGTAATGGGATGGCTGGGTCAAATGATATTTCTAGTTCTAGATTCTTGAGGAATTGCTACACTGTCTTCCACAATGGTTGAACTAGTTTACAGTTCCACCAACAGTGTAAAAGTGTTCCTATTTCTCCACATCCTCTCCAGCACCTGTTGTTTCCTGATTTTTTAATGATTGCCATTCTAACTGGTGTGAGATGGTATCTCATTGTGGTTTTGATTTGCATTTCTCTGATGGCGAGTGATGATGAGCATTTTTTCATGTGTCTGTTGGCTTTATGAATGTCTTCTTTTGAGAAGTGTCTGTTCATATCCTTTGCTCACTTTTTGATGGAGTTGTTTGTTTTTTTCTTGTAAATTTGTTTGAGTTCTTTGTAGGTTCTGGATATTAGCCCTTTGTCAGATGAGTAGATTGCCAAAATTTTCTCCCATTTTGTAGGTTGCCTGTTCACTCTGATGGTAGTTTCTTTTGCTGTGCAGAAGCTCTTTAGTTTAATTAGATCCCATTTGTCAATTTTGGCTTTTGTTGCCATTGCTTTTGGTGTTTTAGACATGAAGTCCTTGCCCATGCCTATGTCCTGAATGGTATTGCCTAGGTTTTCTTCTAGGGTATTTTATGGTATTAGGTCTAACATTTAAGTCTCTAATCCATCTTGAATTAATTTTCGTATAAGGAGTAAGGAAAGGATCCAGTTTCACCTTTCTACTTATGGCTAGCCAATTTTCCCAGCACCATTTATTAAATAGGGAATCCTTTGCTTTTGTCAGGTTTGTCAAAGATCAGATGGCTGTAGAAGTGTGGTATTATTTCTGACGGTTCTGTTCTGTTCCATTGGTCTATATCTCTGTTTTGGTACCAGTGCCATGCTGTTTTGGTTACTGTAGCCTTGTAGTATAGTTTGAAGTCAGGTAGCGTGATACCTCCAGCTTTTTTGTTTGTTAGGATTGTCTTGGCAATGCGGGGTCTTTTTTGGTTCCATATGAACTTTAAAGCAGTTTTTTCCAATTCTGTGAAGAAAGTCATTGGTAGCTTAATGGGGATGGCATTGAATCTATAGATTGCCTTGGGCAGTATGGCCATTTTCACGATATTGATTCTTCCTGTCCATGAGCATGGTATGTTCTTCCATTTGTTTGTGTCCTCTTTTATTTCACTGAGCAGTGGTTTGTAGTTCTCCTTGAAGAGGTCCTTTACATCCCTTGTAAGTTGGATTCCCAGGTATTTTATTCTCTTTGAAGCTATTGTGAATGGGAGTTCATTCCTGATTTGGCTCTCTGTTTGTCTGTTACTGGTGTATAAGAATGCTTGTGATTTTTGCACATTGATTTTGTATCCTGAGACTTTGCTGAAGTTGCTTATCAGCTTAAGGATATTTTGGGCTGAGACGATGGGGTTTTCTAAATATACAATCATGTCATCTGCAAACAGGGACAATTTGACTTCTTCTTTTCCTAATTGAATACGCCTTATTTCTTTCTCTTGCCTGATTGCCCTGGCCAGAACTTCCAACACTATGTTGAATAAGGGTGGTGAGAGAGTGTATCCCTGTCTTGTGCCAGTTTTCAAAGGAAATGTTTCCAGTTTTTGCCCATTCAGTATGATACTGGCTGTGGATTTGTCATAAATAGCTCTTATTATTTTGAGATATGTTCCATCAATACCGAATTTATTGAGAGTTTTTAGCATGAAGGGCTGTTGAATTTTGTCAAAGGCCTTTTCTGCATCTATTGAGATAATCATGTGGTTTTGTCTTTGGTTCCGTTTATATGCTGGATTATGTTTATTGATTTGCGTATGTTGAACCAGCCTTGCATCCCAGGAATGAAGCCCACTTGATCATGGTGGAGAAGCTTTTTGATGTGCTGCTGGATTTGGTTTGCCAGTATTTTATTGAGGATTTTTGCATCTCTGTTCATCAGGGATATTGGTCTAAAATTCCCTTTTTTTGTTGTGTCTCCGACAGGTTTTGGTATCAGGATGATGTTGACCTCATAAAATGAGTTAGGGAGGATTCCCTCTTTTTCTATTGATTGGAATAATTTCAGAAGGCATGGTACCAGTTCCTCCTTGTACCTCTGGTAGAATTCGACTGTGAATCCGTCTGGTCCTGGACTTTTTTTGGTTGGTAGGCTATAAATTATTGCCTCAATTTCAGAGCCTGCTGTTGGTCTATTCAGGGATTCAACTTCTTCCTGGTTTAGTCTTGGGAGAGTGTAAGTGTCCAGGAAATTATCCATTTCTTCTAGATTTTCTAGTTTATTTGCATAGAGGTGTTTATAGTATTCTCTGATGGTAGTTTGTATTTCTGTGGGGTCAGTAGTGATATCCCCTTTATCATTTTTTATTGCATCTATTTGATTCTTCTCTCTTTTCTTCTTTATTAGTCTTGCTAGCAATCTATCAATATTGTTGATGTTTTCAAAAAACCAGCTCCGGGATTCATTGATGTTTTGGAGGGCTTTTTATGTCTCTATCTCCTTCAGTTCTGCTCTGATCTTAGTTATTTCTTGCCTTCTGCTAGCTTTTGAATGTGTTTGCTCTTGCTTCTCTAGTTCTTTTAACTGTGATGTTAGGGTGTCGATTTTAGATCTTTCCTGCTTTCTCTTGTGGGCATTTAGTGCTATAAATTTACCTCTACACACTGCTTTAAATGTGTCCCAGAGATTCTGGTATGTTGTATCTTTATTCTCATTGGTTTCAGAGAACATCTTTATTTCTGCCTTCATTTTGTTATGTACCCAGTAGTCATTCAGGAGCATGTTGTTCAGTGTCCATGTAGTCGAGTGGTTTTGATTGATTTTCTTAGTCCTGAGTTCTAGTTTGATTGCACTGTGGTCTGAGAGACAGTTTGTTATAATTTCTGTTCATTTACATTTACTGAGGAGTGCTTTACTTCCAACTATGTGGTCAATTTTGGAATAAGTGCGATGTCGTGCTGAGAAGAATGCATATTCTGTTGATTAGGGGTGGAGAGTTCTGTAGATGTCTGTTAGGTCCGCTTGGTGCAGAGTTAAGTTCAATTCCTGGATATCCTTGTTAACTTTCTGTCTCGTTGATCTGTCTGATATTGACAGTGGGGTGGTAAAGTCTCCCATTATTATTGTATGGGAGTCTAAGTCTCTTTGTAAGTCTCTAAGGACTTGCTTTATGAATCTGGGTGCTCCTGTATTGGGTGCTTATATATTTAGGATAGTTAGCTCTTCCTGATGAATTGATCCCTTTACCATTATGTAATGGCCTTCTTTGTCTCTTTTGATCTTTGATGGTTTAAAGTCTGTTTTATCAGAGACTAGGATTGTAACCCCTGGTTTTTTTTGTTTTCCATTTGCTTGGTAGATCTTCCTCCATTCCTTTATTTTGAGCCTATGTGTGTCTCTGCATGTGAAATGGGTCTCCTGAATACAGTAAACTGATGAGTCTTGACTCTTTATCCAATTTGCCAGTCTGTGTCTTTTAATTGGACTATTTAGTCCATTTACATTTAAGATTAATATTGTGATGTGTGAACTTGATCCTGTCATTATGATATTAGCTGGTTATTTTGCTCGTTAGTTGATGCAGTTTCTTCCTAGCTTCGATGGTCTTTACATTTTGGCATGTTTTTGCAATGGCTGGTACCTGTTGTTCCTTTCCATGTTTAGTGCTTCCTTCAGGATCTCTTGTATGGCAGGCCTGGTGGTGACAAAATCTCTAAGCATTTGCTTGATTGTAAAGGATTTTATTTCTCCTTCACTTATGAAACTTAGTTTGGCTGGATATGAAATTCTGGGCTGAAAATTCATTTCTTTAAGAATGTTGAATATTGGCCCCCACTCTCTTCTGGCTTGGAGAGTTTCTGCGGAGAGATCTGCTGTTAGCCTGATGGGCTTCCCTTTGTGGGTAACCCGACCTTTCTCTCTCGCTGCCCTTAACATTTTTTCCTTCATTTAAACTTTGGTGAATCTGACAATTAAGTGTCTTGGTGTTGCTCTTCTCGAGGAGTATCTTTGTGGCGTTCTCTGTATTTCCTGAATTTGAATGTTGGCCTGCCTTACTAGGTTGGGATAGTTCTCCTGGATAGTACCCTGCAGAGTGTTTTCCCACTTGGTTCCATTTTCCCCATCACTTTCAGGCACAGCCATCAGACGTAGATGTGGTCTTTTCACATAATCCCATAATTCTTGGAGGCTTTGTTCATTTCTTTTTACTCTTTTTTCTCTACACTTCTCTTCTCACTTCATTTCATTCATTTGATCTTCAATCACTGATACTCTTTCTTCCAGTTGATCGAGTCGGTTACTGAAGCTTTTGCATTTGTCACATAGTCCTCGTGTCACGGTTTTCATCTCTATCAGTTCTTTTATGGTCTTCTCTGCATTGATTATTCTAGTTATTCGTTTATCCATTCTTTTTTCAAGGTTTTTAGTTTCTTTGCACTGGGTATGTAGTTCCTCCTTTAGCTCTGAGAAGTTTGATCGACTGAAAGCTTCTTCTCTCAACTCGTCAAAGTCATTCTCCGTCCAGCTTTGTTCCATTGCTGGTAACGAGCTGCGCTCCTTTGGAGGTGGAGATGCGCTCTGCTTTTTTGAATTTCCAGCTCCTCTGCACTGCTTTTTCCCCATATTTGTGGTTTTATCTGCCTTTGGTCTTTGATTATGGTGATATACTGATGGGGTTTTGTTGTGGGTGTCCTTTCTGTTTGTTAGGTTTCCTTGTAACAGTCAGGACCCTCAGCTGCAAGTCTGTTGGAATTTGCTTGAGGTCCACTCCAGACCCTGTTTGCCTGGGTATCAGCAGCAGAGGCTGCAGAAGATAGAATATTGCTGAACAGTGAGTGTTGCTGTCTGATTCTTGCTCTGTAAGCTTCGTCTCAGAGGTGTACCCAGCCATGTGATGTATGAGGTGTCGGTCTGCACCTAGTGGAGGATGTCTCCCATTTAGGCTACTCAGCAGTCAGGGAACCACTTGAGCAGACAGTCTGTCTGTTCTCAGATCTCAACCTTCATGCTGGGAGAACCACTGCTGTCTTCAAAACTGCCAGACAGTGACGTTTACATCTGCAGAGGTTTCTGCTGCTTTTTGTTTAGCTATGCCCTGTCCCAGAGGTGGAGTCTACAGAGGCAGGCAGGCCTTCTTGAGCTGCGGTGGGCTCCACTCAATTCGAGCTTCCCGGTGCCTCTGTTTACCTACTTAATCCTCAGCAATGGCGGGCGCCCCTCCCCCAGCCTTGCTGCCGCCTTGCGGTTAGATCTCAGACTGCTGTGCTAGCAATGAGGGAGGCTCCATGGGTGTGGGACCCTCTGGGGCAGGTGGGTCCTGGTGTGCCGTTTGCTAAGACCCTTGGTAAATCACAGTATTACGGTGGGAGTTACCAGATTTTCCAGGTGTTGTGTGTCTCAGTTTCCCTTGGCTGAGGAAAGGAATTCCCTTCCCCCTTTGCGCTTCCCAGGTGAGGCGATACCTCACCCTGCTTCAGCTCTTGCTGGTTGGGCTGCACCTGCTGATCAGCACTGACTGTCCTACACGCCCCAGTGAGATGAACCCGGTACCTCAGTTGAAAATGCGGAAATCACCAGTCTTCCATGTCGCTCACGCTGGGAGCTGGAGGCTGGAGCTGTTACTATTCGGCCATCTTGGGTGCCCCCCTTGAGGTATGTCCCTTGTATGTTGATTTTGCTGAGAGTTTTAATCATAAAGGGAAGCTGGATTTTGTCGAATGCTTTTTCTGCATCTACTGAGATGATCATGTGATTTTTTGTTTTTAATTCAGTTTATGTGGTGTATCACATTTACTGATTTGCATATGTTAATCTTACATCCCTGGTATGAAACTCACTTGATCTTGGTGTATTACATTTGATATCTTATTGGATTATGGTTAGCTAGTATTTTGTTAAGGATTTTAGCATCTATGTTCATCAGGGATATTGGTCTGTAGTTTTCTTTTTCAGTTATGTCCTTTCCTGGTTTGGTATTAGGGTGATACTGGCTTCATAGAATGATTTAGAAAGGGTTCCTTCTTTCTCTATCTCATGGAATAGTGTCAAAAGGATTGGTACAAATTCTTCTTTGGATGTCTGGTAGAATTCAGCTGTGAATTTATCTGGTCCTGGCCTTTTTTTTCTTGGTAATTTTATTTTATTTATTTATTTATTTATTTATTTATTTATTTATTTAAGACGGAGTCCCGCTCTGTAGCCCAGGCTGGAGTGCAGTGGCCGGATCTCAGCTCACTGCAAGCTCCGCCTCCCGGGTTCACGCCATTCTCCGGCCTCAGCCTCCCGAGTAGCTGGGACTACAGGCGCCCGCCACCTCGCCCGGCTAGTTTTTTGTATTTCTTAGTAGAGACGGGGTTTCACCGTGTTAGCCAGGATGGTCTCGATCTCCTGACCTCGTGATCCACCCGTCTCGGCCTCCCAAAGTGCTGGGATTACAGGCTTGAGCCACCGCGCCCAGCGGTAATTTTAAAATTACTATTTCAATTTTGCTGCTTGTTATTTGCCTGTTCATGGTATCTAATTCTTCCTGATTTAAGCTAGGAGGGTTGTATCTTTCCAGGAATTTATCCATCTCCTCTAGGTTTTGTTGTTTATGTGCATAAAAGTGTTCATAGTAGTCTTGAATAATCTTTTTTGTTTATATGTTCTTAGTTGCAATATCTCCCATTTCATATCTAATTGAGCTTATTTGGATTTTCTCTCTTCTTGGTTAACCTTGCTAATGGTCTATCAATTTTATTTATCTTTTCAAAGAATCAGCTTTTTGTTTCATTTGTCTTTTGTATTTTTTTTTTGTTTCAATTTCATTTAGTTCTGCTCTGATGTTGGTTATTTCCTTTCTTCTGCTAGGGTTGGGTTTGGTTTGTTCTTGTTTCTCTAGTTCCTTGAGGTGTGACTTTAGATTGTCTGTGGTCTTTCAGATTTTTCGATGTAGACATTTAGAGTTATAAACTTTCCTCTTAGCATCGCCTTTGTGGTATCCTAGAGGTTTTGATAGGTTGTGTGACTATTGTCATTCAGTTCAAAGAGTTTTTAAATTTCCCGCCGGGCGCAGTGGCTCACGCCTGTAATCCCAGCACTCTGGGAGGCCAAGGCAGGCAGATCAACTGAGGTCAGGAGTTCAAGATCAGCCTGGCCAACATGACGAAACCCTGTCTCTACTAAAACTACAAAAATTAGCCAGGCATGGTGGCAGGCACCTGTAATCCCAGCTACCCAGGAGGCTGAGGCAGGGAGAATTGCTTGAATCTGGGAGGTGGAGGTTGCAGGTAGCCAAGATTATGCCACTGCTTGGGCAACAGAGTGAGACTCCATCTCAAAAAAGAACGAATTTTAACATTTCCATCTTGATTTCATTGTTGAACCAATGATCATTCAAAAGCAGGTTATTTGATTTCCATGTATTTGCATGGTTTTGAAGGTTCCTTTCGGTGTTGATTTCCAGTTTTATTCCCCTGTGGTGTGACAGAGTGCTTGATATAATTTCAATTTTCTTAAATTTATTGAGGCTTGTTTTGTGGCCTATCATATGGTTTATCTTGGAGAAAGTTCCATGAGCTGATGAATAGAATGTATATTCTGTGGTTGTTGGCTAGAATGTTCTGTTAATATCTGGTAAGTCCATTTGTTCTAGGGTATAGTTTAAATCCATTGTTTCTTTGTTGACTTTCTGTCTTGATGACCTGTCTAGAGCTGTCAGTGAAGTATTGAAGTCCCCCGCTATTATTGTGTTGTTGTCTATCTCATTTCTTAGGGGTCTAGTAGTAATTGTTTTATAAATTTGGGAGCTCCAGTGTTAGGTGCATATATATTTAGGATAGTGATATTTTCATGTTGGACAGGGCCTTTTATCATTATATAGTACCCCTCTTTGTCTTTTTTAACTGCTGTTGTTTTAAAGTTTATGTCTGATATAAAACTAGTGAATCCTGCTTGCTTTTGGTGTCCACTGGCATGGAATATCTTTTTCCACCCTTTTACCTTAAGTTTATGTGAGTCCTTATGTGTTAGATTAGTCTCTTGAGGGCAGCAGATGGTTAGTGAATTCTTACCCATTCTGCAATTCTGTATCTTTTAAGTGTAGCATTTAGGCTATTTACATTCAATGTTAGTATTAAGATATGAGGTACTATTCCATTCATCATGCTATTTGTTGCCCGTATACCTTTTTTTTTTTTAATTGTTTTTTTTTGTTTTGTTTTGTAGGTCCTGGGAGGTTTATGCTTAAAGAGGTTCTGTTTCCATATGTTTCACGATTCATTTCAAGATTTAGAACTTCTTTTAGTAGTTCTTGTACTGTTGGCTTGCAATTCTTTTAGCATTTGTTTGTCTGAAAAAGATTGTATCTTTCCTTCATTTATTAAGCTTTGTTTAGCTGGATATGAAATTCTTGACTGATAATTGTTTTGTTTGAGAAGGCTGAAGATAGGGCCCCAATCCCTTCTAGCTTGCAGGGTTTCTGCTGAGAAATCTGCTGTTAATCTGATAGGTTTTCCTTTATAGGTTACCTGGTGCTATTGACTCACAGTTTCTAAGATTCTTTCCTTCATCTTAACTTTAGATAACCTGATGACAATGTGCCTAGGCGATGATTTTTTTGAGATGAATTTCCCAGGTGTTCTTTGTGCCTCTTGTATTTGGATGTCTAGGTCTCTAGCAAGGCTCGGAAAGTTCTCCTTGATTATTCCCCCAAATATGTTTTCCAGACTTTTAGATTTCTCTTCTTTCTTGGGAACTCTGATTATTCTCAGGTTTGGTTGTTTAACATAATCCCAGACTTCTTGGAGGCTTTGTCCATATTTTCTTTCTTTCTTTGTCTTTGTTAGATTAATTTGAAAACCTTGTCTTCAAGCTCTGAGGTTCTTTCTTCTGCTTTTTTGATTGTATTGCTGAGACTTTACAGGGCATTTTGCATTTCTATAAGTGTGTCTGTTGTTTCCTGAAACTTTGATTGTTTTTTATTTATGCTATCTATTTCATTGAAGATTTCCCCTCTCATTTCTTGTATCATTTTAAAAAATTTCCTTATATTGGGCTTTTCCTTTCTCTGGTGTCTCCTTGATTAGCTTAATAGTTGCCCTCCTGAATTTTTTTTTTGGGTAAATCAGGGATTTCTTCTTGGTTTGGATCCGTTGCTGGTGAGCTAGTGTGATTTTTTTGGGGTGTTAATGAACCTTGTTTTGTTATATTGCCAGAGTTGGTTTTCTGGTTTCTTCTCATTTTGGTAGGCTCTGTCAGATGACTGAAGGCTGTTGTTCAGATTCTTTTGTCCCGCAGGTGTTCCCTTGATGTAGTATTCTTCCTCTTTTCCTAGGGATGTGGCTTCCTGGGATCCAAGCTGTAGTGATCGTCATCTCTCTTCTGGATCTAGCCACCCAGCAGGTCTACCAGGCTCTGGGCTGGGACTGGGGGTTGCCTGTACAGAGTCCTGTGATGTGAACTATCTGTGGGTCTCTCAGCTGTGGATACCAGCACCTGCTCTGGTGGAAGTGACAGGGAGGTGAAACGGACTCTGTGAGGGTCCTTAGTTTTGGCTGTTTAATTCACTATTTTTGTGCTGGTGGGCCTCCTGCCAGGAGATGGTGCATTTAACAGAGCGTTAGCTGTGGTAGTATGGGGAGGATCAGGTGGTGGGTGTGGCCCTAGAACTCCCAAGAGCATATGCCCTTTGTCTTCAGCTACTAAGGTGGGTAGGGGAGGACCATCAGGTGGGCAGGGCTGGGTGTGTCTGAGCTCAGACTCTCCTTGAGCGGGTCTTGCTTGGGCTGCTGTGTGGGATGAGGGTGTGGTTCCCAGGTCAATGCAGTTCTATTCCCAAGAGGCTTATCGCAGGCTCTGCTGTGTCATGCAGGTTGTCATGGAAGTGGGGGAAAGCCAGCAGTCACAGGCCTCACCCTGTTCCCTTGCAATTCAAAAGGCTGGTCTCACTTCCACTGTTTCCCATACCCCCACAACAGCACTGAGTCTGTTTCCAGGCAGTGGGTAAGCAGGGCTGAGAACTTGCCCCAGGCAACCAGTCTCCCAGCTGCAAAAGCAAGTAGGGCTTTCGTACTTTCCCGCCTGTGGAGTCTGCACACCAGATTTGTGCCCTCCCCTGAGTTCTGGCCAGGAGACTTCTCATTTGGCTGAAATTGTTACAAAGTTCAGCTGGAGGTTTCCTTCTCCCTGTGGCCTTTTCCTAGTACCCCCAGGCAGCCTGCTCCAGGGACCCCTGTGAGGCAAGGCAGAAATGGTTTCTTAGGAGACCCAGAGAGCCCACAGGGCTTTTCCTGCTGCTTCTTCTACCCCTGTGTTTTGCTCAGCTCTCTAAATTGACTCAGCTCCAGGTGAGGTCAGAATCTTCTCCCATGCGCTAGACCTTGAGGTTCCCCAGTGAGGGTGTGTGTTTGAGTGCAGACGATCCCCCTTTCCCATTTCCACCATTTGGGCACTCACAGTATTTGCAGTGTCTCCCAGGTCCTGCAGGAGCAATTCGCCTCCTTCAGTGGGTCTTTGGGTTCTCGGCTTTCCTGATTTATTCCTGCAGCAGTTCTAGAGCAAAAGTTCATGCTGTGAGTCTCCACATGCTGTTCTGTCCATCCGAGTGGGAGTTGCAATCCAGTCCTGCCTCCCGTCCACCATGATCCTCTCTAGCCCCCACTATTTGAATTTGACTGATGTTTTCCTCATGATAAGACAGGTTTGTGAGTTTTTGGGAGGAAGACCACAGAGGTAAAGTGCCATTTCCATCTCATCATATCAAAGATATGTATTATAAACACAGTTTATGGTTGCTGATGTTCACCAAAATCTCCTTATTTATGTTTGCAGGGACTAGGATATTTATTTTATACTTTGAGTTATAATCCAATACAACTTTATTTATTTATTTTTGCTTAACTCCTTCCATTTTTGGCTACTGAGAGCTCTTTCAGTGGCTCCTGTTGTTACAGAACTGAACTGGGGTCCACTCACCTGGCACAGTAAAAATAGATGCCTACACTGAAGTTTTTGCAGTGCTAGAAAGGAAGACGTTTATTGCATAGTACTACACAAGGAAGATCGGACAGCTAAATGCCCAAGTCTAGACTCCCCAGTGAGTTTTTTAAGGCAAGGGTAAATTTCAGAAATGCAGAAGTTACAGGCAAAATAATAATATGGTGGTTACATATTGGTTTGAGCTTAAAAGGGCAGGATATCTTGCAGTGGGGGTTTACAGGTTGTAGGTAGATTCAAGAGCTTCTGATTTGCCATTGGTTAAGGAAGAGAAGCTTTGTTTAAAAATTTGGGGTCAGTGGAAAAATGTTAACTGGCCTGGCTATGGGGACTTTTTTTCTTCAAGCCCTTCAGAAAGAAACAGAATAAAGGGTGAATAAAGTTTAGTCTTCACGTCGTCTTTATTTGGATACACATGCCAGTCCGAAGTGGGAGTACAAGCTCATGAAAGATAACTCAGTGACATACGTTGTTATTCTTAGTTTCTATAGGGAAAGCAAACATCTCTGGAACTTTAATTTCCTTGGCTATTGTTTTAGGCTACGATTTGCTTACTTCTGGGGCTAACTAGATGCCTGGAATTTCACTTGAAGGAATTTCAGGATTCTCCTTTATGTTCATGCTTGAGATTCACAGGACCCCCAAAAAAGACCCCCTGCTGTGTCTCACTGTGTCTGTAGCAATGTGGCTTTTTGTTTTTATTTTCAGCTCTTCCTTACTTTTTGACACAAGATGCTCCAGGCTCATCTTGTGTATTTCCTCCCCCAGGCTTAAGCCAGCCATTTCTTCAAAGATCCCTTATTCCTTTTGTTGGAAATGATTGGCACTTGCCTGTAATCCCAGCTACTTGGGAGGGTGAGGCGGAAGAATCGCTTGAACCCAGGAGGTGGAGGTTGCAGTGAGTCAAGATTGCCCTATTGGACTCTTGCCTGAGCAACAGAGCAAGACTCCGTCTCAAAAAAAAAAAAAAAAAAAAAAAAAAAACCAAGTTCTGGGACCTAATGAGTTTTTGTTGAGTTTTTGTTGCTACAGGATATTGTTATTTCTTTAGGCCTGCAGAGCAAAAAGTTATGTGCATATACTAGCCCATGCATACATAGGTATCTGTACATCTTTGTATCTATTTTAAGCTAAACATGAATTTAGACTGATATATAGAACTGAAATCCATTATTACTACACAGGTTACTCTTGATTTTGATTTTTTTTTCTAGTTTTATTAAAATATAACTGCAAATAAAAATATGTATATTCAAGATTTGCAACATGATGATTTCATGTATGTATACGTTGTGAAATAATTGCTACAACCAGATTAACCCATTTATCATCATCCATAATTACTATTTTCTGTGTAAGTGCTGTGTGTGTGTGTGTGTTTGTATGAAGAAGACACTGAAAAACAGTTCTTTTATCAAATTTTAAGTAAACAACACAGTATTATTAACCATGGCCACTTTCCTGTACATTAGATCCTCAGAACTTACTCACTTTGTAACTGAAAATTTGTACCCATTGACCAATATCTCTTCAGCTCCTCCACCCCCAAGCCCTTGACAGCCACTGTTCTAGTCTCTGCTTCTATAAGTTTGACTTTTAGGGAAATGAAATCAGTATCTCAAAGAGATATCTGGCTGGGCGTGGTGGCTCATGCCTATAATCCCAGCACTCTGGGAGGCCGAGAGGGGTGGATTGCTTGAGTCCAGGAGTTTGAGACCAGCCTAGGCAACATAGTGAAACCCTGTCTTTACTAAAACTACAAAATGTTAGCCTGCCGTGGTGGCATGTGCCTGTAATCCCAGTTACTCCAGAGGCTGAGGTAGGAGAATCACTTCAGCCCAGGAGGTTGAGGCTGCAGTGAGCCGAGATCACACCACTGCATTCTAGCTTGGGTGACAGAGTGAAACCCTGTCTCAAATAAAAAGAGATATCTGGAGATACCTGTACTCCCATTTTCATTGCAGCATTATTCACAATAGCCCAGATATGGAAACAACCTAAGTGTCTATGAACAAATGAATATTTATAGAAAATGTGCTGTATAGATTCAATGGAGTATCATTCAGCTCTGAAACAAGGAAATCCTGCCATTTGTAACAACATGGATGAAACTGGAGGAAATTATGTTAAATGAAATAAGACAGACACAGAAAAACAGATACTATATGATCTCACTTATATGTAGAATCTAGAAAATTATTTTTAAAAATTAAATTTTATTTATTTCTTTGATCAGTTAATTTAGTTACATGACTAAAAAAGTAAAAGGGGCATGTGGTGAAAATTCTCCCTCTCTTTCCTTTCCTACAGTCACACTGATTGCCTTCTGAAGGTGACTAACATTACCAGTTTCTTTTTTTTTTTTTTTTTTGAGGCGGAGTCTCGCTCTGTCGCCCAGGCTGGAGTGCAGTGGCGCGATCTCGGCTCACTGCAAGCTCCGCCTCCCGGGTTCCCGCCATTCTCCTGCCTCAGCCTCCCGAGTAGCTGGGACTACAGGCGCCGCCACCACGCCCGGCTAGTTTTTTTGTATTTTTAGTGGAGACGGGGTTTCATTGTGTTAGCCAGGATGGTCTCGATCTCCTGACCTCGTGATCCGCCCGTCTCGGCCTCCCAAAGTGCTGGGATTACAGGCTTGAGCCACCGCGCCCGGCACATTACCAGTTTCTACAGGGGAATTGAGATGAGAAGATCATCTTTCTTTCTTTGTTTTTTTAGAGGTGAACTCTTACTTTGTTGTCCAGGCTGGAGTGCAGTGTTGCGATCCTAAGTTACTGCAGCTTTATACTCCTGGGCTCAAGCAATCCTCTTGCCCCAACCTCCCAGGAAGCTCACTACAGGCACGTGCACCATGCCTGGCTAATTATTATTATTTTTTTTTTGTAGAGATGATATCTTGCTATGTTGCTTAGGCTGGTCTCGAATTCCTGGCCTCAAGTGATCCTCTCACCTCAGCCTTCCAAAGTGCTGGGTTCACAGACTTGAGCCACTGCACGCTCTACTTTAGTAGAGCTATCAGTTGAAGAAGATAGTACCAATCAGTTGAAGTACTATCAGCTGAAGAAGATAGTACCAATACCATTTTAAGAGTAAGGAGAATGGGAAATAAAAATTTATTTTTCTTCTAAATAAGAAAATTGTATAAATTCATAATGTGGACAATTTGAGAAGCACTATGGAAACACTCAAACTTTAGAATCAGGATTTGACTGTAGTATAAATCCCATCTCTGCTGGTTCATAACTATTTAAACTTGACATATCTTTTAAACAATCTGAGTCTCAATATTTTCATCTGAACATTGGACTAAAAGTACCTATTTAATAGAGTTGTTAATTATATTTATAATGTGCTGAAGCTAGAGCCTGCCGCAAACAAATCGCTCAATGAATGGTAGCTATTATAATTTTAAGTTGTCTTACTGGTTGACCATGAGAACAATTGTTTTATTGTATGTCAGTAATATTTATGTATGTTAGCCTCAAATATTGGATGGAGAGAGATCGCTAGCTATTTTTTTCCTTAGCCATCTAGTGAGGGCAATTGCTGGAAAGTGGCATGTTTCTTATTTTAACAGCAAATCTTTGAAGGACAATTCTGGCTTCTTCCTCTCCATAGAAATGCAAAGTCAAATTTTTGGAAGATAAATGTTAAAATTGTCTTTTTTCCTCCAATAACTATATATTGGAACTCTCTTCAAGTATATAAAGCATTTTTGGGATGCCTTTATAAAACAGATAATTTATGCCCTGAGAGAAAAATCTTAAACATGGATAAGATTCCAAATAAGTCTAAGGGACAGTTTGCAGTAAGAGAGGACATTTCTATCTACCTAAGCTGCTCTCGACAATGGACGTTTAAGCAGGCTAATCAGATGTGACTTCTATCATCAAAATTAGTAGGGCATGAAAAATTTTTATGAGATCATTCATTACATTGCCTGTTTGAAAATATGATCTCATGTGCCTTCTTAAGAGTGGTCACTTTGGGCTCCCTCTGCAAGGTGAGGGTTTCGGATTTTCAGGATGTTGCTAAGCAGACCAGGATTTGCTAATCCCTATGAAAGTTATTTAATGTTTTTTGTTTGTTTGTTTTGTTTTTTTTTGAGACAGGGTCTCACTCTGTTGCCCAGGCTGGAGTGCAGTGGTGCCATCGTGGCTCACTGCAGCCTCTACCTCCTGGGCTCAGGTGGTCCTCCCATCCCAGTCTCTTGAGTAGCTGGGACTACAGCTGTGCACCGCCACGCTCAGCTAATTTTTGTATTTTTTTGTAGAGATGGGGTTTCACCATGTTGCCCAGGCTGGGCTCAGACTCCTCAGCTCAAGCAGTCTGCCCATCTTGGCTTCCCAAAGTGTTGGGATTACAGGTGTGAGCCATCATGCCCTGCAATGTTTGTGTTTTTGAAGGAGCAATAGACTTCTTGCATTTGGATAGTCCCATTATTAGAACTCTTTCTCTTTTACTCTTTTTAACTTGGGCAGTTTGTAAATAATTAGTACTATTTTTACCAAAGGTCATATTCTTTTCCAAGTTTATCTTCTTGATTTTATATTACTGCTATCTAGAAGAGGGAAATCTCTAATTCAGTAGGAATAAGTTAAGTAAGACAAAGAATATATGCAAGTATTTCCAAATTTATTCATATCTGATAATCTTTTTTGTTTTTTTTTTATTCAACAAATATACCCATCAAGTCTTAGATGTTATAGCACACCTAGGGACACATATATAACATAATAACACATATACATTTGTTTTGTTTTTCATCCCCAGGAATTTTCATTTCAACCTCCAATTTGGTCAAAAAGGCATTCATTTTTCTGATTTCTCATCCTGCAATGGTGTTTCCCCTGTTTATGTCTTACTTTTAAACAATAATTTAACAAGGGATTTCTAGCTAAATAAACCTCAATGAGTTTGTTTTTGATTTAGGAAGGTGCAAATTTTATTTAATTGGTGAATCAGTCTTTGTCTATTAGATATCCTCCTGAAGTGCAAAGTCTAGGGAATAATTTAATACCAGAGACTTGTCAGTTTGGGTACACATGCTTCTGTGGACCTTTAGAAATAAGATGCATATTTATCTGTCTAATTGTGGCTTGGCAGATGTGCTGCTGAGGTCTAGTACATAGTCAGTTCTAAAGGTGAATTGTCAGGACTTTCAACCAATGCCCATTGGAGGAATGCATAAGTCCACACATGCCAGGGGTTAACAGATATAACCTGAAGAGATAGTCTCGGGCTTTGAAGGACTGAATAAAAAGAAGTGGTTGATGATGTCAGATGGTGCTGGGGTTTCTCAGTGGTTGCTAGACTTTAAATAAATACAATTATTTGTACTAAATAAATGAAAATATTTGGGATAAAGTTAGATCAGAGAAAATATTGATTTGGTCACTCTAGATGATGGGTTGATATGGAGCACTTTATATAACTGTGTGTGTGAGCTTGTGTCTTATTTCTCTAACTTGTAAAATTCTGGCTGCTTCTATGTTGTAATGCATCATAGTATGAACCAGAGTCATAAAATAGGATTTTCTATGATGATGGACATGTTCTACATCTGCACTGCCTAGTATGATAGCCACTAGACTCATGTGGCTGTTGAGCACTTGAAATATGGCTAATGCAAATGAGTTATATAATTTTTAATTTAATTTCAATGAAAAGAACCACATATGGCAAGTGGCTACTATATTGGACAGTGCAGTTCTAGTCATTGGCATATAATAAATACTCCTTTTCTAAGCCCAAGTGAAAAAAATTGCTGGTTTCACATGCGTTGCAGAGGAGTAGCTACTAAATACTTGTATTTCAAATGTAAAATCACAGAATTTTCTCCTGTCTTAACACCAGAGTAAACTATATCACTGATCTGTAGCTGTATCACTTCTTTGATTAGTATCATGTGTTTTTTCAGCTCTTTTTTTTCTGTGTCTTTTCTCCATGACGAAAATTAATAGCCCATGGTTTCTTTGTATTTCTCTTTGATTTAACACATGTTTATTGAGCATCTACTATGTGTCAGGCACTGTCTTGGTGATGGATATGTGGCAGTGAATAAGACTGATCTCACTGAAATTACTTTAAAACATAATTATGTAAAAATTATTTGAGAACAATTATGGTAAGGTTTTAGTGTATTTACCTAGAAATAGCTAAAAAATTGTTGTTTGATTGAGAATTGTCACTGTCTGCAAACTCTGTTTCTATTAGGCATTGATCTTGACTACTTTTTTTTTTGAGACAGAGTCTCACTCTGTCTCCAGCCTGCAATACAGTGGCATGATCTTGGCTCACTGCAACCTCTGCCTCCCGGGTACAAGTGATTCTCCTGCCTCAGCCTCCTGAGTAGCTGGGACTACAGGTGTGCCCCACCACGCCCAGCTAATTTTTGCATTTTTAGTAGAGACGGGGTTTTACCATATTGGCCAGGTGACCTTGACTACTTTAAAAGGGCTCTCAGTTTATTTTATTTTTTTTAGAGAGGAGGTCTTGCTTTATCACCCAGGCTGGAGTGCAGTGGTATGATTATAGATCACTGCAGCCTTGAATGTCTGGGCTCAAGTGATCTTCTTGTCTCAGCCTCCTGGTAGCTGGGGCTCCTCAGTTTAAATTAGGTATGTAGGAGTGGGGAAAGATGAATGGTAGAGCAGGGGGAGAGAAAAAAAGGAATAACATTTCTTCTTTAGTTCTGCATAACTCCACTTGAATGTAACCTTCTTGCAGGAGGAATTAGCCTATTCCCTTCCATAATCCTCAACTAGCCTGTGTCCCCAGCACCTGAGCTAGCGTCTAGTGAGTGTTACTAAAACAAAACCAAACACCACATAAAATCTTTCTGGATTTTCCTTTTAGATTGTTTCTAATTTTGTGAGGAACTTAATGATTTCTTAAATCGTTCTTCTACAGTCATTTTTGTTTTGTTGCCTTTTTTCATTCAACCGATTAAATGCTTCAGGTGTCCATATTGGAGTGGCTGAAAATCATTATAGAGCTGCCCTTTGATCATCCCATTTCCTTCTTTCTTCCCCTTTTGGTCTTTGCTATGGTGTGAATGTTGGAGTCCTTCAAAAATTCCTATGTTGGAACCTAATACTCAGTGTGATAGTATTAAGAGGTGGGTCCTTTTGGGAAGCGATGAAGTAGTAAAGCCTCAACTCTCATGAATGGGATTGGTACCCTTATAAAAGAGTTAATAGGGAATTGTCTTGCCCCTTCTGCCATGTATGAATACAGCAAGAGGTGCAATCTGTGAGGAATAGGCTGTCACCTGACATCAAATCTTTGGCACCTCGATCTTGGACTTCCCAGCCTTCAGAACTATGAAAAATAAATTTCTATTGTTTACAAATTACCCAGTCTAAGGTATTTTGTTATAGTAGGCTGAACAGGCTGAGACAGTCTTTTTTCTTATTTTCCCCATTAAGTTTGAAGTAGGAGATGAGGAAGGAAGCAAATAAATGGTCAGGGTTCTGAAGTTATAATTCCAGTTCTTTTTTCTTTACTTTCCTTTCTCTTCCCATCAAGCTATGAATCCATAGCTGACTTTTCCCTTCATTTGCGTTTCTTATATTTTAAAGCTATTTCCAAATTCTCAATATCTATCTCCTTCTATTCTAAAATGTTGGCTCACTCTTCTTTGAAGAGCAGGTCAACATAAAAGAAAACTAAAAGTCAGCCTTGATGTCATTGGTTGCAAAGTGTATGTCCTGCTTGATTCACATCATATTCTTATCACATTCTTTTAATCAACTTAACATTTTGGGGAAATGTCCCTATAGGAATTTTCTTCTGTAGTTTTCAGCTTTGTGGTAATTATCAATGTAGACATTAAACTAGATTTACAGAAAATCTATATTTATTCCAATGAGAACACCTTTATTTTGTTTGGATAAGCCAATGCTCTCTGGTGTGAAAATATACTCAAAGTAATTACATCATTAAAAGTTAATTTTGGCTCCACTTTAGAATCAAATCTGAGATTGGATTCATGTTTTCAATAACTTCACTCCTGAAGCTTTGCATTTTTTAGTAATTGTAGAGATCCATTTAGGTGGTTGAGCTTCTTGTTATAACTGGTTTTGAATTGTTCATGGGAACTATAATCATTAGGAACAATAATCATAAGCAGTTGTAAGTGCCAGAATGATAACTGCTTCCTTTCCTACTGCTGTTGTAACAAAATATTATGAACTGAGTTGCTCATCGCAACACAAATTTTTTTTCTTACAATTCTGGAGTCAAAAGTCCAAAAATCAAGCTGGGTAGGCTAAAGTCAGCAGGGCCATGTTCCTTTTTGAGGCTCTGGGGGAGAATTTGTTTCCTTGTCTTTTCCATCTTTTATTGGCTGCCCACATCCCTTGGCTCCTGCCCCTTTCCCTGCATCACTCTGACCTCTATTTCTGTTGTCACTTCTTATCTCTCACTTCAACCTCTTTCCTCTGTCTTTTGAGAATCCTTGTGATTACATTGGGCTGTCTGGATAATCCAGGATAATCTCTCCCTGCCAAAATGCTTAGCTTAATCACCTCTGCACAGTTCCTTTTACCATATAACGTAACATTCATAGGTTCTGGGGATGCAGAAGTGGGCATCTTTGGGGACCATTTTTGTGCCTGCCACACCAACTCTAATTTAAACAAGAAAATAGCACATCTAGTTCAGAGCCCCACGTGGTGTCACTAGGGCTCTCTCTCTCTCATTTC
The DNA here is from genome assembly GCF_049350105.2 of Macaca mulatta. Classification (NCBI taxonomy): domain Eukaryota; kingdom Metazoa; phylum Chordata; class Mammalia; order Primates; family Cercopithecidae; genus Macaca; species Macaca mulatta. Next base: position 174,181,612 of record NC_133407.1, on the reverse strand, counting down.
TGTTCTTTTGTGTTGGTCTCCTTTTCAGGCAAGATCTTCCTATAAAGTGAAAAAAATTGTCACTGGAAAACATGACCTAAAATTCTGTCAGTACAGAGTTTTTTTTGACAGAGTTTATATTTTCATGCTTCTTCTGTAGCCAATCTGCAATCTGTGACTCCTATTTGGCTGTCTGAATTGAGGAGGGGAACAAGTTTATCCTTACTTAAGCCTCATGAACTTAATTGTGAAGAAAGGGTGGTTTGCCTAATGAAAATTGAGATGCTTTTACCAGAAGAAGAGAAAGTGGGATATTGTGTAGAAAAACTAATATTCGTTCACTACATACTCCTTAGGATGTAGGAATCTATGTGTTTTCTTTGAAAGGTTTATGATTCACAGAACACTTTAAAGCCCAAGAAACTTTATTATTGGGCCCACGAAGTTGATCTAATTCCTCTAGAAAGACTCAGCATGGATTCCTGTGGGTGAAAGGCACTAATTCATTATCAATCATCATTATCAGGGTGTACACATGATTTAGATGCTTTGCCATTCCTCTGCTAGGCAGTAATGAAAGTAGCTAAACATGGGAATTTCTGTGTGCCTTGTCTATAAAGCATTGCTCAGAAGAGAAGGGTTACTTCAAAAAAGGTTTCTTTTTATTCACAGTAACAAAAATACATTCCCCTCATACCTCCCCCATATAAAAAGTGAATAATAAAAATGAAACTTTATAGATAAGGCCAAATTTCAATAGATGACCCTCTCCTACTTCATAATGGTCCCCTTCTGATTCCACAGACAACAGCTGGGTTTTCAGACATTGGTCTGAACGTATAAACTAGGTTATATGTAGGTTACTTTGAAAGCTTTAAATGACATGGTGTTTAGCCTACATTAGAAGTTGTAATTTATTTGATTATAATTGATTCAATCTTCTATTAGAAGTTATAATCAATCCTATTACCTATTCTATTCTATCATGCAAATTTTTACAATGAAGGAAAGTTTTCTTGTCTTCAGTTACTTGGGGAATGAGAAAGAAAACAAAGTTTGTTTATTATATAACCATTCCAGATACTTGATCAGATTGACTTTCACTTGCATCTGGGCAAAGCTGATACTAATTCTTTCAGTTTTTTCCTCTAGGTCAACTTTCTAATTCTTTCATTATCTTTGGTTGGGGAAATGTCAAAGATACTTTTAGACAAGTAGATAATTTATTAAAACATTTTCATTTCTGAAAATTTAACCATGTACAAACCCACATATAAGCTACGAAGATGACTCTTATATACTTATTCTTCAATTTCAGTACTTACCAACTCATGACTAAATTATTTTAAAACAAATCTCACACAAAAATTTAATTATAAAGATAATTCTTTATTAAAAAAATACTATTGACCAAGGAGGTGGAGCAAGATGGCTGCATAGAAGCCTCCACTGATTACCCTCCTGACAAAAACACCAAATTTAACAACTATCTCCACAAAAAAACACCTTTGTAAGAACCAACAATCAGGTGAATGATCACAATACTTGGCTTTAACGTCGTATCACTGAAAGGTACTGAAGAGGGTAGGAAAGACAGTCTTGAATTGCCTGCACAACCCCTTCCTCATCTCTTGGCAGTGGCAATGTGGCACAAAGATGGGTGCCACTTGGGGTGTGCTTGGCAGAGGGAGACTACAGCAATTGTGGGACTTTGCATTGGAACTCAGGACTGCCAACACCAGGCAGAGCTCAGTCAAAACCCACAGAGGAAGCATTTAGACTAGCCCTAGCCAGAGGGGAATCGCCCATTCCAATAGTCAGAACTTGAGTTTCAGCAAGCTTTGCCACTGTGGGCTAAGAGGCTCTGGGGTCCCAAATAAACCTTAAAGGTAGTCTATGTTGTAATTCCAGGCAAGACTATAATTCCTAGGCAAACTCCAGTGCTGCGCTGGGCTTGGAGCCAGTGGACTTGGGGGACACTCAAGGCTTGTGAGTCACAAGCTAGAGTGGATAAGGGAGTACTTACATCACCCCTCCCCTCAACCCCAGGCAGCACAGCTCACAGCTCCAAAAGAGACTCCTTTCTTGCGCTTGAGGAGAGGGAAGAGTAAAGAGGACTTTGTCTTGCAACATGGGAACCAATTCAGCCATAGTAGGACAGGACATCAAGCAGAGTTTTGTGGTTCCCCATTCCAGGCCCTAGCTCCCAGATAACTTAACTTTTCTTTTTTTCTCTTTTCATTTATTTTTTTCTTTCTCTTTCCTTCTTCTTTCCTTTTTCTTTCTTCCTCCTTCCTTTCTTTCTTTTTGAATATACCATTGAGCTTTTTTTTTTTTTTTTTTTTTTTTTTTGACAGAGTCGGGCTCTCTGGCTCTGTCACTCTCCCCTAGGCTGGAGTGCGGTGGCACGATCTCAGCTCACTGCAACCTCCACCTTCCAGGTTCAAGTGATTCTCCTGTCTCATCTTCCCAATTAGCTGGGATTACAGGTGCCCACCACCACAAAAAATACAATTTTTTTGAACTTTTAGTAGAGACGGGGTTTAACCATGTTGGTCAGGCTGGTCTCGAACTCCTGACCTCAAGTTATCCACCTGCCTCGGCCTCCCAGAGTGCTGGGATTACAGATGTGAGCCACTGAGCCCAGCCACCATAGAGCTTTAATTATGATTCAGCATACAAAATTGCATTTACAGCCAAATGTTTAGTTATTAATGGAAGGAATGTGTCTATCATTGTGGGCCCAAGGTTCTGAAAACTTCATACCCTGCCCCACCAGCAGCAAGCAAAATGGAACAGGTGGGTTTTGTTAAAGAAAAAGTTCTTTTTTAAAAATTTATTTATTTATTTATTTAGAGATGGCATCTCGCTCTGTCACCCAGGTTGGAGTGCGGTGGCATGATCTCAGCTCACTGTAGCCTGCACCTCCCAGGTTCGAGTGATTCTCCTGCCTCAGCCTCTTGAGTAGCTGAGATTACAGGCATGTGCCACCACGCCTGGCTAATTTTTGTATTTTTGGTAGAGACGGGATTTCACCATGTTGATCGGGCTAGTCTTAAACTCCTGACCTCGTGATCCATCCGCCTTGGCCTCCCAAAGTGCTGGGATTAGCCACTGTGCCTGGCCAAAAATTCATTTTTTGTTTCAATAGATTTTTATGGAGCAGGTGGAATTTGGTCGCATGAATAAGGTTTTTGGTGATAATTTCTGAGATTTTTAGTGCAACCATCACCTGAGTAGTGTACACTGTACCGAGTGTGTAGTCTCTGATGACATTTCTAGACACACCCTGTGCTAGAAGGAAACTCGCTGCCTTAAAGGGAACGACCCAGTTGTGGCAGAATTCATCACCTGCTGACTAAAGAGCTCTTGAGTCCTGAATAATCAGCAGCAGTAACCAGGTAGTGCATAATGTGAGCCTTGGGTGATACTCTGAGATGTGCTGGCTTCAGGTGTGACCCAGCATATTCACAACTGTGGTGGCTATGAGGAAAAACTCCTCTGAGAAAAGTAGAGGGAAGAATAAAGGGGACTTTGTCTTGCAGCTTAGGTACCAGCTCAGTCACAATGGGGAAGAACACCAAGTGGGCCCTTGGGGTCCCCGATTCCAGGCCTTGGCTCTTGGATGGCATTTCTAGACCTACATTGGGCCAGAGGGCAGTCCACTGCACTGAAGAGTGAGTCCCAGGCCTGGTAGCATTTCACACAAGCTGATTGAAGAGCCCTTGAGCCTTAAATGAACATCAGCAGTACTGTCCATGGCCTCAGGTGGTGGTGGATATGGAGACAGACTTCCCTGGTTGGAGAAACAGGTGGGGGGGAAGGGGCAAAAGGACTTTGTCTTGTAGTTTTGGTGCCAACGTAGCTACAGCAGAATAGAGTACCAGGTAGACTTTTAAAGTTTACAGCACAAGGCCCTGGATCCTGGACAGCAACTCTGGACCTCCCAGGGCCCAGGGGAACTTAGCACGCCGAAGAGAAGAACACAGACTGGCTGGTTTTGCCATCAGCTGATTGTAGAGCCCTAGGGCCTTGAGCAACCATAGGCAATAGCCAGGTAGTGGTTGCATTGGGCCTTGGGAAGATCTAGTACCATGCTGGCTTCAGGTCAGATCCAGCATAGTCCCAGTGGTGGTAGCCCCAGGGGTGCTTGTGTCAGTGCTCCCCCAGCCTCAGGCAGCTCAGCACAGAGAGAGGGACTCCATTAGTTTGAGAGAAATAAGGGAAGAGAACAAGAGTCTCTGCTTGGTAACCCAGAGAATTATCTTTTAAAAAAACTATTTTTTATTTGTTTGAGACAGAGTCTCACTGTGTCTCCCAGGCTGGAGTATAATGGCATGATCTCAGTTCATTGCAACCTCCATCTCCTGGGCTCAAGTTATCTTTCTGCCTCAACCTTCCAAGTAGATAGGACTTACGGGTGCAGACTACCATGCCTGGCTAATTTTTGTATTTTTTGTAGAGATGAGATTTTGCTATGTTGCTCAGGCTGGTCTTGAACTCTTGGGCTCAAGCAATCCACCTGCTCAGCCTCCCAAAGTGCTGGAATTGCAGGTGTGAGCTACTAGCCTCAGAGAATTCTTCTGGCTCTTATCCAATACCATCAAGGCAGTACCTCTATAAATCTGTAAGAACCACAGCATTCCTGGGCTTGCAGTGCCCCCTAATGCGGACACAGCTACAATAACTAGAAACTTAGATTACAAAAGCAAAGTCCCTTTGAATAGATGAAAAGCCTTCCCAAGAAGGAAGGGTACAAACAAGCCCAGACGGTGAAGACTACAATACCTAACTTTTCAATGTCTAGAAACTGACAAACATCCACAGACATCAAGATTATCTAGGAAAACATGACCTCACCAAATGAACTAAATAAGGCACCAGGAGCCAGCCCTGGAGAGAGAGAGATGTGTGACTTTTAAGACAGGTAATTCAAAATAACTTTTGAGGAAACTAAGAAATTCAAGATAACACAGAGAAAAAATTTAGAATCCTATGAGATAGATTTAACAAAGAAATTACAGTAATAAAAATAATCAAATAAATTCTGGAGTGGAAAAATGCGATTGACCTACTGGAGGATGCATCAGAGTCTGTTAATAGCAGAATGGATCAAACAGAAGAGAGAATTAGTGAGCTTGAAAGCTGGCTACTTGAAAGTACATGGTCAGAGGAGACAAAAGACAAAAAAATAAAAAACAATTAAAAGATCTAGAAAATAGCCTCAAAATGGCAAATCTGATAATTATTGAACTTATAGAGGAAGAAGAGAGAGAGAGATAGGGGTAGAACATTTATTCAGAGAGATAATAACAGAGAACTTCCCAAACCCAGAGAAAGATATCAATATCCCAGTACAAGAAGGTTATCGAACAGCAAGCAGATTTAACCCAAAGAAGACTACCTCAGGAGATTCAAAAAACTCCCAAAGGTCAAGAATAAAGACAGGATCATAAAAGCAGCAAGAGAAAAGAAACAGATAACATACAATGGAGCTCCAGTACAACTGGCAGCAGATTTTCAGTGGAACCCTTACAGGCCAAGAGAGTGGCATGACATATTTAAAATGCTGAAGGAAAAAAAATTACACTAGAATAGTATATCTGGCACAAAATATCCTTCAAATATGCAGGAGAAATAAAGACTGTCCCAGACAAACAAAAGGTGAGGTATTTTATCAATACCAGCCACATCCTATAAGAAATGCTAAAGGGAGTACTTCAATCTCAAAGAAAAGAATGTTAATGAGCAATAAGAAATAATCTGAAGGTACAAAATTCACTGGCAATAGTAAGTACACAGAAAAACACAGAACATTATAACACTGTAACTGTGGTATGTAAACCATGCTAATCTTAACTAGAAAAATGAAAAGATGGACCAATCAAAAATAATAACTGCAACAACTTTTCAAGACATAAACCGTACAAGGAGGAATAAATAGAAACAATAAGTTAAAAAGCAGAGAGATGAAGTTAAAAAGCAGGGAGATGAAGTTAAAGTATAAAGTTTTTCTTTTTCTTTCTCTTTGAGACGGAGTCTCCCTCTATCACCCAGGCTGGAGTGTGGTGGCGCATCTCAGCTCACTGCAACCTCCACCTTCTGGGTTCAAGCAATTCTCTTGCCTCAGTCTCCTGAGTAGCTGGGATTACAGGTGCCTGCCACCACACTCAGCTAGTTTTTGTATTTTTAGTAGAGATGGAGTTTCACCATGTTGGCGAAGTTGGTCTTGAACTCCTGACCTCAGATGAGCTGCCTGCTTCGGCCTCCCAAAGTGCTAGAATTACAGGCGTGAGTCACCACACGTGGCCTAGTTTTCTCTTTACATGTTTATTTATGCAATCAGTGTTAAGTTGTCATGAATTTAAAATAATGGGTTATAAGATATTATTTGCAAACCTTACGGTAACCTCAAATCTAAAAACATATAATAGATACACAAAAAATAAAAAGCAAGAAATTAAAACATACCACCAGAGAAAATCGCTTTCACTAAAAGGAATACAGGAAGGAAAGAAAAGACCACAAAACAAACAGAAATCAAATCATAAAGTGGCAGGAGTAAGTCCTTACTTATCAATGATAACATGGAATGTAAATGAACTAAACTCTTCAACCAAAAGACATGGAATGGCTAAATGGATTAAAAAAGAAAGACCCAATGATCTGTTGCCTACAAGAAGCCATTTGCATTGAAATGGTTTGGAAATAAAGGGATGGAAAAAGATACTGCATGCAAATAGAAACCTAAAAAGATCAGGAGTAACTATACTTATATTAGACAAAATAGATTTCTATAAGTGAAAAAATAGAGAAAAAGAAGACCCTTATATAATGGGTCAGTAAAGAATAAATAAAGCAAAAGGGCATACTAATTGTAAATATATATGCAGCCAACACTAGGGCACACAGATATATAAAGCAAATGTTATTAAAGCTAAAGAGAGACACAGACCCCAGTACGATAATAGCTGGAGACTTTAACATTCCACTTTCATCATTGGACGGATCTTCCAGACAGAAAATCAACAAAGAAACATCAGACTTAATCTGCACTATAGAGCAAATGGACCTAATAGATATTTACATACTATTTCATTCAGTGGCTGCAGAATACATATTCTTCTCAGCACATGGATCATTCTCAAGGATAGACCATATGTTAGGCCACAAACAAAGCTTGAAATATTCAAAAAAATTTAAAATAATATCAAGCATCTTCTCTGACCACAATGGAATAAAACTTGAAATCAATAGCAAGAGGAATTTTTTGAAACTATTGAAAAACATGGAAATTAAACAATATGCTTCTGATGACCAGCAGGTCAGAGAGGAGATTAGGAGGGAAATTGAAAAGTTTCTTGAAACAAATGATAATGGGAACACAATATACCAAAACCTTTGAGATACAGCAAAAGCAGTGCTAAGAGGGAAGTTTATAGCTATAAGTTCCTATATCAAAAAAGAATAAAAACTTCAAGTAAACAACCTAATAATGCATCTCAAAGAACCAGAAAAGCAAGAGCAAACCAAACCCAAAGTTAGTAGAATAAGAAATAATGAAGATCAGAGCAGAAATAAATGAGATTAAAATGAAGAAAACAATATTTTTTAAAGATAAAGAAAATTGATAAACCTTCAGCCCAACTAAGAAAAAAGAAAGAAGATCCAAATACATAAAATCAGAGATGAAAGAGGAGACATTCCAGCTGATAATGCAGAAATTCAAAGGATTGTTAGAAACTACTATGAGTAACTATATACCAATTAATTTTAAAACCTAGAAGAAATGGTCAACTTCCTAGACCCATACAACATACCAAGATTGAAGCATAAAGAATTATAAAACCTGAACAGGCCAATAATAAGTAATGAGATACAAGCTGTATCTGTTATCCCTTTGAATAAATATACCCCATCTCTCTCTCTTCTTCCTCTTTAAGGCCAACAGTTCTTACATTTGCCATTTTGAGGCTAATTCCTAGATCCTGTAAGCATATTTTATTGTTTTTTATTCTTTTGTCTACTCTGGCTGTGTATTTTCAAATAGCCTGCCTTCAAGCTCACTATTTTTTTTCATCTGTTTGATTCATTCTGCTATTAAGAGACTCTTAATTCAGTCTTCAGTATGTCAACTGCATTTTTTCCACTCCAGAATTTCTATTTGATAATTTTTATTATTGCAATTTCTTTGTTAAGGCTCCCAGTGAAGAAAAGCTCGTGACCCAATGGTTTCACTGCTGAATTTCACCAAACATTTAAAGAAGAGCCGGTACCAATCCTACTGAAACTATTCCAAAAAATAGAAGTGGAAAGAGTAGCTTCTTTTTTTTGGAGATGGAGTCTCGCTCTGTTGCCCAGGCTGGAGTGCGGAGTGCAGTGGTGCAATCTCGGCTCACTGCACCTCCACCTCCTGGGTTCAAGCAATTCTCCTGCCTCAGCTTCCCAAGTATCTGGGACTACAGGCGTAGGCCAGCTATTTTTTTTTTTTTTTTTTGTATTTTTAGTAGAGACAGGGTTTCATCATGTTGCCCAGGCTGGTTTTGAACTCCTGAGCTCTGGCAATCCACCCACCTCAGCCTCCCAAAGTGCTAGGATTACAGGCGTGAGCCAATGCGCCTCGCCAAATATTTTCAAACTCATTCTCTGAGTCCAGTATTACCCTGATACCAAAACTAGATGAAAATACATCCAAAAAAAAAAAAAAAAAAAGAAAAAGAAAAAAGAAAACTCTGCTTGGTGTAGTGGCTCATGCCTGTAATCCCAACAATTTGGTAGGCCAAGGCAGTAGGATCACTTGAGCTTAGGAATTTGAGATCAGCCTGGGAAGCATGGTGTAACTCTGTCTCTACCCCAAAAATACAAAAATTAGCTAGATTTGGTGGCATGTGCCTGTAGTCCCAGCTACTCTGGAAGCTGAAGTGGAAGGATCACTTGAGCCTGTGAGATTGAGGCTGCAGTGAACCATGATTATGTTACTGCACTCCAGCCCGGGTGACAGAGTGAGACCCTCTCTCAAAATAAGAAAACAAGAGAAAATAAAAAAAGAAAAGAAAGAAAGAGAGAGAGAAAGAAAGAGGGCAATATCACTGATGAACATTGAGGAAAAAAATCCTCAATAAAATACTAGCAAGCCAAATTCAACAATGCATTAAAAAGATCATTTATCACCACCAAGTGGGATTTGTCCCGGTATGCACGGATGGTTCAACATACGCAAATCAATCAATGTTATATATCATATCAGCAGAATGAAGGACAAAAACCATATGATCATTTCAATTGGTGCTGAAAAGCATTTGAGAAAATTTAACATCCTTTCATGATAAGAATCTTTAAAAAATTGGGTATAGAAGGAACATACCTCAACATAATAAAAGTCATATATAACAGACTCACAGCTAGTATGATACTGAATGGGGAAAAATGGAAGCCTTTCCTCTAAGATCTAGAACACAACAAGAATGCCCATTTTCACCACCATTATTTGATATTGTACAGGAAGTCCTAGCTACAGAAATCAAACAAGAGAAAAAAAAAAAAGGGCATCCAAATTGGAAAGGCAGAAGTCAAATTATCCTTGTTTGCAGATTATATGATCTTATATTTACAAAAATCCAAAGACTCCACAAAAGAACTATTGGAACTGATAAATTTAGTAAAGTCACAGGATTCAAAATCAACATACGAAAGTCAGTAGCATTTCTATGTGCCAACAGCAAACAATCTGAAAAAAAAATCAGGAAAGTAACCCCATTTACAGTAGCTACATATAAAATTAAATATTTAGGAATTAACCAAAGAAGTGACAGATCTCTACAATAAAAACTATAAAACACTGATGAAAAAATCGAAGAGGACACCAGAAAAGTGGAAAGAGATTCCACGTTCATGAATTGGAAGAATCAATATTGTTAAAATGTTCATACTACCCAGAGCAATCTATAGATTCAATGCAATCTGTATCAAAATACCAATGACATTCTTCACAGAAATAGAAAAAAATCCTAAAATTTATGTGGAACCACAAAAGACCCCAAATAGCCAATGCTATCCTAAGCAAAAAGAACAAAACTGGAGGAATCACATTACCTGACTTCAAATTATACTATAGAGCTATAGTAACCAAAACAGCATGCTGCTGGCATAAAAACAGACACATAGACCAATGGAGCAGAATAGAGAACCCAGAAACAAATTTGTACATCTACAACAAACTAATTTTCAACAAAGATGTCAAGACACACATTGGAGAAAAGACAGTCTCTTCAATAAATCACGCTGGGAAAAAACACACGTGCATGTTTGCATTATTATTGCATGCACGCATTAGTCACATGCAGAAGAATGAAACTAGACCCCCATCTCTTGTCATACACAAAAGTAAAATCAAAGTGGATTAAAAACTTAAATCTAAGACCCCAACTATGAAACTACTAAAAGAAAACTTTGGGGAAAATCTCCAGAACATTGGTCTAGTCAAAGATTACTTCAGTAATACCCCATAAGTGTAGGCAGCCAAAGCAAAAGTGGACAAATGGGATCACATCAAGAAAAAAAGCTGCACAGCAAAGGAAACAATCTAAGTGAAAAGACAACCCACAGAATGGGAGAAAATATTTGCAAAGTACCCAACTAACAAAGTTTTTTTCTTTTTCTTTTTTTTTTTTGGTTGCTTTTTTTTTGTGACGGAGTTTTGCTCTTGTTGCGCAGGCTGGAGTGCAATGGCATGATCTCTGTTCATGGCAACCTCTGCCTCCCAGCTTCAAGCGATTCTCCTGCCTCAGCCTCCTGAGTAGCTGGGATTACAGGCACGTGCCATCATGCCCAGCTAATTTTGTATTTTTAGTAGAGACGAGGTTTCTCCATGTTGGTCAGGCTGGTCTTGAACTCCCGACCTCAGGCGATCCGCCCACCTTGGCCTCCCAAAGTGCTGGGATTATAGGCATGAAACGCCGCTTCCGGCCCTAACAAAGTATTAATAACCAGAATATATAAGAAGTTCAAACAACTGTACAGGAAAAAAAAATTGAATAATTTGATTTAAAAATGGGCAACAGATTTGAATAGACATTTCTCAAAAGAAGACATACAAATGGTGAATCGGTATGTGAAAAGGTGATCATTATCATTGATCATTAGAGAAATACAAATTGAGGCCGGGCGCGGTGGCTCAAGCCTGTAATCCCAGCACTTTGGGAGGCTGAGACGGGCGGATCACGAGGTCAGGAGATCGAGACCATCCTGGCTGACACAGTGAAACCCCGTCTCTACTAAAAAATACAAAAAAACTAGCCGGACGAGGTGGCGAGTGCCTGTAGTCCCAGCTACTCGGGAGGCTGAAGCAGGAGAATGGTGTGAACCCGGGAGGCGGAGCTTGCAGTGAGCCAAGATCACGCCACTGCACTCCAGCCTGGGCAGCAGAGCGAGACTCTGTCTCAAAAAAAAAAAAAAAAAAAAAAAAAAGAAATACAAATTGAAACTACAATGAGATATAATTTCACCCCAGTTAAAATGGCTTTTACTGAAGGGAAGCATGTTTTGGTCTGGATAGGAGTATTAAAAGATGTTAAATTGGGACTTTATTTTGGGTATTTGTTTTGAAAGACATCACAAAGGTGAAGAATAATATAACAGATATCAAGTGTCCTCTAATGAAATTCTTTATTTTCTCTCCTCCCCTGCATTTTTGGGGATGGTGGTAGTATTGGAGGATTTTCAGAAGAAACAAGCTAACCCTATTGCCATTTGTCTTGTGTCACAAAAGAGGGGTGGGCCGGGGAGTGTACTGATTAACCCTGTAACTTAGAAACACGGATTCCTGTGGAGGACAAACCCTAATATGTCTTGAAGAATAACAGAGTAGATAAAAGAGAGCTCAATCTGGTCATAAATCCCTTGACCAGTGCCATCAATTGCCATGAGAAATTCCCTGAGGTTTCTCAAAAACCTAAAAATCGAGCTAACATATGATCCTGCCATTCCACTGCTAGGTATATACCCAAAAGAAACGAAATCAGTATATCAAAGAGATATCTGCGCTCCTGTGTTTATTGCAGCACTATTCAAAATAGCTAAGATTTGGAAGCGACCTGTGTCCATCAACAGACAAATGGATAAAGAAAATTTGGTACTTATACATAGTGTAGTACTTTTCAGCCATAAAAAAGAATGAGATTCTGTCATTTGCCATCACATGGTAGGAACTGGAGTTCATTATGTAAGTGAAATAAGACTGTCACAGAAAGACAAACTTCACATTTTCTCGCTTATTTGTGTGAACTAAACAAAACAATATGACTCATGGAGATAGAGAGTAGAAGGATGGTTACCAGAGGCTGTGAAGGGTAGTGGGAGGGTGTGTGTGGGAGGAAGTGGGAATGGTTAATGGGCACAAAAAATAGAAAGAATGAGTTAGACAGTATTTGCTAGCACAACAGAGTGACTATAGTCAATAATAATTTAATTATACATTTATAAATAATTAAAAGAGTCTATTTGGACTGACTCTAAGAATAAATGCTTGAAGGGCTGGATACCCCATTTACCCTGATGTGATTGTTACACATTGTATTTCTGTATCAAAATATCTCATATAGCCCATAAATATATGTACCTACTTTGTACCCACAAAAATTAAAAATAAAAATTAAAAATATAAAAAAATTATCCCTCTCACAAAACACTATTATCACTGTATTAGTCTGTTTTCATGCTGCTGGTAAAGACATACCCAAGACTGGGCAATTTACAAAAGAAAGAGATTTAACGGACTCACAGTTCCACGTGGCTGGGGAGGCCTCATAGTCATTTTGGAAGGCGAAAGGCACATCTTACATGGCAGCAGAGGAGAAGAGAGCTTGTGTAGGGAGACTCCCATTTTTAAAACCATCAGATCTCGTGAGACCCACTCACCATCACGAGAACAGCTCAGGAAAGACCTGACTGTGAGGAAGAGTTCCTTGGTGGATTCAACCACCTCCCACCGGGTCCCTCCCACAACACGTGGGAATTCAAGATGAGATTTGGGTGGGGACACAGCCAAACCACATCAATTACTAATAAAAATAACTCCTTGAAGCAATAATTTATCTAGTAAATATTTAAAATTTCTTTTTTTTTTTTTTTTTTGAGATGGAGTCTCGCTCTGTAGCCCAGGCTGGAGTGCAGTGGCCGGATCTCAGCTCACTGCAAGCTCCGCCTCCCGGGTTCACGCCATTCTCCAGCCTCAGCCTCCCGAGTAGCTGGGACTACAGGCGCCCGCCACCTCGCCCGGCTATTTTTTTTTTTTTTTGTATTTCTTAGTAGAGACGGGGTTTCACCGTGTTAGCCAGGATGGTCTCGATCTCCTGACCTCGTGATCCGCCCATCTCGGCCTCCCAAAGTGCTGGGATTACAGGCTTGAGCCACCGCGCCCGGCCTAAAATTTCTTTCGTATCTCCTTTTTAAAATAATTTTTTGAGCAAATGAGGTTGCTCTGCCTTAGTCGATCTAACTCTTACATGTCTTTTGACCAATAGATTCCCCTCTTCTTCATCTTCCTTTTTCGCTTTCCTGTCATTTATTTATTTATTTATTTATTTCCTTGCAAATTATTTGTGGAAGCAAGTGGTTGTTTGTGCTGCAGAGATTCTGAGAGATTATACTTTGCTGATTGTATCACCTATTTGACTTATTCTTTGATCTACATGTTTTCTGTGCATGGATTATTAGAGCTATGTTCAGTTTATTATTTTTATTTTGGCAAGACAGAATTGTGGTGTTACCAGAAACCTTCTGGGGACTTACCAATATAGTAAAAAAAAAAATTAATGTAATTTACTTTGCCACAAGCAGAAATATTGAGGAAAAATATTTAGAAATATGAATACAACTACTCTACTTGCGAGGTAAATACATTTATCTCAAAGTGGACACAGCCTGCACAAGTTGATCTTGGAAATGTTCCTTGCCTTTAATTATTTCCTGTTTATTCTAAAGATCTGTTCTTAACATATTCTTCTTCTAAAAAACCTATATAAAAATCAGTCATACAAAAGAACACATATGTTACATAATAAACTTTTATAAGAATAATAAAACATCCACCCCTATGCTTATCTTCCCGTTAAGGAACTAGAATGTTGCCAGTGTCTTTGATTAAAGACAGGCCAGGCACAGTGGCTCATGCCTGTAATCCCAACACTTTGGAAGGTCGATGTGGGCAGATACTTGAGCCCAAGAGTTCAAGACCAGCCTAGGTAAAATGGCAAAATCCTGTCTCTACAAAAAAATACAAAAATTAGCCAGGCACGGCAGTGGCATGCACCTGTAGTCCCAGCCACTCAGGAGGCTGAGGTGGGAGGATTTCTTGAGCCCAGGAGGTCAAGGCTGCAGTGAGCTGTGAAGCCATGATCATGCCACTGCACTCCAGCCTGGGCAATGGAGTGAGACCCTGTCTCAAAAAAAAAAAAAAAAAAAAAAAAAAAGGATTAAACACTTAATAGCCAAATACAAATGGTAGACCTCATTTTGCTATTCATTTGAATACATCAATCAGTTGAAAAATTGGTAGAGACAGTGTGTTAAATTTGAATATGGGTTGGCTATTGAATGTTGCAAGGAAATTTCATTAAATTTGGCAAATGTGATAATGATGTTATGGTTATATTTTCAAAAATTCATGTAACTCTAGAAATATATTCTGAGTTATGTTAGGGAAATTACATAATGTCTGAGATTTGCTTTAAATATTTTAGCAAAAAAGGAGGAGGAGGAGAAGAAAGGAGGATAGAATAAGGAAGGGGGCAAATTCTTGATAGTTATAAAATCTAGGTAATTGAGATACAGGAATTCAGTATAGTATTTCCTCTACTTTTGTGGCATGTTTGAAGGTTTTTTTAAAAATCATAATCATTCTATACCCCATCTCCTCTTTCAATCCCATCTCTTCTCCCAGAAAACCCTTCCTATCCTTTGCCTTTTCCACGTACCTGAGAAGCCAGAACAACCCCCTATTCCTTACTCTTGGATACTCTGTGCTTCTACATGATATTCCTGCTGCCAGTATTCCCTACAACCACCACAAAAACTCCTAGAGACCCTTCAAAGCCCAGCTCTCCTATTAACCTTCCTATTCCCCAAACGTGCCAAGCTGAGTTCTACCTCAGAGTGTCTGCATTTCCTGTTCCTTTTGCCTAGTATACTTTTTCTCTAGACTTTCACATTACCCTCACTCCATTCATGAACCTGTTTAAATATCACCCCAGCAAAAATGTTGGGCCTGCCCCTGTCTTCTTCCCTCCATAAACCTCTCTATCCTACCTTATTATAACCAACTGGAATCATATATATTGATTTGTGTTTGTTTACTGTCTGTCTCCCCCCACTAGAAAGTCAGCCCCATGAGAGTGTGTGTGACTGCTTTGTTGACTTGGTAGCATATTCACAGTCCCAAAACAGTGCCAGGAGCACAGCAAGAACACAATAAATATGTGTTGAATTAATGAATGAATGAATGCCATTCTTCTGTGAAGTTATTCTTGACCCTTTTAACTGAATTTGGCACATCATTTGTACCCTTCTGGCCCTTTTTCTTTGTTCATATCTTGGTATTTTAAATTTAATTGTTAATATATCTCTAGCTGACTAATACGAGTTTCTTGAGGAAGGAATGGTGTTTTATTCATCATGATGACTCTGACAGTGCCAAGCAGATAGTAGAGGATCAGCAATTACATAATGAATAAAAGAAGGAAAATTTTAGAGCTTCACAATTCTGGTTTGCTTCATCCTTAGTATTATTTCCTACACCACAATTGTGGGAAGATGGACATGAGATTTTGAGTTCCAGAAATGCTAAACTAAACTGATCATCTTCTAGCATCTTAGAAAAGAAACTTTGACTTTACCATCATGTTTGTTTCTATTGGGTGCATGCATACTATGGTCCTGTGTTATAATATTTACAAAACAAGAGATTAGGAAATGTGTGCATGTGTGTAATTTTCCTGAGGCCTCCTCTGCCATGAAGAACTGTGAGTCAATTAAACCTCTTTTCTTTATAAATTACCCAGTCTCGGGTAGTTCTTTATAGCTGTGTGAAAACAGACTATTCATAAGTGACACTTCATAAGTGGTCTTGGATGCTGCATGTGTTTCATGTCATGAAGCATATATTTTTGGTTGCCCTACTTTAATGATGCAAAGATTCCTCATTGAAATTCACATGACACTGTTTCCCTCGTATATAAGTTCACCATGAAACTTTCATTTATTTTTTTCACCAGCTGTTTTATTAAAAGTTGTAAATGCTTTTCTTATTTTTCCATCCACATTTTAAGCTATAAACAATTTGTAGAGAAGTGTCATTCTTTAGTTGTACCCCTTTGGTTATCCAAAATAAACTTCACAAAAAAGGTTAGATAATTTCTCAATTCTTTCCCTAAAATTCTGCCTTAGAAAGAGTGTTTAGGGAACACCGCATGTTCTCACTCATAGGTGGGAATTGAACAATAAGAACACTTGGACACAGGATGGGGAACATCACACACCGATGCCTGTCATGGGGTGGGGCAGCGGGAGGGATAACGTTAGGAAATATACCCAATCTAAAATACGAGGTAATGGATGCAGCACACCAACATGGCACATGTATGCGTATGTAACAAACCTGCATGTTGTGCACATGTACCCTAGAACTTAAAGTTTAATAACAAAAAAAAGAAAGAGTGTTTGGGGTCTCAGTTACTGCCAGTGGTGACCAGTGTTCTGTCTTCTCTCTCATACACATTAAAAACTCATGTGTTTTTATATATTCATGTGTATGAACCAATACAGTTATTATCAAACTGTTTTTCAATGGTGATAATAATGAGCTTCTCTGGGATTAAAAAAAGAATGATATGGATTTCGAGAAAACAGGAAATTACTAGGTAGAAGAAGTTAAAATTCTGCATACAAAAATGCTGAGATGGCATGGAGGGAATTAGTCGTCTCTCTTTATTACCGATAGAACTGCACTGAGACTCTCTATACGATCAAAGATGTTTAAACTCCAGGTAATGCCTAGTTGCTTTCACAGGTATTTAATGCAACATAGATAAATCATAAGAGAAACTAACATTGTCCTTTGGGGCTGATTCTGAGGAAGAAATAGGGAAAACAGTAAAGATAGTGAAGGGAAAGCTGAAGTGCTATATACCAAAAAAATGGAGATTAAAGTTCTGCTCACATATTGTACCGTCCACCACAGTCTAGAACAAAATTCCATTTCCGAATGAAATGATCCATATACAGGCCATTAGAGTTATGAAGAATATTTCCTTTGAATAATACAACATACACCATTGGATTCTAGATATCATGTTCTGAATTTCTCATTTCACCAATGTGGAAACTGAGGCTACAAGATATTATTAATAATAATTCACACAATAAAAGGACAATTTTCCTGAAAAAATTATCTCCTCTACTAGATTTTTCCCATCAGCATAAAAGGTGCTGTTATTTCCCTTCTTTTAAAACACATACACATACCTCTTGATTCTAGTTCTCCCCATAGGTTTATAGATAAACTGGAAATAGTTCCTGGGCTCTGACCTCCTTATTCTATACCTAATATTCCATTTATTTCACCACTTGTCTGTCTAATGCAAACCTCAAACTTAACATGGCCATAACAGAACTCTTAATTTTTCTCCTCAGTCTTCACCTCCAGCTCTTCACAGCCTAGCAACAACATCATTTTTGCAGTTGCTTAGCCCAAATACATTTGGGTTATCCTTGGCTCTTTCCCACTTCATATCCTTTCCACTGGGCAACCCTGCACTATGTACCTTTCCAATATTCTAGAAACTTTTTGCCACCTTTGCTGTTCCCATCATGGTCTGAGCCACCATCATTTCTCACTGCAATTGAAAAACCTGTTAATACATTCTCTCTATCCATTACATTCTACTCTCAACACAGCTGTCAATGATCTTTACAAAAGTCATATTGTTTCACTGCTTTGCTCAAGAGTCTCTAATGGTCTCTTACCTCACACTGAGTGAAAGGCAAAGTCATTATAATGACCCACAAGGCCCTGTTTAATCTGACTCCTGTTACTTTTCTGACCTCATCTGCTCCTCTGCCCGTCTGATTACTGTCCTTTGGTCACACTTAACTCCCTACTTATCCTAGACTGCTTGCTCCTTCTTCTTGCACACATTAACTCCTCTATCTCTGGTTCTTTTTCTCCAAATACCTGGTTGGATGTCTTCCATATTTCTCTTGTCCTCATCCATCACCTATTCAGTGAAGCCCTACCTGATGGCTCTGTTTAAAATCTTCACCCCTATCCCCTATCAATAATTAGCTCTCTCTTCCACCTTAGTTTTTCTTCCATTAAATTTATCATCTTCTGCTACATAAAACTCAAACAAATGAAATCAATAATCTACTGAAAAAAATCCACTGATATGGCAGCTTTATGTGGTTAAATAAATAATTTGTTTACTTGCTGTATTTCCCACTGGAATGTAAACTCTGTACTACTCATTAGTGTCTGGTATAAAATAAGCATTCAATAATTGTTGGCTGAATTAAATACCTAGGAATACATTAAGCAAAGGAAGTGAAAGATATCTACAAGGAAAACTACAAAACACTGATGAAAGAAATCATAGGTGACACAAACAAATAGAAAAAATCCCATGCTCATGAATCGGAAGCATCGATATCATTAAAGTGACAATAGTGCCCAATGCAATCTACAGATTCAATGCAATCCCTATAAAGTTACCAATGTCATTCTTCATAGATTTAGAAAAAATAATTCTAAAGTTCATATGAAACCAAAAAAGGGCCAGAATAGCAAAAGCAATCCTAAGCAAAAAGAATAAAGCCAAATGCATCACATTATCTGACTTCAGATTATACTACAAGGCTGTAGTAACTAAAACAGCATGGTACTGTTACAAAAATAGACACATAGATCAGTGAAACAGAATAGAGAACGCGAAAATAAAGCCACATATTTACAACCAGCTGATTTTTGACAATGTCAACAAAAATAAACAATTATGAAAGGACACCGTATTCAATAAATGGTTGCTGGGAAGATTGGCAGAAGAATAAAACTGAACCCCTATCTCTCACCATATACAAAAATTAATTCAAGATGGATTAAAGGCCTAAATGTAAGATCTGAAACTATAAAAATTCTAGAAGAAAACCTAGGAAAAACTCCTAGACATTGGCCTGTGCAAAGAATTTATGACTAAGATCCCCAAAACAAATGCGACAAAAACAGAAAGAGAAATGGAATTCAATTAAACTAAAAAGCTTCTGCACAGCAAAATAAATAACCAACAGAATAAGCAGACAATCTACAGAATTGGAGAAAATATTTGCAAATTATGCCTCTGACAAAGGACTAATATGCAGAGTCTACAAGGAACTCAGTTAACAACAACAACAACAAACAACAACAAAACCAATAATCTCCTTAAAAAAGAGCAAAGGATGGGAATAGACATTTCTCGAAAGAAGACATACAAACGTCCAACAAACATATGAAAAAATACTCAACATTAATCATCAGAGAAATGCAAATTAAAACCACAATGAGATATCATCTCACATCAGTCAGAATGACTACTATTAAAAAGTCAAAAAACAACAGATGTTGGCATGGATGCAGTAAAAAACCTTATACACTGTTAATGAGAATGTAAATTGCTACAACATCTGTGGAAAACAGGATGGCAGTTTCTCAAAGAACTAAATGTAGAACTCCATTTGACCTAGCAATCCCACTGGATATCTACCCAAAGAAAAATTATTATATAAGAAGACACCTGCACTTTTATGTTTACTGTGGTACTGTTCACAACAGCAAAGTCATGGAATCAACCTAAGGGTCCATCAACATATGATTGGATAAAGAAAATTTTATATATATATGTAAAATTTATGTAATGTAATATATATAATTTATATAATGTAATACACACACACACACACACACCATGGAATCCTATGTAAGTGTCAAAAAGAATGAAATCGTGTTCTTTGCAGCAACATGGATGGAGCTAGAGGCCATTATCCTATGTGAATTAATATGGAAACAGAAGATCAAATACCACATGTTCTCACTTTTAAGTGGGAGCTAAACAATGGGCACACAAGGACACAAAGATGGAAATAATAGATACTCGGGACTCCAAAAAGGGGAGAGGTTGAGAATTGGGGTAAGGGTTAAAAGATTACTTATTGTATACAATGTTCACTATTTGGTCAAGGGGTATACTGGAAGCCCAAACCTCATCATTGTGTAGTATATCCATGTAACAGATTTGCACATGTACCCCTGAATCCAAATTAAAAAAAAAATCAAAAACCAAATTATTGGCTAAGTGACTGAATGAATAAATGGTCAATCTGGAGACTTCTATTATGTAGAAAAGAAAGAAAATAAACTCAATAGTAAAGCTGGACATAATTTATATTGAGACTTTTTGATAAATGATTTGAATACCTTGGAAAGAAGAGATTCTTGTTCTGAAATAACCTATTTTATTTCCTTCAAGACTATGGCATCTTTCTTATTTTTTGACTTTTAAAGAATTCTCCAAAGTTTGTGGGTTTAGATATCAGTGAGGGATGGATTTCAGATGTCAGGGCAGAGTGCTGGTTAGCTTATTAAATCCATTCACTTCTTGTTCCATTGCAATGAGCCCTGATTTTAAATGGTGAGGCAAAGTGTACAGCTAAGACACCAAATTTTATAGCTTTTGATAACTAGATTTGGCCAATGAAATGTAAGTGGAAGATGTTTCCAAGAGCTCTTTAAATCAAGCTACCTTGGTTGGAAACATTCTGTTTGCATTTCTCCTCCCCTCCCCCTTTTTTCCAATCTAAAGTTCAAAAAATATTTCCAGGAGTTTCAGCAATCCTGTTGAATTAGGAGGTAACCTGAGGATGAAAGCCTTTTCTCAAGAGGCAAAATACAAAGATGAAGGAAATACGGCCTAATGATTGATGTCACAGAGCTGCCATTCATATTCTGGACTGTTCATCTGGGCATCTCTTATATGCAAAAAAAGCCATATATTTTTTCTCAGCTACTGTTTTTGATTTTTGTTTTGAGACAGGGTCTCACTCTGTCACACAGGCTGGAGTGCAGCGGCATGATCACAGCTCACTGCGGCCTTGACTCCCCAGGCTCAGGTGATACTCCTGCTTCAGTCTTCTGAGTAGTTGGCACTACAGGTGCACACTACCACATCTGGTGGTTGGTTTGGCTGTGGACCCCCACTCCCTAAGGCACATCTTGAATTGTAGTTCCCACAATCCCCAAGTGTTGTGGGAGGGACCCTGTAGGAGGTAATTGAATCATGCTGGTGTTTTTACCGATGCTGTTCTCATGATAGTGAAAAAGTCTCATGAGATCTGATGATTTTATAAAGGGCAGTTCCCCTGCACATGCTCTCTTGCCTGCTGCCATGTAAGACATGCCTTTCTTCTTTCTTTGCCTTCCACTATGATTGTGAGGCCTTCCTAGCCATGTGGAACTGTGAGTCCATTAACTCTCTTTTTCTTTATAAATTACCCAGTCGTGGGTATTTCTTCATAGCAGTATGAAAATGGACCAATACAGTAAATTGGTACTGGTAGAGTGGGGTGCTGCTATAAAGATACATAACAATGTGGAAATGACTTTGGAACTGTGTAACAGGCAGAGGTTGGAGCAATTTGGAGGACTCAGTAGAAGACAGGAAAATGTGGGAAAGTGGAACTTTCTAGAGTCTTGGAGGACTCAGAAGACAGGAAGATGTGGGGAATTATGGAACTTCCTAGAGACTTCTTGAGTAGCTTTGACCAAAATGCTGATAGTGATATGAACAATAAAGTCCAGGCTGAGTGGTCTCAGATGGAGATGAAGAAATTTTTGGGAACTAGAATAAAGGTCACTCTTGATATACAAAGAGACTAGTGTTATTTTGCCCCTGCCCTAGAGATCTGTGGAACTTTGAACTTGAGAGAGATGATTTGGGGTATCTGATGGAAGAAATGTCTAAGCGGCAAAGTGTTCAAGAGGAAGCAGAACATAAAAGTTTGAAAAATTTGCAGCCTGATGATGCAGTAGGAAAGAAAAACCCATTTTCTGGAGAGAAATTCAAGCTGGCAGCAGAAATTTGCATAAGTAATGAGAAGCCAAATGCTAATCACCAAGACAATGGGGAAAATGTCTGCAGGACATGTCAGAGACCTTCCTGGCAGTCCTTTCCATTACAGGTCCAGAGGTCTAGGAGGAAAAAAAGAGTTTCCTGGGCTGGGTCTGGGGCTCCCCTGCTACATGCAGTCTCAGGACTTGGTGCCCTGTGTCCCAGCTGCTTCCGCTGTGGTTAAAAGGGGCCAAAGTACAGCTTAGGCTGTGGCTTTGGAGGATGCAAGCCCCAAGCCTTGGCAGCTTCCACATGGTGCTGGTCCTGTGGATGGGCAGAAGACAAGAATTGAGGTTTGGGAACCTCCACCTAGATTTCAGAGAAAGTATGGAAATGCCCGGATCTCGAGGCAGAAATTTGCTGCAGGGGCAGGGCAATCCTGGAGAATCTCTGCTAAGACAGTGTGCAGAAGGGAAATATGGGGTGAGAGCCCCCACACAGAGTCCCTACTGGGGCACTGCCTAGTGGAGCTGTGAGAAGAGGGTCACTGTTCTCAAGACCCCAGAATGGTAGATCCTCCCACAGCTTGCACTATGCACCTGGAAAAGCTGCAAACACTGAATGCCAGTCCATGAAAGCAACCAGGAGGGAGACTGTGCCCTGCAAAGCTACAGGAGTGGAGCTGCCCAAGACCATGGAAATCCACCTCTTGCATCAGCATGACCTGGATGTGAGACACAGAGTCAAAGGAGATCATTTTGGAGCTTTACGATTTGACTGCTCCTCTAGATTTCAGACTTGCATGGGACCTGTAGCACCTTTGTTTTTACCAATTTCTCCCATTTGGAATGGCTGTATTTACCCAATGTTTGTACCCTCATTGTATCTAGGAAGTAACTAACTTGCTTTGATTTTACAGGCTCATAGGTGGAAGAGATTTGCCTTGTCTCAGATGAGACTTTGGATTGTGGACTTTTGAGTTAATGCTGAAATGGGAAGGGCCAGGGTTAGAATGATATGGTTTGGCTGTGTCCCACCCAAATCTCATTTTGAATTGTGGCTCCAATAATCCCCACATGTTGTAGGAGGGTCCTGGTGGGAGGTAACTGAATCATGAGGGTAGGTTTTTCCATGTTGTTCTTGTGATAGTAAATAAGTCTCATGAGATCTGATAGTTTTATGAAGGGCAGTTCTCCTGCACACACTCTCTTGCCGGCTGTCATGTAAGATGTGCCTTTCCTCCTCCTTTGCGTTCCACTATGGTCATGAGGCTTTCCCAGCCATGTTGAACTGTGAATATATTAAACCTCTTTTTCTTTATAAATTATTCACTCTTGGGCATTTCCTCATAGCAGTATGAAAATGGACTAATACACCTGGCTATTTTTTTTGTGTTTTTTTGTAGAGATGGGGTTTCTCCATGTTGCCCAGGCTGGTCTGTAACTCCTGGGCTCAGCGATCAGCCTGCCTTAGCCTCCCAAAGTGCTAGGATTACAGGAATGAACCACCACTGGTTTAATTTGTATATTGCCCTTTTTTTTTTTTTTTTTTTTTTTTTTTTAGTGCGAGGCAGTTCTGTTACTCATAGCTGATTGCAGCTCTTTATTTATTTTAATTTTTAATTTTTTTGTTATTTGGTTTTATTTCATAGTCATAAAGTTAACTCTGCAATCCAGCTAGGCATGGAAGGGAACAAGGAAAACATGGAACCCAAAGGGAACTGAAGCAAGAGCACAAATATTCTAGGATACTGTGAACAAATGGGGTGGAGAGGTGCTCACCTGAAAGAAAGAATGGTCTGGTGGTTAAGATAAAACACAAGTCAAACTTGTTAGAATTGTCCATAGTCTGCAATGGTAATCTTCTTGCTGGTATTGCCATTTCTGAACCCAAAGCGCTCCATGGCTTCCACAATATTCTTGCCTTCTTTTACCTTGCCAAAGACCACGTGCTTGCCATCCAGTCACTCAGTCTAAGCAGTGCAGATGAAAAACCGGGAACCGTTTGTGTTGGGTACAGCATTTGCCGTGGACAAGATGCCAGGACCTGTATGCTCTAGGATGAAGTTCTCGTCATCAAATTTCTCACCAGTCATCAAATTTCTCCCCACAGATGGATTTGCCACCAGTGCCATTATGGCATATGAACTCGCCACACTGACACATAAACCCTGGAATAATTCTGTGAAAGCAGGAACCCTTATAACCAAATCCTTTCTCTCCAGGGCACAAAAGTTTTCTGCTGTCTTTGGAATCTTGTCTGCAAACAGCTCGAAGGAGACGCAGCCCAAGGGCTCGCCATTGACGGCAGTGTAGAAGAACACGGTGAGGTTGACCATGGCTGATAGTATGGAGTTCCCAGTGGTGGTGGCATCTGCAAAGCCTGCAGTTCTTAACAAAAAGAATGGTGTTGTCATGTTAACAAGAAAATTCAGAAAGTGTACCTAACAGAAAATATGAAACATGTAGAAGAAATTCTACCTTACCTATTTGTGTACATAAGTCATACCCATTACTAAAATATCTCAAGAAAATGGTTGGAGAAACTCCTGATTACAGATAAGTTTCTAACTTACATATGAAAAGGTCAATTTATGGCATAGCTTCTATTCTTTTTCTTTTCACAGCTTTATTGATGTATGTTTTATATAGCATAAAATTCATCCATTTTAAGTGTACCATTCAATTTAGTATATTCACAGAGTTGTGCAACCATTTCCAATTTAACTTTAGAACTTTTTTTTTTTTTTTTTTTTTTTTTGAGACGGAGTCTCACGCTGTTGCGCAGGCTGGAGTGCAGTGGCGCGATCTCGGCTCACTGCAAGCTCCGCCTCCCGGGTTCCCGCCATTCTCCTGCCTCAGCCTCCTGAGTAGCTGGGACTACAGGCGCCCGCCACCGCGCCCGGCTAATTTTTTTTTTGTATTTTTAGTAGAGACGGGGTTTCACTGTGGTCTCGATCTCCTGACCTTGTGATCCGCCCGCCTCGGCCTCCCAAAGTGCTGGGATTACAGGCTTGAGCCACCGCGCCCGGCGACCTTTTTTTTTTGAGATGGAGTTTCACTCGTGTTGCCCAGGCTGGAATGCAATGGCATGATCATGGCTCGCCACACCCTCCGCCTTCTGGGTTCAAGCGATTCTCCTGCCTCAGCCTCCTGAGTAGCTGGGATTACATGCATGTGCTACCACGCCTGGCTAATTTTGTATTTTTAGTAGAGACGGGGTTTCTCCAACACTCTAAAGAGAAACCTTATACCCTTTACAAACCTATTTTCCATTTCTTACCCTTACCTTAAAACCCTTTGCCTCCAGCCCTGGACCTAGCCGTAGCTCCTGATGAGGACTAATTTACTTTCCATCTCTATGGATCTGCCTATTCTGGACATTTTACATACATGAATCCATATCATATGTAGTATTTTTGTGACTGACTTCTTTTTCTTAGAATACGTTTTCAAGGTTTATCCATGTAGAATGTAACAATACTTCATTTTATTATTATTATTTTTATTTTTATTATACTTTAAGTTCTAGGGTACTTGTGCACCATGTGCATGTTTGTTACATATGTATACATGTGCTAGGTTGGTGTGTTGCACCCATTAACTCGTCATTGACATTAGGTATATCTCCTAATGCTATCCCTCCCCCTCCCTCTTCTCCACTACAGGCCCTAGTGTGTGATGTTCCCCACCATGTGTCCAAGTGTTCTCATTGTTCAGTTCCCACCTATGAGTGAGACATGCGGAGTTTGATTTTCTGTCCTTGTGATAGTTTGCTGAGAATGATGGTTTCCAGCTTCATCCATGTCCCTACAAAGGACATGAACTCATCCTTTTTTTTTTTTTTTTTTTTTTTTTTTTTGAGACGGAGTCTCGCTCTGCCGCCCAGGTTGGAGTACAGTGGCCGGATCTCAGCTTACTGCAAGCTCCGCCTCCCAGGTTTATGCCATTCTCCTGCCTCAGTCTCCCGAGTAGCTGGGACTACAGGCGCCCGCCACCTCGCCCGGCTAGTTTTTTTTGTATTTTTAGTAGAGACGAGGTTTCACCGTGTTAACCAGGATGGTCTCGATCTCCTGACCTCGTGATTCGCCCGTCTCGGCCTCCCAAAGTGCTGGGATTACAGGCTTGAGCCACCGTGCCCGGCCGAACTCATCCTTTTTTATGGCTGCATAGTATTCCATGGTGTGTATGTGCCACATTTTCTTAATCCAATCTATCATCGATGGACATTGGGGTTGGTTCCAAGTCTTTGCTATTGTGAGTAGTGCCGCGATAAATGTACATGTGTATGTGTCCTTATAGCAGCATGATTTATAATCCTTGGAGTATATACCCAGGAATGGGATAGGTGGGTCAAATGGTATTTCTAGTTCTAGATCCTTGAGGAATCGCCACACTGTCTTCCACAATGGTTGAACTAGTTTACAGTCCCACCAACAGTGTAAAAGTGTTCCTGTTTCTCCACATCTTCTCTAGCACCTGTTATTTCCTGATTTTTTAATGATTGCCATTCTGACTGGTGTGAGATGGTATCTCATTGTGGCTTTGATTTGCATTTGTCTGATGGCAAGTGATGATGAGCATTTTTTTCTTGTGTCTGTTGGCTGCATAAATGTCTTCTTTTGAGAACTGTCTGTTCATATCCTTTGCTCACTTTTTGATGGGGTTGTTTGATTTTTTTTTTTTGTAAATTTGTTTAAGTTCTTTGTAGATTCTGGATATTAGCCTTTTGTCAGATGGGTAGGTTGCCAAAATTTTCTCCCATTCTGTAGGTTGCTTGTTCACTCTGATGGTAGTTTCTTTTGCTGTGCAGAAGCTCTTTAGTTTAATTAGATTCTATTTGTCAATTTTGGCTTTTGTTGCCATTGCTTTTGGTGTTTTAGTCATGAAGTCCTTGTCCATGCCTGTGTCCTAAATGGTATTGTCTTTAATCCATCTTGAATTAATTTTTGTATAAGATGTAAGGAAGGGATCCAGTTTCAGCTTTCTACATATGGCTAGCCAATTTTCCCAGCACCATTTATTAAGCAGGGAATCCTTTCCCCATTTCTTGTTTTTGTCAGGTTTGTCAAAGATCAGATAGTTGTAGATGTGTGGTATTATTTCTGAGGGCTCTGTTTTGTTCCATTGGTCTATATCTCCATTTTGGTACCAGTACCATGCTGTTTTGGTTACTATAACCTTGTAGTATAGTTTGAAGTCAGGTAGTATGATGCCTTCAGGTTTGTTCTTTTTGCTTAGGATTGTCTTGGTAATGCAGGCTTTTTGAAGTTTAAACTAATTTTTTCCAATTCTCTGAAGAAAGTCATTGATAGCTTGATGGGGATGGCATTGAATCTATAAATCACCTTGGGCAGTATGGCCATTTTCACGATATTGATTCTTCCTATCCATGAGCATGGTATATTCTTCCATTTGTTTGTGTCCTCTTTTATTTCACTGAGCAGTGGTTTGTAGTTCTCCTTGAAGAGGTCCTTTACATCCCTTGTAAGTTGGATTCCTAGGTATTTTATTCTCTTTGAAGCAATTGTGAATGGAAGTTCATTCATGATTTGGCTCTCTGTTTGTCTGTTATTGGTGTACAGGAATGTTTGTGATTTTTGCACATTGATTTTATATTCTGAAACTTTGCTGAAGTTGCTTATCAGCTTAAGGAGATTTTGGGCTGAGACGATGGCGTTTTCTAAATATACAATCATGTCATCTGCAAACAGGGACAATTTGACTTCCTCTTTTCCTAATCGAATACCCTTTATTTCTTTCTCCTGCTTGATTGCCCTGGCCAGAATTTCAAACACTATGTTGAATAGGAATGGTGTGAGAGTGCATCCCTGTCTTGTGCCAGTTTTCAAAGGGAATGCTTCCAGTTTTTGCCCATTCAGTATGATACTGGCTGTGGGTTTGTCATAAATAGCTCTTACCATTTTGAGATACATCCATTCAATACCTAGTTTATTGAGAGTTTTTAGCATGAAGGGCTGTTGAATTTTGTCAAAGACCTTTTCTCAATCTATTGAAATAATCATGTGGTTTTTGTTTTTGGTTCTGTTTATATGATGGATTACGTTTGTTGATTTGAGTGTGTTGAACCAGCCTTGCATCCCAGGGATGAAGCCAAATTGATCGTGATGGATAAGCTTTTTGATGTGCTGCTGGTTTCAGTTTGCCAGTATTTTATTGAGGATTTTTGCATTGATGTTCATCATGGAATCACAGATATGGGTCTTAAATTATCTTTTTTTTGTGCCTCTACCAAGCTTTGGTATCAGCATGATGCTGGCCTCATAAAATGAGTTCAGGAGGATTACCTCTTTTTCTATTGATTGGAATAATTTCAGAAGGAATGATACCAGCTCCTCTTTGTACCTCTGGTAGAATTCGGCTGTGAATCCGTCTGGTCCTGGACTTTTTTTGATTGGTAGGCTATTAATTACTACCTCAATTTCAGAGCCTGTTATTGGTCTATTCAGGGATTCAGCTTCTTCTTGGTTTAGTCTTGGGAGGGTGTATGTGTCCAGGAATTTATCCATTTCTTCTAGGTTTTCTAGTTTATTTGTGTAGAGGTGTTTGTAGTATTCTCTGATGGTAGTTTGTATTTCTGTGGGATGGGTGGTGATATCCCCTTTATCATTTTTTATTGCATCTGTTTGATTCTTCTCTCTTTTCTTCTTTATTAGTCTTGCTAGCAGTCTATCAATTTTGTTGATCTTTTCAGGCTACCAGCTGCTGGATTCATTGATTTTTTTGAAGGGTTTTTTGTGTCTCTATCTCCTTCAGTTCTGCTCTGATCTTAGTTATTTCTTGCCTTCTGCTAGCTTTTGAATGTGTTTGCTCTTGCTTCTCTAGTTCTTTTAACTGTGTTGTTAGGTTGTCAATTTTAGATCTTTCCTGCTTTCTCTTGTGGGCTTTTAGTGCTATAAATTTCCCTCTACACACCGCTTTAAATGTTTCCCAGAGATTCTGGTACGTTGTGTCTTTGTTTTCATTGGTTTCAAAGAACATCTTTGTTTCTGCTTTCATTTCGTTATGTACCCAGTAGTCATTCAGGAGCAGGTTGTTCAGTTTCCATGTAGTTGAGCAGTTTTGAGTGAGTTTCTTAATCCTGAGTTCTAGTTTGATTGCACTGTGGTCTGAGAGACAGTTTGTTATAATTTTTATTCTTTTAAATTTGCTGAGGAGTGCTTTACTTCCAACTATGTGGTCAATTTTGGAATAAGTACGATGTGGTGCTGAGAGGAATGTATATTCTGTTGATTTAGCGTGGAGAGTTCTGTAGATGTATATTAGGTCTGCTTGGTGCAGAGCTGAGTTCAATTCCTAGATATCCTTGTTAACTTTCAGTCTCTTTGATCTGTCTACTGTTGACGGTGGTATGTTAAAGTCTCCCATTATTATTGTGTGGGAGTCTAAGTCTCTTTGTAGGTCTCTAAGGACTTGCTTTATGAATCTGGTGCTCCTGTATTAGGTGCATATATATTTAGGATAGTTAGTTCTTCTTTTTGAATTGATCTCTTTACCATTATGTAATGGCCTTCTTTGTCTCTTTTGATCTTTGTTGGTTCAAAGTCTGTTTTATCAGAGACTAGGATTGCAACACCTGCTTTTTTTTTTTTGTTTTGTTTTGTTTTCCATTTGCTTGGTAGATCTTCTTCCATCCCTTTATTTTGAGCCTATGTGTGTCTGTGCACGTGAGATGGTCTCCTGAATACTGCACACTGATGGGTCTTGATTCTTTATCCAATTTGCCAGTCTGTGTCTTTTAATTGGAACTTTTAGCCCATTTACATTTAAGGTTAATATTGTTATGTGTGAATTTGATCCTGTCATTATGATGTTAGCTGGTTATTTTGCTTATTAGTTGATGCAGTTTCTTCCTAGCATTGATGGGTTTACAATTTGGCATGTGTTTGCAGTGGCTGGTACCGGTCGTTCCTTTCCACGTTTAGTGCTTCCTTCAGGAGCTCTTGTGAGGCAGGCCTGGTGGTGACAAAATCCCTCAGCATTTGTTTGTCTGTAAGGAATTTTATTTCTCCTTCGCTTATGAAGCTTAGTTTGGCTGGATATGAAATTCTGGGTTGAAGATTCTTTTCTTTAAGAACGTTGAATGTTGCCCCCCACTCTCTTCTGGCTTGCAGAGTTTCTGCCGAGAGATCCGCTGTTAATCTGATGGGCTTCCCTTTGTGGGTAACCTGACCTTTCTCTCTTTCTGCCCTTCACATTTTTTCCTTCATTTCCACTTTGGTGAATCTGACAAGTATATGTCTTGGGGTTGCTCTTCTCGAGGAGTATCTTTGTGGTGTTCTGTGTATTTCCTGAATGTGAATGTTGTCCCGCCTTTCTAGGTTGGGGAAGTTCTCCTGGATGATATCCTGCAGAGTGTTTTCCAACTTGGTTCCATTCTCCCCGTCACTTTCAGGTACAACAATCAGATGTGGATTTGATCTTTTCACATAATTCCGTATTTCTTGGAGGCTTTGTTCATTTCTTTTTACTCTTTTTTCTGAAATTTCTCTTCTCACTTCATTTCATTAATTTGATCTTCAGTCACTGATACCCTTTCTTCCACTTGATCGAATTAGCTGCTGAAGCTTGTGCATGCATCACGTAGTTCTCGTGCCATGGTTTTCAGGTCCATCAGGTCATTTAAGGTCTTCTCTATACTGTTTATTCTAGTTAGCCATTCATGTAGTCTTTTTTCAAGGTTTTTAGCTTCTTTGCAATGGATTCTAACATCCTCCTTTAGCTCAAAGAAGTTCGTGATTACTGATTATCTGAAGCCTTCTTTTCTCAACTCATCAAAGTCATTCTCCATCCAGCTTTGTTCCATTGCTGATGAGAAGCTGCATTCCTTTGGAGGAGAAGAGGCGCTCTGTTTTTTGGAATTTTCAGCTTTTCTGCTCTGGTTTCTCCCCATCTTTGTGGTTTTATCTATCTTTGGTCTTTGATGATGGTGACATATAGATGGGGTTTTGGTGTGGATGTTCTTTGTGTTTGTTAGTTTTCCTTCTAACAGTCAGGACCCTCAGCTGCAGGTCTGTTGGAGTTTGCTGGAGGTCCACTCCATACCCTGTTTGTCTGGGCATCACCAGTGGAAGCTGCAGAACAGCAAATATTGTAGAATGGCAAATGTTGCTGCCTGATCCTTCCTCTGTAACCTTTGCCTCAGAGGGGCACTCAGGTGTATGAGATGTCAGTTGGTCCTTACTGGCAGGTGTCTCCCAGTTAGGCTACTCAGGAGTCAGGGACCCACTTGAGGAGGCAGTCTGTCAGTTCTCAGATCTCAAACTCCATGTTGGGAGAGCCAGTACTCTCTTCAAAGCTGTCAGGGACGTTTAAGTCTGCAGAAGTTTCTGCTGCCTTTTGTTCAGTTATGCCCTGTCCCCAGAGGTGTAGTCTACAGAGGCAGGCAGGCCTCCTTGAGCTGCAGTGGGCTCCACCCAGTTTGAGCTTCCTGGCTGCCTTGTTTACCTACTCAAGCCTCAGCAATGGTGGAGGCCCCTCCTGCAGCCTCGTTGCTGTCTTGCAGTTCGACCTCAGACTGTTGTGCTAGCAGTGAGCGAGGTTCTGTGGGCGTGGAACCCTCTGAGCCAGGCACAGGATATAATCTCCTGGTGTGCCGTTTGCTACGACCTTTGGAAAAGTGCAGTATTAGGGTGGGAGTGTCCCAATTTTCCAGGTACCATCTGTCATGGCTTCCCTTGGCTAGGAATGGGAATTGCCCAACTCCTTGTGCTTCCTGGGTGAGGCGATGCCTTGTACTGCTTCGGCTTACACTCCGTGGGCTACACCCACTGTCTGACAAGCCCCAGTGAGATGAACCCAGTACCTTAGTTGGGAATGCAGAAATCACCTGTCTTCTGTGTCACTCACACTGGGAGCTGTAGACTGGAGCTGTTCCTATTCAGCCATCTTGGAACCTCCTTCAGTACTTCATTTTTTATGGCCAAATAATATTCCACTCTATGGATGTATGGCATTTTGTTTGCCTGTTCACTTGCTGATGGATACTTAGATTGTTTCTGCATTTTGGCTATTATGAATAATGCTTCTGTGATTGTTCATGCATAAGTCTCTATGTGGACAAATGCTTTCATTTTTCTTGGGAGTTTTCATCTCTTTGGAGTGGATTTGCTGGTCATATGGTTACTTTATGTTTAACATCTGAAAAATTTCCAAATTGTTTTCCAAAGTGGCTTTGCTGTTTTACAATCTCAACAGCAATATATGAGGATTCTAATTTTCTACATTCTCTGCAATGCTTGTTATTATTTCTCTCTCTCTCTTTTTTTTAAATAGTCATCCTAGTGAGATTGAAATGTAATCCCACTGTGGTTTTGATTTGAATTTATCTAATGACTCATGATAGTGAGCATCTTTTCATGTGTTTATTGGCCACTTATGTATCTTCTTTGGAGAAATGTTTATTTAATCCCTTGCTCATTTTTAAAATTGGTTTATTTATTTTGTTATTGTTGAGTTCCATTTTTATTTATTCTAGATGATTGCATTATCAGATATATGATTTAGAAGTATATTCTTTGGTTCTGTGGGTTGTCTTTTCAAATTTTTTTTTCTGTCCCATCTTTTATTTTAAGTTCAAGGGGGTACATGTGCAGGTCTATTACATGGGCAAATTGTGTGTCATGGGGGTTTAGTGTACAGATAATTTTGTCACCCAGGTAATCAGCATAATACCCGATAATTGGTTTTTCAGTCTTCTGCCTCTTCCCACACTGCATCCTCAAATAGGCCCCAGTGTCTATTGTTCCATTCTTTGTGCCCATGTGTACTCAGTGTTTGCATTGTACTCATAAATGAGAATATGTAGTATTTTGTTTTCTATTCCTGCAATTATTCACTTAGGATTACAGCCTCCATCTCCATCTATGTTGCCAAGAAAGCCATGATCTAATTTTTATAGCTGCATAGTATTCCATGGTGTATATGTACCACATTTTCTTTATCTAGTTCACTGTTGATGGGCATCTAGGTGGATTCCATGTCTTTGCTATTGTGAGTAATGCTGCAATGAATATATACATGCATGTGTCTTTATGGTAGAACAATTTATATTCCTTTGGGTATATACCCAATAATGGAGTTGCTGGGTCAAATGGTACTTCTATTTTAAGTTCTTTGAAAAATCCCCACACTGTTTTCCACAGTGGCTGAACTAATTTACATTCCCACCAGTGGTATATAAGCATTCCCTATTTTCCTTGGATCTTTATAGTTTTAGGTTTTGCATTTAAGTCTTTAATCCGGTTTGAGTTGATTTTTTATATGGTGAAAGATAGGGGTCCAGTTTCAATCTTCTGTGTATTCTTAGCCAGTTATCCCAGCAGCATTTATTAAATAGGGAGTCCTTTCCCAATTGCTTTTGTTGGCTTTGTCCAAGATCAGATAGTTTTAGGTGTGTGGCCTTATTTCTGGGGTTTCTAGCCTGTTCCTTTGGTGTATGTGTCTATCTTTGTACCACTACCATGCTGTTTTAGTTACTGTAGCCTTGTAGTATAGTTTGAAGTTGAGTAGTGTGATGCCTCTGGCTTTGTTCTTTCTTCTTAGGATTGCTTTGGCTATTCAGGCTCTTTTTTGGTCGCAAATGAATGTTAGAATTTTTTCCCCCTAATTCTGTGAACATGTCATTGGTAGTTTGATAAGAATAGCATTGAATCTGTAAATAGCTTTGGTCAGTATGGCCATTTTAACAAGATTGATTCTCCTATCCATGAGTATGGATTGTTTTTCGATTTGCTTGGGTAATCTCTGATTTCTTTAAGCAGTGTTTTGTAATTTTCATTGTAGAGATCTTTCACCTCTCTGGTTAGCAGTATTGCTAGATATTTTATTCTTTTGTGGCTACTGTGAATGGGATTGCATTCTTTTTTTGTTTTTTTGAGATGGAGTCCCACTCTGTCACCCAAGCTGAAGTGCAGTGGTGCAATCTCAGCTCACTGCGAACTCCGACTCCTGGGTTCAAGCGATTCTTTTGTTTCAGCCTCCTGAGCAGCTGGGATTACAGGCAGACCACCATACCCAGCTAATTTTTTTGTGTTTTTAGTAGAGACAGGGTTTCATCATGTTGGCCAGGCTGGTCTCTAACTCCTGACCTCAGGTGATCCACCCGCCTTGGCCTCCCAACGTGCTGGGATTATACGCATGAGGCACCACACCTGGCCAGGGATTGCATTCTTGATTTGGCTCTCAATTTGGATGTTTTTGATTGGTGTACAGAAATGCTACTGATTTTTGTACATCAATTTTGTATCTTAAAACTTTACTGAAGTTGGTTACAAGATCTAGAAGCCTGTGGGCAGAGACTATCAGGTTTTCTAGGTATAATATCATATTGTTTGACTTCCTGTGTTCCTATTTGGATGCCTTTTGTTTGTTTGTTTTTTGTTTTTTGAGATGGAATTTCACTCTTGTTGCCCAGGCTGCAGTGCAATGGCATGATCTCGGCTCACTGCAATCTCCGCCCCCGAGGTTCAAGAGATTCTCCTGCTTCAGCCTCCCAAGTAGCTGGGATTACAGGCACCCACCACCACGCCTGGCTACTTTTGTACTTTTGGTAGAGATGGGGTTTCACCATGTTGACCAGGCTGGTCTTGAACTCCACACCTCAGATAATCCATCTGCCTCGGCATCCCAAAGTGCTGGGATTACATGCATGAGCCACCACACTTGGCATGAGTGCCTTTTATTTCTTTATCTTGCTTGATTGCTGTGACAAGGACTTCTATTCTTTTCTTCTCTTTTTTACATTTTTTTTATTAAAAAAAAAAAATAAAGACAAGATCTCACTATGTTGCCCAGGCTGATCTCAAACTCCTGAGCTCAAGTGATCCTTCTGCTTTAGCCTTCCAAAATGTTGGGATTACAGTATGAGCCACTGTGACTGGCCAGGAGTTCCTCTTTTCAGTTTTGTATGCACAAAAGTTCTACATCTTAATGAAGCTTAATTTATCTATTTTTTTTGTTTCATGTGCTTTTGGTGTTTTATCTAAGAAACCAGCCATTGCCTAATCCAGTGTCTCAAAGATTTACTCCTATGTTTTCCTTTTGGTGTTTTATAATTTTACCTCTTACACTTAGATCTGTTAGCCATTTTGCATTAATGTTTGTATATATTGTGAGGCAGAGATGTCCAGACTTACTCTTTTTCACGTCATCCGAACACCATTTTTGAAAATACTATTCTTTTTCCACTGAATTGTTTTTATATCCTTGTCAGAATTCAATTGACAATAAATGTGAGAGTTTATGTATGGACTCCTAATTCTATTCCATTGATTTTTATGTCTATTTCTTTGTCAGTTTTGCACCATCTTGATTACTGCAGCTTTATATTGTGCAAAAGTAATTGCAGTTTTTGCCATTATTTTCAATTGTAAAACCCGCAGTTACCTTTGCATCAACCTAATAGTAGGTTTGGAAATCAGGAAGTGTGTCTTCCAACTTTTTATTTTTCAATATTCTTTTGGCTATTCTTGATCCCTTGCATTCCCATATAAATTTTAGTGACAGCCTGTCAATTTTTGAATTAAAAAAACAGTTGGAATTTTGATAGATATTTTGTTGAATTTGTAGATTTGGGGAGTATTGCTATCTTAACAATTTAAGTTTTCTGATTCGTGAATATGGAATGTCTTTCTATTTATTTAGATTCTTCTTTAGTTTCTTTCAACAATATTTGCAGTGTTCAGTGTACAAGGCCTGTGATCCTGTGATTTATTCGGCTAAAATTTTCCTAGGTATTTTATTTGCTGCTAATAAAAATGGGATCATTTCTTAATTTCATTTTCAGATTGTTCATTACTTGT